>NC_081853.1:37432597-37737765 GCF_963259705.1 Myotis daubentonii | reverse complement strand
TCCATCACAAATGGGTTTTATCTGTTCTAGAACTTCATATATGCGTACTCTTCTGTGGAAGGCTTCTTTACCTCGGCATTTTGAGCATCATCTCTACTATTTGTGTGTACCAGTATTTTGTGTCTCTATGTATGAGTAATATCCTATTGTATGTATAAATCAATGTTTGTTTATCCACCCTTTGATTGGTGAACATATGGATGATTGACTATTATAAATAAGGAGGCTATGATCATTCTTGTACAAGTATTTTTGTTGACATATGTCTTAATTTCTTTGGGGTAAAAGCTAAAAGTGTAAGTGCTCATCCATAGGTTAGGTGTATGTTTACCTATATGAGAAACCATCCGACTGATTTCCACAGTGATTTTGTTATTTTATATTTCAACTAGCAGTATATGATTGTTCTCGTTGCTCCACATTCTTGTCAACACTTAGTATTGACAGTATTTTTTTTTTAATTTTAGCATTTCTGGTGAGTATTTAGTTATAACCATTGGCTTTAGTTTGCATTTCCCTAATGACTTATAAGGTAGACCCAGATGTGAAAGAAGCGTAGAAGTATTGAGAGTATATCTTCATGATTTTGCATGGGCAAAAATTTCTTTGACAAGGCCCAGGAAGCACTAACTTTAAAAGAAAAAAATGTACATACATAGTGTACTATACCAAAATTAAAACCTTAAGAAAATGAATAAATAAGCCATATACTGGCATAAATATACATACAAAGGACTTATGCTTAACTATATAAACAACGGTTTCAAACGAAAGCAATTTTTAAAAATCCAATGAACAATTATGGGCAAAAGATTGGAACAGGAACTTCACAAAGGAGGATACACAATGGCGAAAAATGTACATAAGAAATTCCTCACGGTACTTCACCTCTACCTTTTTTAGGAGTCAGTCTTTTACAATTTTGTACAAGTTTGTGTATGTAAAACTTGTAGCCCAAATTGTAAACCAGAAAGCAGAATAATCATCTGAGCCATCTTTGTACCCTCAGGGTATGCATAGATGTGGAGACAGGATAGTCCCACAACTATTTCAAAATGATTGACCAAATGAATTAACATTGTATATCTCAAGACATGTTAGCTGGCCATTAATATTGTAAGGCAAATGAAGCAGTAATATCAGAGCAGTGCCAAGAGAGAGAAATAAACCCAAAACAGTAACAAGAGGAGTAAGCTTCAGTATTCCCCACAGGCAGGTGAAATGACATTTTAAGTGTTAGTGTAAAATATAAGAGGAAATAGCGTTGGTAGCATAAAACGATGAAGATAATGTGAAGCAAAGCTTTCCAAAAATAAGACACCTACTCTTTTGCATGGGCAACCCATCTCTGTGTGGGGAGCTTTGCATGTGAAAGCCCAGGGGAAGCTATCAGACCAAAACAGGAAGCTGTGCATGTGCTCTGAGCCGGAAGTCACCAAGACATGCCTCTTGTGTACTCTTATGTGCATCCTGCTTGCCAGAAAATGCAAGTTCCTTGTCAACAATAGACCCAGAAAATGCAGATGGCATCATTACTGCATCACAATAGTGTTTTCAGATGCAGGGGGACACCTTGGAATTGCCATCATCTTAACTCCTAGAGTGCATGTCCTTTCTGCAGCAAAACTTGTTTACGGAGGCCCTTGTGAATGACTGTGTGTGACGCTGGCTCACTTCTATGACTCATGAACAACTTCAATATTTACAGTAACTCTGAAAGGAATTTTCTAGAACTTAGTTGGACGATATTGTAATTATCTTCAAATAATGTACTCTCTGTTCCAGATGATGACCTCAAGAATCAGATGTTTTCAAGGGGAAAGAATTCCTGTATATATTCCAATGAATGTATTGCTGTCCCCCAATTTCAAACTGATTTGCATAAATCATTCCATTTCCAAGTAAAAGAAAGATTTCTTTCCTGATCAGAGCCTTGACACATGAGGGGGGAAAAATTGACCCAAAGAAGCAATTATTGTTACTTTTCCTTTTTGAGAGTCTCAGGAGGGGGGAAAAAAGCACCTCACTGAGTAAATTAAATTACATTCATGACTAGAGCAGTAAATAAGAAAATTAGAGGGACACTCTGGGTGGGGCTCAGATAGGTCTAGAAAAAGAAGAAGATACAGAAATTTTAACAAGAGAGAGTAGAGTTAAGGATTTGGAAGACCCTAAAAAATGACACTTCAGAACTGTGTGTGTGTGTGTGTTTTGTGTGTGTGTGTGTGTGTGTGTGTGTGTGTGTTGTGTGTGTGTGTGTGTGTGATGCGTGCAGGTGGAGGGAAGTATATGAGAGTCAGAGAAAAGAAAAACCTTAAGTGAAAATTACAGTTTTGTCAGGGAAACCTTGGAGAATAAACATATTTATCTCTATTCAAGCAAAACATACCCAGATAATTAGCAGAACTCCTTAAATAATATGAGCTCTCCTGAGATGCCACCTCAGAAGCATTATTCTCCAACTGAGTGGAGCCATCTACCACACACACACACCACATTTTAACACCAGACCTGAAGCCATAGTAATAGACATAAAGGGAAAGGGGAGGTGAGAACAGAAAAATTGCAGGGGACTCTTAAACACGTTGGGTGGACAGACAGCCTTCAAACCACTCTCATGAAGACTCACATCTTAAGTTTTCTCAATGAAAAGCTTTAAAAAAAAAAAAAAGTGCTGAGGCCAGATTTAGGAGAATAACAAAAATAAGTACTTCAAAGTTCTAGGATGATATCAAGGTAAAGGCAAATTCCAGTTATTACATTCATATAAACTGACTGAAAATACCTGCCCAATGGCCTCTCTGCTCTCCTGGAGGGACCTCTCTCAGGGCAACGCGGGCTTAGATTTTTTTCAACAAATTTGATGCATTTCGATAAAAGAGATAGATATATACTTTTGAGATCTGTCAGATTTTCGACATGCTCAAGGAGAGCCTATTATTTAAAGCATTCCCCCGAGTTTCTGTATGTCTAAGTATCCATTTGGCATTTGGGACTTTTCCCCAAGCGCGGCGTATCAGACTGGCACTACCGGTTCGGAATCAGTGAATGGGCTCGCTCCACCAGAATGTCAGGCTCCAGCGTGCTATTTTTGTATTTTAATTCAGATCCTTTATGTGACTCTCCATTTCTAATTTGAATTTTGCTGGGTGGTTTAAAAGCTTTTCAGTTCTCTCACATCTATTCTTAAGATGCTTAGTTTAGCATCTTTACGATTCCCCGCCAGGGTTTTCTTTGTGCATAATTCTTTGGCACCCCGGGCAGCAGGCTCGGAAACAGTGGCTGGGCTTTCTGTGGCCCCCAAACTCTCCCAAGGAATATGGGCACCTTGGGAACGTCCTGAAGGGTTTGGTGCCTGAGTAAGGTGCGCTGTTTGCTTGGTGAATTAGCACCCCGGAAAAGGATGGGAAAGGGGTGTTCCTGATGGGATGGGGAGCAAATAGGAAGCCGTCCATCTGCGTCAGCACTATTGGGTGCTCCGTCAGCACTACCCACGTTTTCCACGCTGGTTTAAGATGAGTAACCTCGGTGTTTGTAGCCTCGTTTGCAGTGTTTGAAGGGAGATGCGATTTAGAGGCTGTCAGCTGGAATCCGGGATCTGGGAGGAGCTTTTAATGAGAAGGTGTTTGATGTGGTCAGCGATGATCCTAACGCCCGTCTTGTTCTTGGGTGCTCTCTTGCGGGAACGTGGACCAAATTTCTAGGGGCCTGTTTTTATGTAGATTTTTGTAAATGTTGTGCTTTAGCAATAAATCTATCATGACTATTTTCAGATCTAAATGGATGAAATATAAATGGTCAGGACACCTGCATTCTGGTAGCACCAATAATAGCTTAGCAGTTATGCCGTGTTAACCAGGGTGCAGCCACGAGACGAAGCTATTTACATACATCTAATCTATAGCATAGTGCTATAACTTGCCTGCTATCATTTCTATGTGACAGATAAAGAGACCGAGCCTTTACACAGCCAAAAAATGTATGTCCTCTTGACTCCAAAGCCTGGGCGTTTGACCATTACACCGTACTGCCTTTCTGTAATCTACTGAAGCGTACTTTGAAAAGATGTAACACTATCCATGTCAGGTGGTGTTACTGTGGCTGCTCCAAATGAATCTTTGTTTTTAAAAAATATATTTTATTGAGTTTTTACAGAGAGGAAGGGAGTGGGATAGAGAGTTAGAAACATCGATGAGAGAGAAACATTGATCAGCTGCCTCCTGCACACTCCCCACTGGGGATATGCCCGCAACCAAGGTACATGCCCTTGACCAGAATCGAACCTGGTACTCTTGAGTCCGCAGGCCGACTCTCTATCCACTGAACCAAACCGGTTAGGGCATCCAAACGAGTCTAAATCTTGCACTATTCTTATTGCAATACTGAGATGCCTGAAAGTGGTTTGAATGGCTTAGCTCTCCCTGTGAGTCACTGAAGCACGTGCAGTTATACCTTGGGAACTAGGGACAGAAATACTTCAAATCCAGTATTTACAATTTCAAGAACTCAAGATAGGGGCCAATGTCTTCCCAAGCTGCTGCTATCTACTGAGTACGGAGAACGTAAAGCCTTGACACAAAATAGCAAACCAAACAAGTATTTCAAGGCTGATGAAAGCCTGCCTGGGATGCTTACATTGTTCTGCTGTGGTTGCAAAGAAACCTTTTGCATCCAGAAAGCTCTTCAGTTTATTTATCCACCCTTTGGGAAGAGACTTATGTGGAGGTCTAAAGGAAGAGAGCTTGTTTCTGTGCCACCACCAGTTAAAGACATCTTTTTGCATTATCCATCCTATTATTTCGAAGTGAGATATCTGTGGAAAGTCAAAGGCCAGGACTCCTTTAGCAAAAAACTCTTATAAATGTGTTTAAAGCAGTCATATGCTGCATAACGATTGCTCAGTCAATGATGGACCACATAGACCATGGTGCTCCCATCTATGATAATAAAAACATAATATGCTAATTAGACCTGACGTCCTCTGGAGGAAGCCAGGGTCGCAGGGAAGGAGGGAAGCCCAGTCCCAGGTGCCAGAGGGAAGCTGGTGCCGGCAGCCGGGGGAAGGAAGGCCTACTCCTGCACAAAGTTCGTGCATCAGGCCTCTAGTAAGATTATGATGGAGCTAAAAAGTTCCTTATCACCTACTGATGTTGTAATGTCCTAATATCATAGCACAAGGCCTCACTCACAGGTTTGTGGTCATCCTGCATTGCCAATTGTGTAAAAGTGTAGCACATACAATTGCTAGTACAGTAATAGGTTTGGGTAAGTACACTCTCTGGTATTTGCACAATCATGAAATCACCTATTGACACAATTCTCAGAATGTATCCCATCCTTAAGCAGCACATGACTGTCCTTCAGTAACACTCCCCAATCCTATGCAGATATGACATCTTATAGTTTAAGGGTTATTATTCTCTGATATATCTCTCTGAAAAAAATATGATTTATCAGACTTCCCTGCAAAAGAAGTACACTTCATTTATTTTTGCTTTTGCTAACAAGTTGATAATTTAGGGAGAAATAAGCAGTTGCAAGTTATCAATAGTTACTTTGTTAAGCAAACAGATTTCAGCAATTTCTCTCCAGTAAAATATTGCTTTCGTGACATCAACCTTTTAGCTGAAAATGGAATTAATCTGTTGTTGAGGCAACTAAGATGATTTAAATTATCGCTGTGAATTTGGTCTCAGACATCGATTAGGGGAATTATTTTGTTGATCTGAATGGATTCTTGAATTTGCAAGAATTTCTCTCTCTCTCTCTCTCTCTCTCTCTCTCTCTCTCTCTCTCTCTCTCTCTCTCTCTCCCTCCCCCCTCCCCTTTTCTCTCTTTTCACTCCCCCACCCCCACATGCCTCAATTTTACAAAAATCCTCAGCCCAGAGCTATTTAAGGCATTCAGATATCTACCCACTGTGCCAGCCTCAGTAAGCTTTGGAGCAGGCATGGCAAACGCCCTCTGCCAGTGGAGCTGGGCTGTCAATCATCCTTCTAGGTCACACACCTTCAGGAGGGACCAGAAGGGGTGTGTTTGGGTGAGAACGGTGAATAAGCAAACTTGGTGACCATCCAAGCCAAGAGGAGCTCAAGAGCTGGATTTGGAAAACCAGACAGAGCTAAGGTACATAACTGATTTCCACTCATTTTTATTTTTAAATTTGTATTTAAAACTTAATGGAGAAACTGTCCGTGGCATCCCCTTTCAGCATTGTCATTTCTCTCTGCTCTAAGGAAGTCTAATTTATGGTGGCATACAATTCTAACTTGTTTTATGTTACTACTAATTTATCTCATTTTGTTTTAAATTGTGCGCTGCTTTGTTCTGAAGGGGAGACCTTGAAAATGTAACCCCTGCCCCGCTCCCCCAAAGGGCCATGTGATAGAGAATCCATAGTAAGTTTTGTTACTTCTATCAGCTTATATCTAGTTACAGTTTGAAAAATCACAGCATTCTATGTACATTGTTATTCCTGGGTTAATGAAAAAAGGGATTGGGCCAATTAATATAGACTTCTTAGCCTATAAAATAAGGTGAGAAAGTTCTTTAAAGATTGCTGACAGAAATAGCTAAAACACTGTGTGTGTGTGTGTGTGTGTGTGGGTGGGTGTGTACACACCCACACATACACAAATATATACACATCCCTTAGGCTTGAGGTAGAAACCAGAATGAGAGTTGAAAATTAAAACTAATAGGCAAAATCCCCAAAGTCTAAGTGTTGTTCTCAGTTTGAATCTTAAAGAAGAGTTGAGTGGTTCCTATTCTATCTAAAATGGTTTGTTCATAAATAATGAATGTTAGAAAGGCAGAATGCCTAAAATCCCTTTACATTTGAAGAGGAAATTTATGATCCCTTCAAAATTTTAAATCATTTTAGACTGTGTAAAAAAGAATACCTTAGGTATTATTCTTGACCTCAGTTCTACTCTGGCAACTTGCTAGAATCGTATTCCATACAGGGCAGATTGAATCAAACTCAGCACTGTTGACATTTTGGCTGGGAGAAACATTAAAAAATCACTCCTGCCCCTGAGTCGCTCATTTATGAGTGCAGGAGTTCTCAGGATGTATTTTTACTAATAGCAAAGGGATTACTGTACTGTCTATAGAGGTAAAGATTTCATGGGCAAAAACTGTTTTGAGGAACAGTAATTATGGTGTGTTTTTTAAAATTAGAAATAAGAAGTAACTCTAGACATTTTGGTGGCACAGTACAATGTTTATGGCATTTGAAAGGAGATGTATCGCAGAAATAATTTAAATAGTGCCCATCATAAACACCAAAATACCAAAAGAAAATCTGTAGACAAGTGTAACCTTGAGAGGTATAAATCAGTAAAGAAGAAAAATTTTCTGTAAGACAAATTGAAATGTGTCAGGGAGAAATAAATGCCGTGAGCTCCTGATAAAACTGAGCTTTAGATCTCTGAAAGTAGCATATGTGCAAAAAAAAGTGTATTCCATAATGGTTAGAAGGAGTTTTGAAATGATAAAAATGAGACTGCCAGACTACAATTCTGAACTGTAGATATATTTTTTTTAAGCTCAGTGGATTAAGTCAATCTCATCCTACTGGGTCTCACTTATTTTTGGCCCTAAATGGTTGACCCTGGGCCAAAGTGGGAGCAAGATCTACATGAGGGGTTCACAACTCCCATAGGGAGTGTTGGGGCTTGCTAAATATATCCCACCTGGATCCACACCTAGAGATTCTGATGCAACAGATCCTGAGTGAAATCAGGAAATTTCTACTTTATTGAAATATTCCAGGTGATTCCGACCTAGACAGTCCAGGATCATACCCTGGCAAACAGCTATCTGGAAGCAACAGAATGAGTTCACGGGCTCTGTTCTTAGCATATCAAGTGAAAACATTTGTGTTATTTTTAAACCATAGTATGTCCAACACGTCACTTTGCTGAGGGAAACATACCATTTGCTGTGTTTCCAAGGAAAATGCAGGAAACTCATTGGTGTGGTGTGGTGTAGTGTGGTGTGATGTGTGTGTGTGTGTGTGTGTGTGTGTGTGTGTGTCCATCCTGTCCTGATGTTCCTGATGCTGTAGGCATCTCTATCTCAGATGTAGAATCATGAGGGTCCCAATCTTGCTAGCGGGCCCAGGAAGATGACTCTGGACCAAAGCAGAATTTCTCTCCCATTGTGTATTGCTAATTCCAAAGAAATGTATAAAATCCCTCCGTGAATTTATAGATGCAAGGAAAATCTATATTTTCTTCCTAACCGAGTATACTTAGAAAATTAAAGAAAACTATAGTTCACCATGGAGTGTTAATTTTGGGCAAAAGGGGACATATGCAAACGTCCAGCTTTCAAAAATGGCAGAGTACACATTCTGTGTGTAAGGATTTCACAATAATTCAGATGTGAAATGGGATATCAATCTTCCAAATAGCATCTTTATTTTGCTAATTTTTCTGTGAATGTAAATGTCACTGCATTTAGCAAAGACGAGTGTTTCCAATATTCTCTCATGCATCCTTGTTTAGTGGACTGTTGCCTCTGCCAGAAATGCCTTTCCTGTACCTTCTTCACTTAACTAAATCCTGCTTTTCCCTGAGATTTAGCTTAGACTCCACCTCTCCAAGGGGCTTCCCCTGAAATGCCCCCACCCCATCACCTTTCCCTGCTGAATGAGACATTTCTCATAGTAGCTGGTCTTTCCCTCAATCAAGGCATGTGACCCTGATGTCTGCAGCCCCTTTGCCTCCACCAATAACCTGTGAGTTCAGTGAGATCAAAAGCCTCATCCTGCTTGTTTGTGTCTATTTCTGAGGCTGAGCGGATAGTCAGAGTTAAAATTTATCAGTGTAATAAGTAGATTTTAAAAATTGAAAATTATTTACTACTAGAGGTCTGGTGCATGAATTCATGTACCAGTGGGGTCCCTCTGCCTGGCTTGCATGGATTTGGCCAAAACTGGCTCTCTGACATCCCCCAAGGGGTCCCGGATTGCAAGAGGGACCCCACCAGTGCACAATCGGGGCTTGGGAGGGACCGTGGGAAGGCTCCAGAGCATGTCCAGCCCATCTCACCCACTCCCAATCAGCCAGACCTTAGCAGCAAGCTAACCTACCAGTCGAGCATTTACCCCCTGGTGGTCAGTGCACGTCATAGTGACTGGTCGAACAGTTGAACAAATGGTTGCACACTTAACATATTAGGCTTTTATTATATAGGATATGGTAAATCCTAGTGAAGCATAGCATTGGTACCTCTAAGTGTTAGTTGCATATATATATATATATATATATATATATATATATATATATATATATATATATATATATAAAAATCCCAGGTCATTAGTTTTAAGATGTGTAACTACATTAAAAAGAAAGCAAACATAATATATTGGACACCTTCAGCAGCAAACAGGTACATGTAACTAAAGAATAGTATGGCATGCTATGTTTGAATGCTACAGAGTTACATGCGATGTAGAGGTATTTATATTATCATTTCCACTGCAAAATGCACACACACTCAAAGGCAATGACGATTTCTGACCCTTTTGTTTACCTGGCACAGCACCTAGTGAGAATGGAGCAAACATTCAACTTCTATTTCCTTTGGTTTTATTAATAGGCACAATCTAGTATTATTCTTTGAGGCAAGTGTACAAATTCTCCAACCAAAAATAAGAACACAAATAAGTACTTTATTTTCAAAGAAAAGGGCATAAAATTATGTCATTTGATTAACTGATTGATTTAAAATACAAGTCCCTCGCTTAGTTATGCTTATTTGGGTACAATTTTACATGTGGTTTTATTGTTCAAAACTTTTTCTAAAAAAGTGCAGGTTGCTTATTTGTTCTCTATTCTTTTTTCCCGCCACAAATTGAGCTGTGCAACGCCAAACAAACTGTGATTAAGGAAATGAGTTTTGCTTGTAATCAATTACATTAAAAATTTGGCACATCAAGCTTGTTGCTCCTTAAAATAATGACTAAATAAAGAAGAAGAAGTTTAATATTTGGCACAGTGAGATAATAATCAGAAAGTAATAAAAACAGACATCTTTAAATAGATAAAAGTGACAAACCTATATAATACATAGGGCTTATTCCAATAACCTCCAAATTGATGTTCTGAAGATGTAATGAAAAAGTGAGTGCATATCACTGCGCCTTACTCAGAGTCTACATTGAACCTGCATAGCTCTCATTGCAGAGGTATTTATATCTTCAGCAAATAAATATTATTCGGGTGTAAAGATGAACACACAAGGAAAGAGAAAACATGTCCATATCCTATCTAATAAAAGAGAAACATGGTAATTAGCGTACGACTGCTACCCTTCCCATTGGCTAATCAGGGCGATATGCAAATTAACTGCCAGCCAAGATGGCAGCCGGCAGCCAGGCAGCTGACGCGAACAGGGAGGCTTGCTTGCTTCAGTGACAGAGGACTCCAACGTTCCCCGCCTGACTTGCCGGCCTCTCAGCTGCACTCTAAGCAACATTGTAACAAATATAGAAGCTAAACAAAACCCTGGGCTTCAGCCAGCAGGACCACAACATTGTTTCAAATACAGAAGGTAAACAAAGGCTAGAAACCTGCTTTCAGCAGCGGAGGTCTCATAGCTGGAGCCGAGCCTCAGAGCTAAAGCTGGCCCAGAATAAAAAAAAAAAGGAAAAAAGGACAGGTTGGGAGATTCAGTCACCCGCCAGCCTGAAAACAGCCCTCAGCCCCTCACCGAGGCTGGCCAGGCACCCAAGCGGGACCCCCACCCTGAAGGGGGTGTGACCAGATGCAAACAGCCATCATCCCCTCACCCAGGCTGGCCAGGCACCCCAGTGGGGACCCCCACCCTGATCCAGGACACCCTTCAGGGCAAACCAGCCGGCCCCCACCCATGCACCAGGCTTCTATCCTATATAGTAAAAGGGTAATATGCCTCCCAGCACCGGGATCAGCGGAGCCGCGAGGCCTCCCAGCACCGGGATCAGCGTGACAGGGGGCAGCGCCCAAACCCCCTGATCGCCCTGCAGCTCTGTGTGTGACAGGGGGCGGGGCCACAACCTCCCTATCCGCCCTGCTCTGTTCGTGACAGGGGGGAGCTCCTCAACCCCCTGATCGGCCCTGCTCTGTGTGTGACAGGGTACGGAGCCCCAACCCCCCGATGGGCCCTGCTCTGTGTGTGACAGGGGGTGGCGCCGCAACCTCCCTATCGACCCTGCCTTGAGTGTGATAGGGGGCGGTGCCCCAACCCCCCAATCGGCCCTACCCTGAGCGTGACTAGGGGTGGCATCGCAACCTCCCGATCCGCCCTGCTCTGTGCATGACAGGGGGTGGCGCCCCAACTCCCCAATCGGCCCTGCTCTGAGCCCAACCAGGGGCTGCACCTAGGGATTGGGCCTGCCCTCTGCCACCCGGGAGCAGGCCTAAGCCAGCAGGTCGTTATCTCCCGAGGGGTCCCAGACTGCAAGAGGACACAGGCCGGGCTGAGGGACCCCCTCTCCCCCCAAGTGCACAAATTTTTGTGCACCAGGCCTCTAGTTTCAAATGAAAAACTATTTACTGAATTAAAAAATATAAAAAGTTCAAATATTTTGAGCCCTAAAGTCAGTTGAAAATCCCTCTCTCTTTCTTTGTGGTGTCTTTATCTGGTTTTGGAATTAGGGTGATGCTGGCTTCATAGAAAGAGCTTGGAAGTGTGCCTTCTCCTTGAATTTTTTGGAATAGTCTGAGGAGGATAGGCTTTAGTTCTTCTTTGAATGATTGATATTACTCCCCTGTAAAGCCATCCAGACCAGGGCTTTTGTTTGCTGAAAGATTTTTGATTACTGCTTCAATTTCTTTGGTAGTTATCAGCCTATTCAGGTTTTCTGATTCTTCCTGATTGAGTTTTGGAAACTTGTATTTTTCTAAGAATATATTCATTTCGTCTAGGTTGTCCATTTTGTTGGAATAGAGTTGTTCGTACTATTTTTTCATTATCCTTTGTATTTCTGTGGGGTCGGTTGTTACTTCACTTCTTTCATTTCTGATTTTGTTTATTTGGTTCCTCTCTCTTTGCTTCTTGGTGAGCCTGGCTAGAGGTTCATCAATATTGTTTATCCTTTCAAAGAACCAGATCTTGGTTTTATTAATTTTGGGGGGCTTTTTTTGGGGTGGGGGGTGGGCAGTAGGGCTTTTCTTGTTGCTCTCTTTCTAATTCTTTGAGTTGTAGGGTTAGATAATTTATTACCATTTTTTCTTGTTTTTTGAGGTTGGCCTGTAGAGCTATGAATTTCCTTCTCAAGGCTGCTTTCACTGTGTCCCATAGATTTTGGATTGTTGTGTTTTCATTGTCATTTGTTACCAGGATGCTTTTTATTTCTTCTTTGATATCTTTGGTAACCCAATCATTGTTTAATAGCATGCTATTTAGCCTCCAAGTGTTTGATTTTTTTCATTGTTTTTATTGTAGTTGATTTCTAATTTTGGTCTGAGAAGATGCTTGTGTGACAAGCATCTTGAATTTGAAGAGACTTTGCCTGTGTCCCAATATGTGGTCTATCTTTGAAAATGTCCTGTGGCACTTGAGAAGAAAGTATTTTCCATGGCTTTGGAGTGATATGTTCTGAAGATGTCAATTAAGTCCATCTGGTCTAGTGAGTCATTTAGGCTTGATGTTTCTTTGCTGATTTTTTGTTTAGAGGATTTATCCAGTGGTGTCAATGGGGTATTAAAGTCCCCTACTATGACTGTATTGCTGTTGATCTCTCCCTTGATATCTTCCAGAAATTTTTTTTATGTATTTGGGTGCTCCTGTATTGGGTGTATATATATTTACCAGAGTTATATTTTCTTGTTGGATTGCTCCCTTTAGAATTCTGAAGTGGCCTTCCTTATCTCTTATTATAGCCTTCACTTTGAAGTTTAATTTGTCAGGTATTAAGTATTGCACCCCAGCTTTTTTTTTTTCATTTCCATTTACCTGAAAAAAATTTTTCCCATCCCTTCACTATCAATCTGTGTGAGTCCTTTGTTATGAGGTGGGTCTCTTGTAGAGAGAAGATATATGGGTCATGTCTTATCCATTCAGCTACCTTATGTCTTTTGATTGGAGCATTTAATTCATTTACATTTAAGGTTATTATTGATAGGTACTTGTTTGTCACCATTTTTATTCTTTATGCCTGTGTTCCTTCTTCCCTTCCTATTTCTTCTTTTTATAGCAATCCCTTTAGCATTTCTTGCATTGCTGGTTTGGTGGTAATAAACTCCCTTAGCCCTTTTTTGTCTGTGAAGCTCCTGATTTCACCTTCAATTTTGAATGATAGCCTTGCTGGGTATAGTATTCTTGGATTCAGTCCCTTACAGGCCAATATCCTTGATGAACATAGATGCTAAAATCCTCAACAAAATATTAGCAAATCAGATCTAGCATTACATTAGAAAGATCATATACCATGACCAAGTGGGATTTATTCCAGGGCTGCAAGGATGGTATAATATCTGCAAATCAATAAATGTGATACATTACATAAACAAATTGAGAGACAAAAATCACATAATCATATCAATTGTTGCAGAAAAAGCATTTGGTAAAATCCAACACCCTTTCTTGATAAAAACTCTCAGCAAAGTGGGAATAGAGGGGTCATACCTCAATATAATAAAAGCCTTATATGACAAACCTACATCCAACATCATACTCAATGGCAAAAACTAAATTCATTTCCCCTAAGAACAAGAACAAGACAGGAATGCCCACTTTCACCACTCCTGTTCGATATAGTACTGGAAGTGCTAGCCATAGCGATTAGACAAGAAGAAGAAATAAAAGGTATCAAAATAGAAAACCCCAAAGACTACTAAACTTAATAAATGAATTCGGCAATGTAGCAGGATACAAAATTAACACCCAGAAATCTATAGCTTTTTTTATACACCAACAATGAACTCACAGAAATAGACACTAAAAAAATCAATGCTGTTTGCCATTGCACCAAAAAAATTAAGATACTTAGGAATAAACTTAACTAAGGAGTTAAAAGACCTATACTCAGAAAACTACAGAACACTGAAAAAAGAGACAGAGGAAGACATAAACAGAAGGAAGAACATACCGTGTTCATGGATTGGTAGAATCAACATCATTAAAATGTCCATACTACCCAAAGAAATTTATAGATTTAATGCAATCCCCATCGAAATACCAACGGCATATTTCACAGACCAAAAATTCATCCGGAATTTAGAAAGACCCCAAATAGCCACAGAAATCCTGAGAAAGAAGGCCCAAGTTGGAGGAATCTCAATACCTGATATCAAGCTATATTACAAAGCCACAGTTCTCAAAACTGCCTGGTATTGGCACAAGAACAGATATATAGACCAATGGGATAGAACAGAGAACCCAGAAATCAATCCAAGCCATTATGCTCAATTAATATTTGACAAAAGAGGCAAGAGCATACAATGGAGTCAAGACGATCTCTTCAATAAATGGTGCTGGGCAATTTGGCCAGATAAATACAAAAAAAAAAAAAATGAAACTAGATTACCAACTTACACCATACACAAAAACAAACTCAAAATGGTTAAAGGACTTAAATGTAAGATGGGATACCATAAAAATCTTAGATAAAAATCTCTATAGGCAGCAAAATATCAGGCATATGTCATGGCAATATCTTTACTGACACAGTTCCTAAGGCAATGGAAACTAAGGAGAAAATAAACAAATGGGACTACATTAAAATAAAAAGCTTTTTCACAGCAAAAGAAACAATCAACAAAATAACAAGAAAGCCCTCTGCATGGGAGAATATATTTGCCAATGCTATTTCAGATAAGGGTTTAATCTCCAAAATTTACAAGGAGCTCATGCAACTTAATAAAAGGAAGATAAACAATCCAATCAAAATATGGGCAAAGGACCTAACTAGACACTTTTCGAAAGAAGACATACAGAAGGCCAAGAGACATATGATAACATGCTCAAAGTAACTAATCATCTGAGAGATGCAAATCAAAACAGTAATGACATACTATCTCACACCTGTCAGAATGGCTTATCATCAACAAATCAGTAAACGACAAGTGCTGGCAAGGATGCGGAGAAAAAGGAACCCTCGTGCATCGCTGGTGGGAATGCAGACTGGTGCAGCCAATGGGAAAAACAGTATGTAGTTTCCTCAAAAAGTTAAAAATGGAACTCCCATTTGATTCAGTAATCCCACTTCTAGGACTATATCCCAAAAAACCAGAATCGCCAATCAGAAAGGATATATGCACCCCTATGTTTATAGCAGCACAATTTACAATAGCTGAGATTTGGAAACAGCCTAAGTGCCCATCAGCAGATGAATGGATTAAAAAAGAATGGCATATCTACACAATGGAATACTACGCTGCTATAAAAAAGAAGGAAATTTTACCATTTGCAACAGCATGGATATAACTGGAGAGCATTATGCTAAGCGAAATAAGCCAGTTGGAGAAGGATACATATCACATGATCTCACTCATATATGGGATATAATGACCAACATAAACTGATGAACAAAAACAGACCCACAGGTAAGGTAGTACTGAACAGACTGTCCAACCTCAGAGAGAAGGCAGGGGAGAGGGGGGTTAGAGAGCAACCAAAGGACTTGTATGCGTGCATATTAGCATAACCAATGGACACAGACACTGGGGCGGTGGAGACTTGCCCTCGGGGGTGAGAGTAGCGGGGAGAGGGGGGGAGTAGTGTCAATCCGGAAAAAAGGAGACATGTAATACTTTAAATAATCAAAAAGAAAAGAAAATCCCTATCTAGCATAATATCATTCTTAGAAGTCATCAAGCTTTATGATTTCAAATATACTCTACCTTGAGATATGAGTGAAGATGCATTTAATCTTTTCAGAGGTATAATGTCTGGTTTGTTGATATATGTAAGAATTTTTTACAAGAGGGATGCCTACATACAAGATCTGAGATAGGCATGAAGTAATATGTTGATATAAGTTATTCCAAAAGAAGTAGTTAGCCACTGATGTAGAAAGAACTTCAGTATATTTTAGGGAACATACTGGGGTGATATGGATTGGGGACTTTGACAAATCAAAATGGTTTGCCAATTTAAGTCGAGGATAAATCCTAATTTCCTTATGAAAATAATACTTCCTTATTAGGGTATGTAGGACAATAGTTCATAATCCTATTCTACTGTTTCGCCTCCTGCATGTCTTCACTCAAATGTTTCCTGATCAATGAGTCCCACCCTGAAGTCATATTTAGGATGGAAATATTCCATCCACATTCCACATTCCTGATCCCCTTTCCTTGGCTTTTCCCCCCTAACTCTTTTCAGAGAACTTCTTTCTATTTAACTTATTGTTGCTTAGTTTGTCTCTCCCCCAAACAAAAATATAAGTTCCTCCAAGAGGGTTATTTTTATCTCATTTGCACAGTGGTGTACCTCCACCACCCATTTTAGTCTGTAATATTCTTATTTACTTCTGTTCATCAGTACTTGAAAAGAGCTGAGCTTCCCCCTTTATTTATTCAAGTATTGTGAAACTAGACAATTGAAATGAGAATGCTTAACTCTCCATAAGTCAGTATGGTGTTTTGCAATACAGATAACTGAATGAGCTGCAAGTATAAGCATTGCAAGTTCAAACAAATCACATGATTGAGATAACTATTGAAGTATTATTTAAAGTAACTTATTAGTATTCAGAGATTGTGCAGTGATACAGGCCATGCATGTTACAAGTTCTGAGTAGCAGAGGTTCATTACTTAGTTTCCTCTTCAATTCTTGTTTTGCACATTGTGGTATAAGGTAAAGGCAAACACACATAGTATGTTACACAAGCAGGTTTAGTGCATTTTTACTCTACTGAACATACTGAATATGTCATTGTGAGAACACCATACACCCAATCAGTAAAACAAAAAACACAAACATGTTATTTGTAGGAAGGCATGGAAAGTCACGTGGCTTCACTCACAATGAGTCAAATTCCAAGAAGAACATTTTTTTAAAATGATTCTAAAAAGTGGTTCATAGAATTCATCAGCTGCCAAAATGGTCCAAGAATTTTTTTAAAATAAGTAAAGAATCCCTGATCTAGGTCAAGTAGATGTTTTCTAAGATAAAAGTTACCAAAGCTAATCCAGGAAGTGGGGAAAAATGGAATAGACCCGTGGTCAGCAAACTGCAAATTGCGAGCCACATGCGGCTCTTTGGCCCCTTGAGTGTGGCTCTTCTGAAGCCTTAGGAGTACCCTAATTAAGTTAATAACAATGTACCTACCTATATAGTTTAAATTTTAAAAATTTGACTCTCAGAAGAAATTTCAATCATTGTACTGTTGATATTTGGCTCTGTTGATTAATGAGTTTGCCAACCACTGGAATAGACCAATCATTATAAGAAAAACTGAAGGGTAATCAAAGATTTACACACAGATATCCCATCACCCTTACCACTGTCAAACACCTGTGCCCAAAATGCTGCTCTCAAACTTTCAAGAAGAAGATCAATTTAAAATTTAAATCCTTAAACACTTAGAAAAAGGAAGAAAAAAAAAGAAAAGCAGAAGCAAGAGAAAGTGCCCCGATTCATTTTACAAATCAAGTAAAATAACCCTGATCTCAAGACTAATAAAAGTGTTTGTACACAGGAGAACCATCAAAGCAATATTACTTATAAATACGTACAAAATTCTTAAATGAAATAATGACAAAACAACTTTTCTCTAGAGTACAAAAAGGAAGGAGAGAAAAGATACCCAGTTGAGAAGGTTTGTAAATTGGTATATGAGAGTTGACTTTTCAGGTTAGGAGGCCCATCAACCTCTGAGAAGAAAGCTGGGCATGGGGGAGAATCTGACATTTGAAGGGAATAGAAGCGGTTTAGTCACAGACGGTGGGAGGGTGACTGAACCAGAGAAGCTATGAGGATTGCTAGGTAAAGCTGAGATGGGATATTGCTGCCCTCCAGCAAAAGTTTCTTTAGCAGAGTATTTCTGCTTGGTTACAGGACAGTGAGAGTTGTGGTTTTGCAGATGGGCAAAAAAGAGAAAGAGTCTAATTGAAATAATACCTATTGAAGTTTTAAAAAATGAAAAGAAGTGAAGAGCAGAGGAAATCAGTCAGCAATCCAGAGATCCTGCTGCTGGAACAGAATGGTGAGGTTGAGGGTAATTGATAAGGAAGATTATCACATATGATATTATGGAATATTATGCAGCAATTAAAAAGAATGAAATAGAGCGATGGGAAATTAAATGTAAAGCTCCCCTATGAATACTGTTGATATGTTGAATAATGTATGTATGTGTGTGTGTGTGTGTGTGTGTGAGTGTGTGTGTATGTGTGTTTTCTACCACGTGATGCAATTGCAGAGTACAGTAAGGCTTATAAACAGTTATTTATTTTTGTTTCACTTTCCTATGGTTCAAGTCATTTACACCTAATATACATTTTAATTTTAAAAATATTTTTAAAATAAACCTATTTCCATGCTGGAAAAAAAATGGTTTGCATAACTTCTTCATGTAGAGGTACTGCTGTTAACATTTCTATTTGTTTTCATCCAATTTTTTAATGGAAATATCTTTTTTTTACAAAGGGGAATCACATCGTGCATACTGTTTTTAATCAGCTTTTTCCACCTTTTCTACGACATTAAATATTTCTCTAGTATCACTTTTAGTGGCTAAATAAAGCCTTGTTGTTAAATATTTATGTTTTATTCACTTCTCTTTCTACCAAAAACACTTCCATAAAAATCTAGTAGCTATAATTTTGCAAACACCTATGACTTTTCTTAGCATGAATCCCCCAACGTAAAAATGCTGGTTTAAAGACCTCATGCGAAATTATGAGGCATTCAATAGAAATGGCCATAGTACCTTCCAGAAAGCTTTCTAAAATTTACACTCTCACCTACAGCTATGACAGTGCCTCCTTTCCTGCCATTTTTTTTCAACACTGAGCTTATGATATCTTAAATCTAGTTTTTAATATTAGGTCTCTAAAACTAGATTTATCATGAAATGAAATATGTCTTCATTCTAACTCTATATTATTAAATTGTTATTTTAAAAATCAGATAGCATGGTGCTAATGACCTGAAAGCAGTTTGATTCTGTGGGATACAGAAATCAGGACAATATTTATGCACCTCTTACCGGCTTTTTCCTTAAGCTTCCCTTCTTTACCAATCAGTTACACGGAAAGATCAAGGATTAGGTTTTGAGAGTCTGGCTCTAACCGCCTCCTAGGAGTCAAATTAAAATTTAAATATAACTTTAGAAACCATGCCCTGGACCTTTGTGCCATTGAAGAAGGTCAAGTTCAAGCCCCTTATTTGAAAAGACCTCTCCCTGAGAGATCACAAGAGGAAGCCTATTAACATTACATCTTTCTCTTTTCTTTTCCTCGTTGTTCATTTTAAAACAAAGCTAATACTGACTGAAAGCTAAAATTGTGGAAAACAGTCATGAATTCTACTCGACTGATGCGGCATCAAAGTCGAGTATGCTCCCACTGAAATCACTGGACACAACTGCTGGTGGAAAATCTTGATGAATTACCCATCTAACAAAGCCTAGCTATTTTGCTTTTGAAACGGTACACAGCAAAAACCTATCACCTATTGCCAACTTAGGCATTTTGCGTTTTTATTTTCAAACAAGAAATTCAGAGTTTGGTTACTAAACAATTTGTTATTCTTATCAAAAACAGTGGTAAGTTTTCACACAGAAATGCTGCTTGCAATGCTTCAATACTAAATTTCAACACTGTGAAATGGTCCCAAATTAAAAAAAAATGACTTCTGTGGGAAAGGAAAGAAGATATTTGCTTGCTATTGCTCCAGTTGCTGTATACATGCAAATAAATTGCAATCTACCGAGGAAAAGATCAAGATGATGGTTGCAGATGATTTTATTGTGTAGACACAGCTATATTCTTCAAATTAATTGTAATGACAGTAACTTTTATTGTTCATGCTCGTATAAAAATTGCCAAAATGCTACATGCTGAAAAAAAGAGTAGTTGAGGGAGATCAAAGAAGATCAAAAACAATTGAAACCTCTGGTGTCTTAACAGTTATCAAAGGAAATCACAAAGCCCTCAAGACATCCAATACTTATTTATTTCATTAAAAAGCATACAGATGAAGTCAGACTAGAGCAAATAAAGATTCCACAGTAAAATATTGTTTTTCTCTGTAGTTTCACCCAGGATCATTTCAAACATGTGAAGACCTGCATATCTTATTTACAAAACAATTACAAATCCTAAAACTAACCTTTGGATTTATCTATGGCTTCCCTAGCCACTGACCTATACCTTTCTTTCATTGCCAAGCTCCAATGACAAATATCCACATGAACTGTGTCTATTTCATTTATTCCCAGCCCAACTTTTTGTAATATATCAGCTCTATCAAAATATTAAGTTAGTAGTTTCAGTTGAGTTACCACATTAGAGCAAGGCCCTTTGACAAAGCGGTGCCAGACCGTATGAGAATTACAAAAGAGCCGTGCTGAACCATGGTGACACATTTCCTGGAACCCCTCACCCATCCCAAGGTTATAAAGGGGCCAGGTTTCGGAGATGAAGGAGGAATTCACGAAGGGGTCAACTTCATTTTTTAAAATATATTTTTATTGATTTTAGAGAGGAAGGGAGAGGGAGAGAAAGATAGAAACACTGGGGATTGATTCCATATCCCAGACCAGGAATCAAACTGTGACCTCGTGGTTCATAGGTCGATGCTCAACCGCTGAGCCACGCCAGCTGGGCAGGGAATAACTTTAAAGAGGTCACAAAGGAGAAGGGGAGACTCCACTGCTAACCCTTTCTCCAAACCCGATGAGAGGGGCTTCAATGGGACCCTTAGCTGCTACTTGACATGTGTTCCTTGCGGAAGACCCTTGCTTAACTCCCTTATGAGAAAGCTGTCGGAACCTGGGCAGCACAGTGGGAGGGGACAACAGGTAAAAGGTGCCTAAATCCCAGAGGAGGAGAGCCAGACTGGAGTAAAATTCTAGCCAAGAGGACCCCAGAGAGAGTCTGTGGGGAGCCTGGGAAGCAGATTGTCAGAGAACCAAGGGCTGCAGGCGGTGTGGCTGCCAAAAGAGACCTTGCCACATCAAGGGAGTTTGAGTGAGGAGGCCCAGCAGAGGAAACTCTAAGGCACCCAACGCAGTGTCTGTGAGAGAGTCAGTTGGAAATAAATGTCTGCCAGCCACACAGACATTGGGGCCTGTCCAGTGGGTTTTCTGCTTCTCTTCCTCCGCTGCCTCTGTTCTTCAGCCGCTGGCGGGTCCTGTGCTGCAATCAGCAAGCTGGAGGGAGAAGAGTGGGGAAAAGAAGTCATTTTAATCAGGTTGGACCCATATCAGAGCTGCACACGCTGATTTCTGATAGGAGATTGGGACTGAAAGTGACCAGGGGACTCTCAGATGTAGGAGAAGAACCAGAAGGGTCAATGAGCCCCTCCAGGGCTTCCACCAGGAGCGAGGGAAGCCGACACCTGAGCAGGTGTAAAGGGCACCTGAGAAACAAACATTGTTTATTGTCATTTTTATTCAATGAATCCTAAATGCTCCATTGCTCTTTGGGACCATTTTCTTAAAAAAAAAATTGCCAGTGATATTTAAAAGGTAACCTAATATAGTAAAAAAAAAATGAATGGATTTGTAGTCAAGAGAACTGAAATTGAATTCTGAATTCACAGCTTAAGAGGTGAGTGGCTTTGGCTAAGTCATATAACCTCTCTGAATCTCACTGTTTAATCTCTAAATTTAAGTGGTTGGAATAGTTAATCTCTAAACGACTTTTTTTTCTTAGGTTCTTAATGCTATTTGTCTTGGTTTGGGTTATCTGGAGACAAACCATGAGACAAGAATTCTAATGCAACCTAGGAGGTAATCCCAGGAAACTGAGAAGCAGGAAAATGAGACAGAGACGGAAGCCGATAAAGTGTGTTATCCAGCCAGTTAGCACCATGGGCAGCAGGAGTTCAATTCCTCCGCGGAACCCAGGGAGGCTGCGCAGCCCAGCACTGTCTGCCAGAAATACCATGTAAGCTAAACCAGTGGCTTTACATTTTCTAGTATACACAGTAAAAAAGGTAAAAAGAAACAGGTGATATAACGTTAATAATTTATTCAACCCAGTAAACCCAAAATATTACACGTCAATATGTAAAAATTATTCATGAGATATTTAAAAAAATTTTTTAACTAAGTTTTCAAAATCCGGTGGGTTTTTAACACTGAAAAGACAATTCCATTTGGGAACTAAACTGTCACCTTTAGATGTGTGTTTCGATTTTGTAAAATTTACAGTTGGAAGAGTAGGTTTGCATAGTCAAGCTTTTCCACATATGATTAAAGATTTTCCAATGACTAAAGAGTATCATTTTTTAAAATAATTTTTAAGATCCTCACCAGAGGATATGTTTTCATTGATTTTTTTTTAGAGAGAGAAGAAGTTAAGAGAGAGAGAGAGAAACTTCTATGTGAGATAAACATTGAACGGTTGCCTCCCATAAACACCCTGACTGGGGATTGAACCCCCAACCTTTTGGTGTACAGGACAACGCACCCACCAATTGATCTGAGGCTGAAGAATATCATTTTTAACTATTAAAATAAAATCAAGCTGAAAATTTAGTTCCTCAGTCACAATGCTACATTCTATATGCTCAATAGCTACGTAGCTTGTGGCTGTGGTAGTGGACAGCACAGATGTTGAACACGCCTCACAGTTAGTCTACCTGAGGGACAAACAAGCCGGGGCCTTAACCCACCTCGTGGGCCATCATTGGTTAATGGCTGCTTCTGGGCCGTTGACAGCTGTGCTCATGACTGAGCTTGCTTACCACCAGAGCAGAGCTTCTTGCCCAAGTGCAGGTGTTCACAGTAGGAACCCTTCTGAATGTAGAGATGAATGCCAAGGGGATGTGGGCAGAGCCCTGCCGGTGCCTGCTGCACTAGCAAACCCCCATGTTGTCATAGATTGTCATTTGTATCAAGTTTCTTCTTGATTTCTTAGACCAATTTGACAAATCATTTGTTTCAAATATCTCTCACCATCAACTCTTTCCTTCCATTGCCAGTGATGGTGTTCTGTCTGTCAGAGGCCCTACATTACCTAGCAGAGTTCGCCACGTTTTCAGCAATTTGTAGCATATGTTCAGTAATTCAGGCATGAAGGTGGATGCTGCATGTTTGGGGAGCTTATGTGGCCATCCCTATTCTACTTCCTAGAAGTAAATCTGATTTGGGGTAGAAAAAACTTAAGACCTAACATAACACTCTAGATGAAGCACTTAAATACTGCTACACCTAGTTCTGCGAAAAACTTGATCCTGAGACCCTTGTACCCATATGACCCATTCAAACTTGATAGTTTAAATACTTGATTCTCTAGTTTCTCCCCCGAAACCCAAGCTTGGCTAATGTCTCTATTTCTTAACCTCAGGTATGCAGTCCAGCCAGCTGATGTCCCTGCTAACTGTGCCCTCCCCGCTTGCCCTGTGGGCCTCTAGATGCCTTGTGGCTTTGTCTCCTTCCCCTTTAATCTTCAGTACTCTTTGGCCTCTGTTGCCCAATGCTTTCAGGGTTATGTGAGGCTAAAGCCTCTGGAAACTATGTTCTGTCTGCCAGACTGAATCTCCTCTCATTTTCTCCCTCCTGGCCTGTGCCACCTAATTGGCAGGATTTTATTCCAGATCCCTGCCTCTACCAACCTACTCCATACACTGCACTTACCCAGGGCACATAATACCACAACCCCCAACTAGGACAACATCTGCCTTCAAGTCTAAACATTAGCTATTATTGTTCCTCTTTCTTTCGAATCTATTCTGCACTACGAAGTCACATTCATCTCTTAAAATCCTGCACATGACATGCCAAAATTCGCTAAAGAAAATCCATAACTATCCTAGATGGAATCAGATGTTGGGGAGACAAAAGAATATATGACAATGTTCCTAACTTAAGTAGTTTCCAGGTAAACTTGAGAGGCAAGATTTTTATGTATGATAGAATTAGGAAATCATGTAGAACAGAGATTGGCAAACTTCATCTGTTTTAAAGGTCAGAAAGTTAACAATTCAGTTCATTCATTGTGGGCTCTATGTTCTTTGTGGCAACTACTCTGTCTTAGCATCATGGAAACAGCTACAGACAATACATAAATTAAAGGGCATGGCTGTGTCCCAATACAAATTTATTGGGATACTAAAAGGAACACTAAAATTTGCACTGTCTATATTCTGTGAAACATTCATGTTTGGATTTTTCCCCAACCATTCTTAGCTTTCAGACTATCAAAAGCAAGCAGTGGGCAAAATGTCCTTAGCTGTCATAGTTTCCCAACCCATAGTGCAGAGCATAACTGATTACTTAGGTCATTCAAATCCAATGATGTAGAAGTTTAAGGAAGAGAGAGTAATCATTGAGATTCCTTTATAGAAAAATCAAAACAAATTGAACCTAGGAGGTAGTAAAATAATTTGGATGATGGAGAAAAGGAAGAAAATATTTTCACTCAGCAATGCATAATTTAAGAGAGATAAGTTGAGTATGGGACTAAATTACAAACTGAATTCAGATTTTAAATTTTCCTTCTAATGTCCTTTTTCTGTTCCAAGGTCCAACCCAGGATTCCACAGGGTATTTAGTGGGTGTGTCTTTTTAGTCTTCTCCAATCTGCAACCGTTCTTTAGTTTACCATTGTCTTTCCTGACCTTGACACTCTCGATGAGTACTGGTCAGATAATCTGTAAAATGTTCCTCAGTGTTCATTTGTTTGGTGATTTCTCATGATCAGATAGAGGCTGTGCATTAATGGGAATGACATCACAGAGGTGAGGCGACTTCTCAGTGCGTGATATCAAAGGTACATGTCTTATTCCAGTGACATTACCCTTGATCCCTTAGTTAAGGTGATGTCTAGGTGTATTTCCTTATTTCTTGAAATTAAGATCCTCCAGGCTCAAGAAGAGAAGGGTCAGGAGACAGAGAAGGAACCACCAAGTAGTGGTTCAGCATGGTGTCAGAGAAACTAAGAAAAAACAACCCTCAGCTTTAAATGGAGGGTCCCCCATAAAGCATCCTACCTGTTCCCTGCCACCTTACCTCAACAGTCCCTCTTCAGAAACACAGGAATCTCTCAGCCAGATAGCCTTATTGCCCTGGTCCACCCAAATCCCTAACGTACCACACTGCACTGAACACAGCTACAACTAAAAAGCTCAGCCCCATGGATGTTAGACCTGCATTCCTCTAACTGCAATGTTTCCCCACTCTGATGAACAAAATAGGTTCAGAGCCCAGTCAGCATGGCTCAGTGGCTGAGCATCGACCTACGAACCAGGAGGTCATGGTTCAATTCCAACTGGGGCACAAGCCTGGGTTACAGGCTCAACCCCCAGTGTGGGGCATGCAGGAGGCAGCCAATCAATGATTATCTCTCATTATTGATGTTTCTATCTCTCTTTCCCTTTCCCTTCCTCTCTGAAATCAATAAAAATATACTTTAAAAAATAGGTCTAGAGACATGGAAGCATAGAGGAAACTGACAGATCTCAGAGGGAAGGGGGAACAGGAGCGGGAAGAGATTAACCAGAGAACTTATATGCACACATGTATAAGCCGAGGTCACAGACAATAGTGCCTTAAAGACCTGGGGTGAGCAGGAGCCCTGTGGAGGGGAGCAAAGGGGGGAAATGGGAGATCTGTAATACTCTCAATAAGAAAGGTACATTTAAAAAAATCTTTTCCCCCTCCCCTCTCAGGCCCAAATCCCACTCAACTTTCTCAAGTCAGGGCAAGTCTTATCTTTTCCTTAAACCTTTTCCCAAACTCTCAGCCTACATTTCTCATGGTATTGGTTTTTATCAATACCATGCATGGTTTTTTATCCCTTCAGTTAATTTAGTGTTTGGATTATATTCTTTAAATTTTTTTCTGTTTCTTTCATATCATTTGTTCCCTAGCAATACTGTAGCCCCTTTAGGTCAGAGGCCATATCTCATACTCTGGTATGCTCAGTAGTTAGTAATATCTAAACACCTAATAGACATTTAATAAATGTATGTCAGTTTAACATTCATATCAACAAATCAACCACTATAGTGAGTCATCAAAGAAATAGTTGAGCACTGGGAAGATTCCAGGAGATATCTTATCTAAGCAGGAATGTTAAAAAACTACTTCTTACAATACAAAGTTAGGATAGCTGTGCAAATTGCTTATGACTTTGATGGTATTCCAATAAAATGTAACCCTGAACCAGGGCAATCTTATATCTCACCCAGAAATAATTCATCAGAATATTTGTGGTTTAACTATTAATAAAGTAAGTCACTATAATATTTTATACCACCCTTTCGGGCTTTGTTTTAGAGAAACTATCTGATCTATTTCCATTTTAAAAATTAACTTCCTTTTACAGAATTATTAATATATAAAGTTATCAGATTTTCAAAAGTTAAATGGGAGAGTATTAATAGAATTTATTGATTTTTTTAAATAAAGAAAATATAGATAAAAAAGAAAATAATCCCATAAGCCCAACACACAGAAATAGATGCTTTTAACATGTTTTCAGCTTTATTGAGATATAACATTTTATTGTATAAAATATCATATATATATGTGCATATATATATATATATATATATATATATATATATATACACACAACACACACATACAGGGGTAAGTGGACTTACTTTTTTCATTTAATGTTTCATATTTCTCATACCATTAAATATTTTCTGCATTTCTTTGTGACAGTAAATTAATTTCTTTGTGACAAATATAATTTATTAAATTAGTGTCTATGTTTGGACATCAGGGTATTTCTAATTTTCCCTCAATAAATGCCATGCCACCATGAATATTCTTGTATTTAATTGTAAACATAAAATTTTTCAGCATAAGTTTCTAAAAGTCACTGTCTCTATATGAATCACTATGTACATTTTAAGGGTTTTATTTCTGTGTTTCAAAACTCAAAGTCCATTGCCCAACTGTTGTGTCAATTTACTATCTCAATTAGTAGTAATCAAAACAACTTTCAAACAATCATTTTATGTTTTTAAAGGTACCATGCTCACCTTTAGAGATGATAAAGCTATATTTTCTCTTCGTTAGTACTCTTTTTTTCTGCAACATTGGTCAATTTTTAAATATTGTGCTTCCTGATATAAAAAATGCAAAACAACACACTTATTTAGTGTGAGTTGTAAAAAAAGCACATTTGAAAATGAAAAAGTCCAAGAGAACATAGCTGAAGCTAATAAAATAATAGTAATAAATAACAAAGTTTATTAATTAGGATCCTCTTTAAAAATTTCTTGTCAAAAACAAATATTTTAAGTACATTTACTTGCTTTCTTTAGTATTATTAATATATGTGCATGAAAGATAATTTTTGCACTTTATTCAGATTCACCAGGTTTTTTTTTTATAAAAAAGACTCAGACTCAGCCAAAATTTGTACATGCATAAACAATTGAGAAATAGTTGCCACATGTAAAATAAGAAATTTCCCCATAGAAATCTGATCATTAGTTATTTAAATGGACTTACCTGTACACTCACCTCTGCACAAAAAAATATGAGATAAATATATTTATATTTTAAATGACAACAATAACAAATAAAATTAAAAACAGACCAGTAGGGCCAAGGAAAGACATGAACATAACAGCCCTGTTTGAACTTCAAGTTTGCTTTCATGACTTGTTCTTTCCTGTTTGAGACAGAAGTCTTTGTTGTCAATACACATATCAGATTTATTTCATGTGAAACATTAAAATGACAATCCAATAATTTCTAATGATTAATATTCATTTCAAGACAAAAATGAACACAAGTACTTAAAAAGGTAGCTGATATGTACGCTTTCTCATTTCTGTAGATACACATCAGGAGAGCAATGTAGGCTAAGATTACTTTCAAACAATTGAACAGTTTTAAAAACCATTTTTCTTTCCCTTTCAAAGATCTGAAAGGCAGAGGATAAAATCAACATACTTTTTATTTTCTACTCGCCTAACATCAATCAGGGGTGACTAAATCTCTACAAGGTTGCTTTAAACAACGGAATAGTCCTTTAAGCTAAGACTGTATTATTGAAGTATTCTTCAACTAATACTGTATTCTTAAAGTATGAAGAGGTGAAGTTGGCATCCAGGAAAAAAGAAACACTCTATTGATCCCCAAAGAGATATTTAAAAAGCCAGAGATCGCATAAGCAGTTTGGTTGGCAGTGGTGATAGTGCAAGAAAAATGCTATCACTACACAGGACTGTGGCCGCCAGGATGCAGGGATCACAGAGGATTTCATTTTGCTAGTTGCCATATTATTTATATATTTTTTGCAAGTTGGATAATATATATCAGCAAGATAAGCAATGTTGCTACTGAAATAGTGGGTAAAAGAACTAATTAAGAGATTAGCAAAGTCAGGTCTACTTCGGTCAATTATATCACAGAGTTTATAAATCACATATAGGATTGCCAGCGTGCCTCTGGGATTACTGAGCCAAGTCTAGAAAAATGCCTCAAGGTTTAAACTCTAAGAAAGGTGGTTCTGCAGTTACAATTTGGAAGCTCCTAATAATGTGGGTGTAAAGACATGCACATATTCATGCATGATGCTTTATTCTCATTGTAATGTTCGAAATTCTAAAAAACTATGTCCCCCCCCCCCCCCCCCCGCATGAATTGTCTCTATGGTACAAGCAAATTAGCTGTTTTTCTAGTTTAAAATTTTGGAAGTGCTTTTTTTTTTTTTTTTTTTTTTTTTTTTTTAGGCCAAGGGTATGCAATGAAAACATAATATATTGTTTTCCAGAAACCATAATTATTAGAAACTTTAGAAGAAGGGAAGAGATTCATGTAAATTAGCCCTGTACAGCTCAGAAATTCTGAGAGCTTTAGCTCCTCCTTAATAGAAAATGCTGATGTTTTCCTCTCTAGTGAAAGGGTGTGACTAGTTACAATGACTCTTATTTGAGGCTTTAAATTAAACTTCAAAAGCAGCTTCACTTATATCCAGTGAATGCTTGGAGAGTCCATCCTTCACTCCATCTCAATGTGTAGAATAATGTCATATTTTGATTAATGTGTTTCTTTGTTTAACTTGTTTATTTGATTTCTACTGTGCATTTCCCATGTCTGTAAGCCCCTGGCCGAGAAGAGGCAATACCTAAGAAAGTGCCCTCTGCTCTAAGAATAGCAGCAAGACATCATTGGGGAACTTGTTAGAAAAATCAGAATATGGTCCTCGCCCCAAACCTACTGAATCGGAATCTGCATTTTATTTTATTTTATTATTTATTTTATTATTTATTTTATTATTTATTTTATTTTATTATTGAAAATATTGGGGTGACACTGGTTCACAAAACCATGCCGGTTTCAAGTGTACCACTCAATAAAACATCATTTGCACACCACATCCTGCACCCATAGCCCCAAGCAAAGTCTCTTTCCATCCCCATTCCCTCCCCCTCCCCCCACCTCCACCTCCATTTCCCCCGGGCTCTTTCCCTCTGGCTATCATCTAGTCCCCCAAACCCCTCCCTCTGACATCTGTCAGTCTCTTTTCATGCATCCATGCTTCTGTTTCTATTTTGTTCATCAGTTTATTTTGTTCATTAGATTCCATTTTATAAGTGAGATGGTATGGTACTTGTCTTTCTCTGACTGGCTTATTTCACTTAGCATAATACTCTCCAGGTTCATCCATGGACTCTGCACTTGAACAGGCTCCCCCAAGAGATGCAAAAACCAATGAAAGGTTAAGAAGCATTGCCCTAGAGCACATTTGCTCTTTCTTATTCAGGGATTCTACTTCCTGGCTGTTTTTCCATTTAGAAAAAGGCATAGCTCTCAGAACAGCCCATTTTCAGATAGACATGAAGTAAAGGTAACATTTTAAATTTATATTAATCTACTTTCTATGTATATGACCTCTTTCATGTGTGAAGACATTCACTCTCAGGGTAGGGGATTCATTTTGTTAAACAAGACTGTAAAGATGCCCTAACTGGTTTGGCTCAGTAGATAGAGGGTCAGCCTGAGGACTCAAGGATCCCAGGTTCGATTCCGGTCAAGGGCATGTACCTTGGTTGCGGGCACATCCCCAGTAGGGAGCAGCTGATTGATGTTTCTCTCTCATCGATGTTTCTAATTCTCTATCCCTCTCCCTTCCTCTCTGTAAAAACAAAAATCAATAAAATATATTTTTTTTAAAAAAAGACTGTAAAGAAAGAGTTAATGTTCAGACTAAAACATCCAAAATAAAAGTTTTTATTCTGTAAAAGATAAAAGACTTGGAAGTCAAGTTCTGTTAAGAGAAAATGGTTTCCCACCAGTTCTGGAGGCTGGGAAATTCAAGATCAAGGTCCCAGTAGTTTCTGTTCTCGGTGAGGGTGCTCTCCTTGGCCACCTTCTCACTGTATCTTCACATGGAGAGAGGAAGTACTGGTATCTCTTACTATCCTTGTAAGGCAGTGGTTCTCAACCTTGGTTGCACATTAGAATCACCTGGTAATCTTTTTAAAATCCTGATTTCCGGGTTTATATACTTCATCAAACTTTTTTTAAAGACCAACAGGACTGGCTTTTTCAAGTGTTCTCATGAAGTTTATGATATGATGGAGGAGATAAAAAATATATCCTTTTCATTTACAGTTTGTCTTCATGGTCTTTAAAGGGCTTCCATATTCAAGCTCCCATTTGATCTTCTCCAGAGCCCTGAAAGAAAAGATTGAAGGCCAGGTGGAAGTGGTTCATCCAAGGAAATGCTGACCCAGGTCGTTTCAGTTCCAGGTCAATGTTTTTGTCCATCCAATCATGCTACTTCGGTCTTGGCTCTCTTTCTGCTGTCCAAATTGTATCCCTTCTTTAAAACCCAATCCAATAATACCTCCTCCATAAAGCCTTCCCTGATAATCCTAGTTAAAATAATTCCTACTTCTTTATAAATGACTGTCATACTTTATTTTGCCTCTCTACTGGCATATAAAAATATATAACCTCCCTTTTTAGACCCCAATCTCTTTGAGAATAGGATCAATATTTCACTCTCCTTTTTTTCTCCCAGTACTACTCAGTACTTAGCTCATAGTAGATGCTCATCGAAGCACCAAGATTGAATAAAGATGGAGGAATGAACATTTCACCTAATCTGAGTCAATGATTATATTCATAAGATAATCAATGAAGAATATAATGAAGATGAAAGCAGAGTTGTGTTTTATCTCTTTGCTTTTGATATCCATGAAAAGGGGTGGGGAGAACTAACATTAATTAAAGTGATTGCTGGGTACCAGATGTTTTATGTTATGGCATTTTGCCTTCATAGGTTATAGAAAAATACTGTTCCTCCCATTTTTAAGTGGAGACACTGAAGCCGAGAATTGTTTAGACACTTGCCCAACTTCAGAAATTGATGGTATGTTAGAGAGGCGACTAAACCCAATTTCATTTAACTTCATGTGGCAACATGAACACATGAAATCATCTCCAATTATACTATTATAATAAGTAATTGTCCAGCATTTGTCTACATAAAAATTAGTTAATTGTGTAGTAATAATCTTGAGATGATCATTGCACAGTAATAATCTTGAGATTATCTTTTAGTAACATAGTTTCTCACTTTATTATTGATTTGTCATTGATTCACCATTTCCTGGTTGAATCGTTTGACTCATTTTTCCAAAAGGAGAAAGGAATTTCACTATTACCATACTCTTTCCGTATTCTTCATGTGACTAGTCATCACTAATTGTGAAATGCTAGCCTGTAACATAGATACTAAGTCTTGTCTTAACAAGTGGTATTGTGTTAGAACAAGGCTATTAGAAAAGAAAGTGTGAACGGTTGGAGCTAAATCCTGGAACAAAGGAGGGTTGAGAGTGGGTAAACCCAGAGATGTTTTCATGAATAACCTCAAAAGAAATAACAGCTTTAGCAAAAAAGGAAAACTCAGGCATGAAAGCAATTAGTTAGACATCTACCCTATTACAGAGCTGAGAATTATTAGGGAGTTTAACCAAAAAAACATTGGAAATGAATGTCATAGAATTATTTTTTATTTTAATTCTTTATTGTTAATGTATTACATATGTCTCTTCCCCCCCCCAACATTGACCTCTTCCCAGCTACTCCCACCCCCAGCACATGCTCTCACCCCCTTACTCTCTGTGTCCATTGATTATGCTTATATGCATGCATACAAGTCCTTTGGTTGATCTCTTACCCACTCCCCCCTCAATCTTCATAGAGGCAGATACCAGATAGACAGCATTAAAGAAATGGCAAACTCATGTAGGAGGGTTCATGTCTTGTTTCTGCAGCTGAAGCCTTACCAGAGCAGGGTCCTGCAGCATCCTGAAAGCCAAATAGATTCATCAAAGGTGACTGTTCTCACCCGTTTATAAAATACCGATTTGTATCCTTTCCTCTTTCAGGGACTGCAATATTCTACCTGGTAAACATCTGTCAGTTTAATTGGCAGGCGTTTTTACAAGGTAGTTATCATTTCATTAGCAATTAAGACAGCTAACAATAAATCTTGGCATATTAACAGATTTTTTTGTTGTGGTGGTGGTGGTTATTGTTGTTTACAATTTCAATGAAACTGTTTCAAGTAATTAGAAAATTCTACCAAAATCTTCCCAAACTCTTTGGATTGGCCAGGTTGGGGGAAAAGAAATCTGAAAGCTCTTTTTCCGGCCTCCAGAGGTGTTTAGTTCAGAAAAATCAAGTCACAATAAAAGTCCTATTTCTTGAACAGCTTTCTATTGTTCCTAACCTGCCAGATCAGGGAGCTGGTAAAAAAAAATCATGCATCTGGAGAAGGGTGAAAATTGGGAAAGTAGATAAGTATTTTTCTAATTTAGTGCTGATGATGTTAATGTGACATAGGCTTCTATGGGCATTTTCAATCACTCATGGGCATGTCCTCAGAGATGTGACACAAACAGAGAGACTGAGTTTCCTAAAAATAAAAACATATCAGACATTTGATTTTTGTCATTGCTACTTGGAATGAGTTCAGAAGTGCCTACAACCAATGGTAAGTAGGTTCCTAGAAATCTCTGCATGGGGGAATTCATAGTTAGAACAAAAGAAGACCTATATATAGCAACAAAACTTGTTAGTAATGGATGGACCTGCTGGAGGGCATTGCCTTTTTTTTTTCTCTAGTCACTAAGGGGCTCTAAAATAATGAGATTTGTTTGTAAAATAACAATACTAAATCATGTTTACCTATTTTCTAAGTTACAGACACTGTTCTAATACACTTTAAACATATTTAATCCTTACAATGACCCTATGAAGTAGGTCTTATGTTATCCTCATTTTACAGAATAAACTTAGAAACAGACATTCAACAACTTGTTCAAAGCCATACACTAATAAGTGGAGATACAAGCATTCTGGTTCTGGAATCCATGCTCTTACCCAATATACTCTACTGTTTGTTTTTTTTCATATATAGATAATGGTATATTTTTTTCAATATAAGAAACACATATTCAGTTTGGGAAAATGAGAAAGAGAAGAAATGATACCATATTATTTATAACCTCAAATAACTGTTAGCCTTTGAGGATATTTGCTTTCAATCATATTTACTTGTATATTTTTAAATTTATTATAGTTCTATGATTTTGATTTCTTTCTCTTCACTTTGTATCTGAAGTATTTCCTATGTTAGGAAAACTGTTCATGATGCTCACTTTTAATACCTGCATAATATTAAATGGACTCAGTATACATTAGCAAGTCTCCAGTTGTTAGCTGTCCAGGTTACTTCCAACAGCCTAGAGCAGGTTCAGGCTCCTCTACTCACTAGCTATAGAATCTTGAGTTAAGTTATTTGACCTCTCAATATTTCAGTTTTCTCATATGTTGTTGGGTTTTTGAGAGAATTCACTGAAATAATTGAAGTAAAACACTTAAAATTGTCTACAAATAGTTATTACTATCATAAATAAGTCTGTAGTGAACATCTTTATACATAAAGAAATTCACATTTTTTAAAAAGAGTGTTTTCTTATCATATATATGCCCAGAGAGAATATTATTGGGTCAAAAGATATAAACCATTTTTGTCTAGTTTCTGATTGATGTTACCAAAGTATTTCCAAATAGTGTTATATAGATTTATATGCCACCACTTATGTAAGAAGAAACCATTTTTTTTTATCTACCCTTGATGACTTTGGGTATTAACATTAAATGTTCTTTAGCTTTGTCTTCCATTTCATTAATTTGTTCTTCAACTTTTCTAATCTGTTCTTAAACCATCTACTGAGGAGGGGTTGTTTTTTAATTTCTATCAGTTCATTTCTCAGTTCTGGAATTTCCATTTGATTTTTATCATAGTTTCCAGTAATCTGCTGAAATTCTCTATCTTCTCATCTAAAGCCTGTTACTTCTATACCTGGATCTCCTGAGGGTCTGTGTTTGGTCATTTTATCTTGTCTGCTGTATGCCTGGTCATTACTGAATGCCAGACATGCCTACAAAAAATGATAGACCTAATTTGGGCCTTTGTATGATCACATCCCTGTCAAGTGATGTTTTACTTTAACTCTTGACAGGCATGTGAGGAGTTAGGGAAGTGAGATCTCTCTCGAATTTTCTGCTCTCTGGGTTCTTGGCATCTCAAGCCCTCTCCACCTTGAAGCCCTCTAATTCCTTTGAACCAATATTTGTTAGATATTTTATTCAGCTTTTCTATCCACTCTTGGAGGATGAATTGATCTAAATGAAAATAAACTGTAACAGCTGGAGTATAAGTCATTGACACTAATTTAAAAATAATGAATTCAACCTAAATATAACTTATATTTGTGTTAATGGATATTCACTTGATTATTAGTAAGGCTAAATGTTTTTATATGTTTGCAAATGTGTTATACTTCATCTTTTGTAAAATGTGATTTTAGTCTTATCTCATATATCAGATAAATGTTATTCTATTCTTATTTCCTGTATTAGTTTTCAGTTGCAGTGTTATTATGAGTTTGTATGAGCATCTGTGATAATCCTATTAACCCTTTCTGTTACTACATCCAAATAATTATACTTAGGCTACTGTTTGCTTATTTTATTGTTGTTTTAATATAATCAAGCCTATTTTATCTTTCACCATGCAATTATAGTATTCTAAGCCTATAAAAACAAGTCCCTTTACATACCTATGGTTTGAATTTTGATAATTTATTACGTGTACAATAAGTTCTTACTGATTTTTTTCAAACTGTTAATCAGTCTATGTATTGCAAAGATTTTCCATTTCCATTGATTTATGTCCTGCTATTACCAAACATTTCATTCTTATATAAAATATAATTTATTTTGATCACATATTTGCCTCGTTAATCTATGTGGTGCCAGTATCACATGGTTTTAATTATTATAACTTTATAATGTATTTTAATATTTGATAAGACTAGTCTCTTCTCATTATTCTTTTTTCTTAAAACTGATTTTTGCTTGCTACTCATATTTATTTTATTTTACAGATTTATGTCAAAATCAAGTTCCCCTCACCCTAACTTCAAAATGTGGAAAACAAAAGAACAATTGATATTAGCCTTTCATTAAATCTGTATGCTGGAAAGAAATAACAATTAAAATTATATGTTATGTTTTAAAGCAGAAGCCAGTCTTTTAACTATTTAACCTAATATTTTTGTAGCTCCCAAAAAGTATTTTAGGAGAACTTCAGCTACATTAAAAGAATCAAGTAAAAAAGCACACAGTCTTTTGATTATTGAATTTAATAATTTTTGGCTCCCAATAATTTTTGTTCAAAATCAATCATAGAGCTTAATATATTTTGCCGCTCTTATAAAATGAATCTTTTAAAAGTTTATGTTGAGTTAGTGGCTTATAATATTTAGAAATACTACTAATTTACATAAATTTTTATCTGACTGCTAACATTTTAATAATTTGTTAAGTCTATTCAAATTTTCATTGACCTTTTTGGATTTTCAAGGTATGAAACCATTTTTCAGTATATAATGATAATGTTGTATCTTTTTTACTCTTTATAACTCTACTTTCTTTAATATGTTTTATTAGATTAATCAGGTCTTTTAATATAACATTTAATGACATTATTATGGCAAACTATTATACCAACTTCTTTCCCCACCCCTGGTTTTAAACAAGTACATTTCTAGTATTTTTGCATTAATTTTACTGTTGACTATTGTTTAAAAATATTCATCATCATGTTGAGGAAATATTTTATTTCTCCTTTTCTTGTTTACCATTTTATCAAGAACAGGTATTAAATTTTATCCAATGCTTTTAAAAATAATCCATTAAAATAACAACTGTTTTTTATTTAACTTACTAATACCACATATTTTATTAGTATAATTCCTAACTTTATAAACTTTTGCTTTGCTTAATATACATAATTTTAATTATTTTGCTGTAGTGAGTTTTAATGCATTTAAAGTATATCATTATAAATTATGTTTTGTTTAGAGTTTACTGCATAATCTTTCAATACCATTGTTTCTTCACTAACATTACACTGTTAATGATTATAAAGTACTCCCTTTGTCTTATTTACTATTTTTGACAAAAATTCCTTTTTGTTTAATATTCATATTGCTTTATTTGATCTAGATATGTGAGCAGATTAGGTCAGAAAAAAATCTTTGCCATTTAAAAACATACTTCTATGGTATTTTTTTAAAGCATGACTCTTGTAAGCACCTCCAAATCATAAGGTTTTTATCTTAATTTAATGTGAAGATATTTCTATTTGAATAGGGAAATTTAAGGCATTTATAGTTTTCGTAATTTTTAGGCTTAATTGGAAATATTTTACACTTTGTTCTTTTCAATAGTTCCTTATTGTTTCCTTTCTACTTGGTCTTTTACATGAACTATGCTTTTTTATTTTTATCTTCTACAATTATTTATAAAATATATATTTTGTTTCCAATTCATCCAGTGCCTACATTAAATTGTTCACAACTATCTTTAACTGTGTTCTTACCTAACAATTTAAAAATAGCCCTAACCGGTTTGGCTCAGTGGATAGAGTGTTGGCCTGCGGACTGAAGTGTCCCAAGTTCGATTCTGGTCAAGGGCATGTACCTTAGTTGCAGGCACATCCCCAGTAGGAGGTGTGCAGGAGGCAGCTGATCCGTGGTTCTCACTCATCGATGTTTCTAACTCTCTATCCCTCTCCCTTCCTCTCTGAAAAAATCAATAAAATATATAAAAAAATAAAAATAAAGCAACAACTTGTAATGTTTTTGTTTTCTCCAATCTTCTTTCCACATTGTGAACATGAGTTATAGACTCTTCCTTTAAAAATTTAAAACACTCCTTTTCAAAATTATTTTATTGAAAACATTGCTCCATTAGTAAAAAAAATATCTAGCTGTCAGCATCAATTCTTAATTCACTTCAGTTTTCATTACACTTCATTCATGTATTACTTTGTCTTTATTTTCAATGCTTAGCACTAGTCTTTTTTCCCCAGAAATTTCCTTTTCTTGAGTTTTTATATTGCCTCACCTCTCAGTGATCAGGAAACTATCTCTGCAACTTTTGCAAAAAATATTCGTAGCTGCCGAAACCGGTTTGGCTCAGTGGATAGAGCGTCGGCCTGCGGACTGAGGGGTCCCAGGTTCGATTCCGGTCAAAGGCATGTACCTGGGTTGCGGGCACATCCCCAGTGGGAGATGTGCAGGAGGCGGCTGATCGATGTTTCTCTCCCATCGATGTTTCTAACTCTCTATCTCTCTCCCTTCCTCTCTGTAAAAAATCAATAAAATATATTAAAAAAAATATTCGTAGCTATTATATGTTCTGGAATCTTGCATATTTTACGATAGTCTTCTGTTGCTTTTACACAGAAGTCAATAATTAAGTAGGCATAAAACTTGCAAAAATCAAACTTGTTTCTCATAAACTTATGTAGAAATTTACCTGTGGTCTTAAAAAAGTTCCTGTTCAATATAAGAATATAAGGATAATCTACAAAAATATATATATTTTTTTCTCAACTAATTGCAAGATTGTTTGTCCTAGAAATATTAAAATTGATCAGCCTATGACTAAGCATTTAGTTCTCCTCCTAAATTTTGCTCAAAAGAAAACGTATAATGTTGGTTCAACTTTTTCTTCAGAAAGTTTCCCTATGTTATAACTTTAATTTTTACTTCTGATTCATATGCTTTATATTCAGGGGAACACTAATTATTTTATTCATAAATTTAAGAAATGTTTATTTAATACCAGTAGAATATATTATGGGTTAAGCACTCTGTTAGGAATAGGGTTACAATAATAGATGTTTATTGTTCTCAAAGAGATTATATTCTAAGTGAGAACTCCATAATTTGTCTTTCAAATTTCCTGTCCTCTTTTAATATTTACTCATTTTCTCCGGATGTTTAGACTATTTATAAACTTTTTCTTTTGTGTCCCTGTTTTTGTTTCTGCAAAACAAAATTTTTACCTACTGAATTTTTTATTTAGTCACAATTTTTCTTATTTGTACCTGTTCTTGTTTAATTAAAAACAATATAGTCTCTCCTACTATATTGTTATAATTGCATTTCTAAGAAACCTCATATTATCAAAAGGTTATTATAAAAACAATTATTTCAAGAAGAGAAGGGACTAGAGGCTAAAAAGTTTCAAATACACAATACAATAATATTTACTATAGTAATTTCAATAATAAATGTTTTTATATCTGTTTTTAATTCAAATTACCGCTAATCAATTAGCCTATCAAAACCAGTAAGTATAATTCTTAACATTACTGATCAAGTAATGTAAGACTTACAGTGTAAAGTAAGACCAGATCTTAGACAAGGAGTTTCTAGGATCATAAAATAAATAAAATTACAATTTTCAACTATCCAAGGTAAAGAAAAGACTATAACAGCAATTGAGCAACCAACCAGCCATTCAAACAAATTTATTCCAAATATTTTTATAGAATAACTTCATTTCTGCATGATTAACTTTAGTCCTAAATGTGCCATTATGTTGAAACTACTAATAGCCAGTACAATGCAAATGATGTATCTTAATGTATCAAGGATGTTATTTCCAACTCCATCTATAGAATCATGGGAAGTAAGAGAAATGATTGATGTCTTATATGGAAACAATCAGGGTTTCTGGTGCACTTCATGCACTGGGATATGTTCCTTGCTCCATCTCCAAAAACTGAAGACCCAAGAGGAAAAACACCTATGCCTTCATTGTGCTTCCACAAAATCCCCTTTTCCTGTAAGCTTGCAGAGTCAGCTTCTAGCACTTACAAGGAGAGCAAAGGAAAAAAAAAACCCAGAAAACAAAGGAGAACATTTTTGTGTTGCTAATATATTTCAAGTTCTGATGCACAAGGCCCAAGAAGTCATCAAAGGGAAGATTTTTATGTTTGAACACTAAAATGCAGAAATGCAATTCTGGCCAGGATTAACTTTCACTCTGCTAAGCATAGGAAATGCCCAAGGTATGTCAGGGCCAGCAACACAGAAGGCCACAGGAGCATGTTAGAGAACCAGTTGGAATTCTAGAAGCAGACCCTTCGTTCCTTTCAATATTGAGAATATGCTTATTTCCTATGTTCTTATTGTTGATGTATAAAATTCTTTTTCAGGTGTTTCTAAAGCTTTTCAAAAACAAATTCAGTAGAAGAGTGTTCATATACTGCAACTCATTTGGTGTCTTCCCAGAAGTTGCCCAAATTGGAATCTTAAAATATGCACATTGGGATGAAAACACAGCTTAAAAGCAGTTTTGTTAAATGTCTGTGTTTTTAATTCAATGAATGATTTTAAAAATTAGCTTCATTGTTTTTTAATTCACCATCTGTTAACTCAATAAATATGAGTTCTTAAAGTTAACCTAATTGTCTTGGAATTTGCTGTTTTCGAAGCTGATTAAAGTTATTTAAATTAATTTTATTGTATATTCAGATTAGGACAAAGCTTGTCTGCATTTGGATAGATCTTGGCTAATAATTTACAAATAAATATGCCCATTTTTAAAATGGACTAATTTTCTTTTTATGGCTCCTACTACATATCAGTCAACTTATAAAGAGTCAGAGATGCTGATATGAGATAATTAAAGAGATAGTGTATCAATACACTAAAACTTATAGCCTTTATAAACTGTGACCATGTACAAAATTTTTATCTACTCTGTCTCTTGTCTAATGAAGATAAATGTAGAGTAAATATTAAAGGGAATGCAAGTACTTTTATTCTACACTCCCATGGTTAAAAGGAGCTGCTATGTTTTTTTAAAAATATTGTCCTGCCTCTGGTCATAGTGTATTGGACTAAGAGTGGTCTCTGGACTCAAGTGAGCCAATTAGTCTCTTCCGTGAGGGTTGTGAAAGACAGAAGGATGGGTCTTTCTCTGGGTGGCTTGACCAGAACATCTATGGCTCAAGAACAACTGGCAACCATGATCTGCTATGTAACTGAGGAGAGGAAGGAGCTGGGCTGCTTTGAAAAAGAAACACAAAGAAGACATATAGAGAGAGAAGATTGATGGATTTCCTATAGCACTTTATATACTTTTTCTACTCCTGAGGCCCCATTGCATTGACTATGAATTCCATAAAAAGCCCCAGTGTGCTTTTCCTTTTTTGTTTAAACTCAGAGTCAGCTTCTATCACTCACATGTCAAAATAACAAACTACTGCACTAGAGAGGAAATCCCCCTGGTGGTAATGATTTGTTTAATCAGGGATTTCTAGATTTTACTCCTCCCCCTGCTCTTCTTTAGATGAGAAGTTGTTAAATATTAATACATATTTAATTTTTTGTTTTATAGTTATTGCTTTTATGGTTTATCTTAGAATCTTTTGTCTATCTTCAAGTTACATTATGTTTTCTTCTAAAAGCTGTATGGTTTTAGCTTTTGCATTTAGATCTACAATCCTTTGCAAATGAATTTTGAATATGGTGTGAGGTAGGGATCAGTTTTTTTTGTTGTTGTTCTGTTTTGTTTCTATATGATATCTAGTTATTCTAGCACCATTTGTTGAAAATGCTTTATTTTTCACATTGGGTTGCTATGTTGGTGAAAGTGGGAGCACAAATGGAGAGGCCATCTGAAACTAAACTAATGACAATACTAAAATGAAGAAGTAGACACATTTTATTTTATTCATTGTACTAATGAATTTAAGAAAATGACAGTAACTTTTTTACTTAACAAAGGAATGGGTTAATAATTCTTTCATCAGAATGCACTTCTTCCATGAATTCACATGTAATGTACCTAAAACATATCACATGACTAAATATTCCACTCTGTTTTCTGTTCCATGCTGTTACCAGCTCACCCCTTCCCATTATCTGTGTAATGTGCATCCACTTTTGCTCCAAACATTAAAAGGGGACCAGACATGCTGAGATCCAGACTGGGACTGTATCCATTAGATGGAACAGACTACATTTGCCCCCAAACATCAAATAAAACCATAGTGATATCCAAGTCAAAATAGGATTCCACTGTTGGCCCTGTTTATTTGTTCTACTTCTTTGTACCATAATTGGAGTTTTTGTTATCCTTTCAATTGCTTAAACCAGCTTCCAAGTTATCTCCTGAAGATCCCAGAATACATCATTACATGTTTGAGATGACCTCAAAGTGTGAATGATTCTCAAAATCCAGTGATTCCCAATGTGCAAGTCACATAACCTGCATATTTATCTCTGTCATGGCACACATAGCAAATGCTTAATACGTGCCAAGAACATTGGGGGAAGTGAATGAGGTAACTGGCTCAGGGACTCTGACCACCCTAGGCCCTTTCCAGGCCCTGCTGAGTCACCTTGAAGATTAAAGGCCTTAATATCTTGGCATACTGGTTATCCTTTTGTAACATAGAAGTTGGCTCAATCATATGTAAATATTTCTTTAAAAATATATAGTAGTTGAGTGAAAATATATAGTCTTGGCTAATAAGGCCCCATTTTTCCTATTTCTGGAAAAATTATTCCCCAATTTATCTGGAAGGACCATACCTTCCCCACTCCCAAACTACATGATTTTTGTAGGGTGGCTGCACTTCACATCCAAGGTGGACATTTGACCAAGGCTGGTGAGTTAAACAACCACAGCCCTTGACCAGAGTGATGAGGGCAAGTATGGGTAGATGATACAATTTGATCTAGTGTCAGTCAGTGGTAACAGCTAGATCTCATTATGACTAAAGCAGTCCTTACACTGTATTTTCCAGTTTATAAGTATGTTTGGTTAGGGGTGGAGGAATAAAAATGAAATAAAGCCAAAAACAAAACTTTTAGTTTTGAGTTGGATTACTACCCCTCACAAACCAAATCCCCTAAATCCACAGGGATTTCTGGATCCCAGCTTATTTCTATCAAATCTGAATTTATGGACATGCAGCCAGTATTCTGTATTGTTTTTTAAAAAAAATTTTTTTAGAGAGAGTGAGGAAGGAAGGAGAGAAAATATAGGTGCAAGAGCAACACATCTATCAGCTGCCTCCTGCTCGCCCCGCTACCTGGGATCAAGTCCACAACCCAGTCATGTGTTCTGACCAGGAATTGAACCAGCAACCCTTCAGTGCACAGGAAGATACCCAACCAACTGAGCCACACTGGTCAGGACTAGCATCTCTATTTTTAATATGCATTCCGTTTCATTCCTATTCACACTAATGGTTGAGATCTACTGATTTAACCCCTTTACTTTATGGCTCTGGAAACTGACACTAATGAAGACTAGGTATTTTTCCCAAGATCATTCCACAATATGTATTTATTCTAGGTATGTGGGAATTAAGAGTGAAAAGAACAAAGACCTTGGCAATGTCCTTCAAGGACATTGGCAAACTAGCTGGTTAGTTCCAGAATCAGAACTAGAATTCAGTTCCACTGTTTTCTTCCTGGTGACTTGATTTCCCCAAGGTCTTGCTCTCATACTGTCCTTCCCTACTCCAGCACATTTTTGATCTAAAATGTGCACTTTTATTAAAAGCAATGATTCTACATTTGGGCAGCATTCATAGCATATAAAATAATTGGAGGTGCTTTAACAAGTTTAAGGTAAATGTTACTACTGTGTATGGTCTGGAATTTGCAAACATTTTCACCAAAGCAACAGAAAACAGAAAGCAGCAGAAGGAAACATATGAAGTACCCACCCTTCCCCTCAAAGGCACAGGTAGCCCAAAAGTCTTTGAAGACTTGTGTGTGTTTTTTGTTAAAAAATCATGCAAAATGCTGCATTCAATCCCATTGTATGTGTAAATGTTTTAATAGAAAAATAATTTCTTCCAAAATCTTTAAGTAGAAAATAAATATTCCAGAAATAGAGACCATAATTGTTCTCTGGCTTTGTGTACCCCTGGCACACCAGCAAGTCACCCAGGAGGGACTTGTTCCTACTCCATTTACATTCCAGTCATTTCATTTTCTATTCTTGTTTAGATTCCAGAATTTCTTCTCTATTAGAATACTAATGACAACAATAACATTAACACAATAAGCAATTGTTAGTTTGTATTGCACATTAACTGTGTTGAAGCACTGTGCATCTATTAGCTCCAGGAGGTGGGCACAATTATCACCCCCATAATATGGATGAGTAAATTGAGGCAGAAAATTAGGAGACATGCTCAAGGTCATGCAGGTAGTAACTAGTTGAATCAGGATTACAATTCAGGCAGGCTGACACCCAAGGTGTCTTTGCCTATATATATTAATTTACTCTGAAATTCACTTAAAATATTATAATTTGCTCACACTGCTCCTTTGTACTCAAAATCCCTGGAACATAGAAAATGGGTGAATTTTATAGTATATAAATTATACCTCAACACAGTTGAATTAAAAAAAAGTATAATTTGTAGAGCCGAGTTGTTAAGACTTTAAAGTCTTGCTTGTTCAGTGAATTGAGTAGCTTTAAGAATATGGATGTGTCCATGGGAGCATAACCTACAAGAAACCAATCAGCAGCAAACCTTATGAAAGAACACCTAGTATTTTGACTATTTTATGGGAGCTGATGGTAGAATGTGGGGTGTTCTTACAGGTCACAGGCTGTGGAGTGGCTGGCAAATATGGTTTCAAAACAAGAGAGGAGCTGAGAAGAATTGTCTCCTGAACTCAGTTTTGTGAGAAATTGAAAAATTAAACCTTGTAAAGACAGTCTTAGGCCCATGGCTATGGGACAGACTGTGCTATAATATATTCTGATTGGTAGCAATAAAGAGGTTAGCCTTCACTAGAAACATACATGAACTATACAAATGGGTTTAGTATAGCCCTAGCCGGTTTGGCTCAGTGGATAGAGTGTCAGCCTGTGGACTGAAGGGTCCCAGGTTCAATTCTGGTCAAGGGCACATGCCCAGGTTACAGGCTTGATCCCTAGGAGGGGGCTTGCAGGGGGCAGCTGATCAAAGATTCACTCTCATCATTGACGTTTCTCTCTCTCTCTCCCTCTCCCTTCCTCTCTGAAATCAATTAAAAATATATTAAAGAACAAAACAAACAAACAAATGGGTCTAGTGTAGTGGTACAGAGCCTGAGAGTTCAGGGTTTTAGGGCCTGGTACAAGGACCATCTGGTTAGCCAGCATTCCTCATGGCAGGCCCAGTAAGCTTAGTCCTAGAGTCTAGGGACCTAGACAATAGGTTTTCTGATGCTGTGCAGATCTTTGTGTCCTGTACTGAATGACTTATGCATTTCTTAGAACCAATAATCTTTATCATAGACACAGAAAAGTACATTGATCAATATTAAGATCATTGTGCTCTTGAAAAATAAACAATCTAGCAAAGGAAGCGTATGGCATAAGGAACACTCAAAAATGTGTCCTTTTCTTTCATTCATTAGCTCTACAAATATTTGACACCCCCTATATACTATATGGAGAGTTGTGTACTATAAAAAGGGCAGTATTATAAAGGGTGTTGCCTTATCCTTCAAATGAGTAGAGTATCAACTATAGCCTCCCAGGATTGGCTTTTTAAAAAATATATTTTTATTGATTTCAGAGAGGAAGGGAAAGGGAGAGACAGAAACATCAATGATGAGAAAATCATCGATTGGCTGCCTCCTGCACATCCCACCCTAGGGGTTGGGCCCACCACCAGGACATGTGCCCTGACCAGGAATTGAACCAGGACCTCCTTGTTCATAGGTTGATGCTCAACCCCTGAACCATGCTGGCTGGGCAGGATTGACTTTTCCTGTCTACTTTGCCACCAGAGTTATCTTCTTTCTGGAGAGATTTGATGGTATTGCTCTCATCCTTACAATCTTTAATGACTCTCTATCTCATCGTGAGACACCTAATATCTCCAGTAGGACATATTGACCGGTAGTGCTTAACCTCTATTTGACCATTAGACATGCCTCCTTCCCCAATCTGTACTTTGAAATATGAGTAAGTTCTCAACATTTAATATTTCAATTTTCCATATAAGCTGAATTTCTAGCATCTCTGTAGAAGTTGAAGAATGGACATTCCACATCATTGGCATTGACTACCCCATTTTGGCAGAGAATATATTCTCCAGGTTGCCACAGCTCCCACCACTGCTCATGGTCGCAACTTGGTCTGCTTTGCTCCCTTAGATCCATGCTTGGCCCAAGGTATACATAATCGTTTGCAGTCCTTCATGGATCGGATCATGACTAAACTCAAGAGCATGTCTGCAAGGCCCTTCATAATTTGGAACTGCTTGGTTTCATCCTTCACAAAGACTCCATGTTCTAGCCACCCTGAATTCCTAAACAAGCTTTGTCCTCCTTAGTGCCTTTTCTTGTGCTGGTCTCTCTGCTTGGCATATCCTTCTTCCATCTTCTATTTCTGCCTAGAGGAGTCTCACTTATTCCCAAGACTTAGTTCAATCCTCTATGGAACTTTTCGGAATCCTGCCAGAGGGTTATTTGCTTCTTCCTAAGTGTTCTCATAGCACTTTGTGCCTCTATTAGCATTGCAATGACTTTTTCTGTCTGTCCAATTGGAAAATGTGTTTCTAGAAGAGAACTCTTAATCATCTCCATATCACCCTTACGAGAGTGCCTACATCTAGTAGATACACAGGAATATTTATTGAATGAACAAAAAGATGGATAAATGAATGAATGAATGAATACTTCCAGGAGAAACTTTTTGTTGTAAGGTTTTCAGGTTTACAATAAGAAAACTAACTACTCAAGCCGAGACCGGTTTGGCTCAGTGGATGGAGCGTCGGCTTGCGGACTGAAGGGTCCCAGGTTCGATTCCGGTCAAGGGCGTGTGCCTGGGTTGCGGGCACATCCCCAGTGGGAAGTGTGCAGGGGGCAGCTGGTTGATGTTTCTCTCTCATTGATGTTTCTGGCTCTCTATCTCTCTCCCTTCCTCTCTGTAAAAAATCAATAAAATATATTTAAAAAAAGAAAAGAAAAGTAACTACTCAAGATTAAATCTCAAATTTTGATAATGATAATGACATCTTCAGATAACAGTTCTTAAAAGCTCCTGTTCATTGTATCCTTTCCAGAAAGTAAGTCTAGAGAAAATAAAAAAATATATATATAGTATTAGTAAATATATAGTGACTTAAAATTGTTAATAGCATCACTGTGGGAGTGATTAGGGTGGTGCTGCAAAGAGAGAATAGATGGTGAAAAGACATCACAACATATCTCCCTATAAGGCTAGTGGTCTCTCTGGCAATGTTCACCTGGAAGAATGGCACATTTGGGCCACAAAGTGGCAGAAAATGATCATGTAGCTGCAGGCTATCCTGTGGAAAAGGGTCAGCATGGTAGTCCTTAGAGATGTGCACCATAGCTCTCTCTGGGCACAAGGGACGCTACACTATCTGGCCTTATTGTAATGATTCCATGGAGCCAATGCAACTAGTCCTTGTCAATAGTTATGAGTCCAAATAACACACACAGGTCACTTCTGGCCATAGCATTTAAATGTCAACATGAGCCTCTTCAGAGTGATCTTTATTGTCATAGCCACATGAAACATTCAAGAGGGCAATTGTCCCATCAGCCTGGGTCCCTGAATAAGGAGACGCGGAACAGTTCAGCTGATGTGCAATGGACTAATAGTATGACCAAGAAAACAACTTTGGCTGCTATAGGCCACTAGAACTTGGAATTGTTTGTTACTCTGGCATAATATAGCCTATCCTAATTAATAAAATAGATTTGCTCTGTTTTCCTGCAAATGACAGAAAAAGACTAATGGTTGTATGTTTTAGGAAGACGAATTCTGTGCAATTTAAGAAAATGTAATATTGAAGTGTGCAAAAATGAAATAAATTGCTTAGGATTTTATGCTTTAATTCACACAATATACGTTGAACTCTACAGTGTGTTAAATATTCTCTACCTAAAACCTCTGCCTTTATGGAAGTAAGTGGTGAGCTCCTTTTCACCTAAGATGTTTGCATTGATGGCCCCTAAAGTTTTGCCTGGACAAATTAATTTAAAAAATACCCTCCAATCCAGAGTTTCAGGATGTCTATGTCCTCTGGTCTAAAAAAGAAAAAAAAATCTATTTTCTCTAGCATTCCTTTGATTCAAACCATTTATTGATTTATCGAGTTGTCTTTTCAAATTTTAATGTCATTTTCCCAGCAAATAAGTTCTTTGAAGGCCAATACTGTTTTATCTCTCCTTTGCATCTTTCTCATACTATTTAGTAGGCAATATTTTATTGTCTATTCTCTGAGGAATATAATCAGCTTTTGATACTAGTTATTATTTGATCGGTTTCAGATTTGTCTTTCAACTATTTGTTAGATTTGGACTTATAAAAAAAAGTCTAGGAATACAAATGTATTACCTTAATAACTTTCAGGAAAAAATGCCTTCTTTTTCTGAAAAAAGAAAAAAAAAAAGCCTTAGCTCAGTACTATTGAATTTGTGGCCAATTAGAATATTTCATTAACATCTTAATTCAGTAAGCATTTAATGTATTCCTACTATGTGCCAGGGGGCAAGGTTTATTCAAGATTATCAAGATAATGTTACTTAATACCCTTTACCCATCATTACACACTTCTATATTTTAATAGAGTCTATGATCTCTCTGTACAAAGCCATTTGGAGGGAAGCAAATGCAAAAGGTTGGGACAAAATATTCCCTTGGTTTAATTCAGGGGAGCACCTTGAATTCTGAGGGCTTAATGGATAACTTGGGGGGATAGACCAATATAATATGTAAGTGTGTGCAAGGGAGAAAAAAAAACCCTTTTATTTTTTTGTATTTCAGTTTCTGTTAAGGTTCATTTCAGGCTTTTAAAATTGGAGAATCAGCTGCCTGCTACAAGAAATTGCTAATAAGCAGTAATTAAAGACTGAGGATTTATTTATTCTTTCCATTCCAAACCTGATGTCATTCCCAGATGGAAATATTGGTACTGGTTAGGCAATTCAGCATTTTCGGAAACTAAGGCAGGATTTGGTGTCTCCTGGGCCCTGCAGGGGAAGAAAGTGATCCAGGAAAGAAAACTTGTGTTTTATTTTGTTTTTTCGCATCACAATCATTTTACACATTTTTTTTTTTTTGCCATGCTTTACAGAACCAGGAACTGCAGTGGGCACCTGTGTCTTAAAAAAAAAAGAGGGCTATTTCTCTAAAATAAACTTTTCATATTCTTATGTCTTTGGAATTGTTGCCTCCACCTAAAATGACAATCAGCTGGAAAAAAGACGGATACATTCCAGTGAATTCAATACCCATTGATAGAAAAGAACTGGCAGATGAGAAAGCAGCATGAATACATGGGCGACTCTCCTTTATTTAGAAAACCCACACCAAAATACAGCACAGTTGACGTATTTGTTACCAGGGCTTGAAAGTAGAATCCGCCACTGTGTAAGATAAAATAAGACTGCACGGATGTCAGGATTTTCCCAGTGTGCTTTATTCATAGACATTTGACAGGGAGGACCTAACAGAGCTTTTAGGAAAAAGCTGAATTCTCAGCCCACAGTCACTTTCCAGGAACTTCACTGTAAAGTGTGTTCCAGGCTAGCGAGATGGAGATCTTAGCAATCGCCCTCCTGCTACCATAGTTCCCTTCTTTGTAAATACAATTATTTATGGGGGCTTAATGAGAGAGCAAGCCTTGTGTGAAAGGAACTCAAGAAAGTGCAGCTTCTAAAAATACACCGAGGCGGCTCTGCAATTCTTATTGTTACAAACGGAGGTTTTGCAGTTCAAGCCCTGAACCTAACAACTACACACACACACACACACACACACACACACACACACACACACACACACGAGGAGAAAAAGTAAAGACTATATTGTTGTTGGTTTTTTTTCCCTTTCTGCAGTCCCCTTACACTTTGAGTAAACAGTAGTAATTTTCTGTTGTCATACTCAATGCAAATTTTCCAAAGGCGACACAACACAAAAACAAAAGACCTGTTAGCTTCCTTAGAGTTGGGGGTGGGGGTGGGGACGGATGGCAAGAGGAGAGGGGCAAAGTTGAATTTCCGTTTCACCTTAGCTGGGGTCCTGAACCTCCAGTCACCCCTGTTCTTGCAGAGGTTTTTCGAGTTTCAGGCCCCTTTGGGGTACATCCCCTCGCCCCCTCATCACTGGCCCTCTTTGCTTCCAGCTTTTGGAGAAATTGGACCTCAGCTTAGGCGTCTTGCTTCCAGCGAGTAGAAAAGTACAGCTGCCGATGGGAGGATAAATAGTAAACAAATGGCCAGGGGTCCACTCCTCTTCCTTCCGCCACGTGCTCCTCAGTTGGGGTGCAGCGCTCCTGTATGGGCTCCTAAGAGGGGCGAGGGTGGGGTGAAGGGAGATGGACAGAACAGGATGTGAAGGAAGGAGGCCCTCTAGGAAAAGATCGTCTTCACTGAACATCGAAGAGAAAAAAATTGGCCCACATGCCCCTAGTGGGGAGTGATACATCCCACGCAGGCTGGGGGGGGGGGGCGGCGGCGAGCGTCGGGGCCTCTCACCTGACTTCCTCCTCCGCTGGCACACTCTGCAATCACCCCCCTGTTCCCCCTCAAAAAAAAAAAAAAAAAAAAAAAGCCCAGCCAAACAACGAACAACAAGAGGAAGCCGCAGGCGGCAAGAGGAGGGGGTGCGCGAGGTGGGGGCCCGGGAGAGGTGAGAGGGGAGGGTTGGCGGGCGTCGAGAACCGCGCCGCGCCCCCCCAAGGCGCCCACACTTACCCCTCGCGGCTGAGGGTCCGATCTTCGGTGCCAATCCCCGTGCGCGCCCCTCGCCCGCCCTCGCCCCTCCGGCCCGCCGCCCCCCGACACCCCGGCCGGCGCGCAGGGAGGGAGCCTGGGAGCCGCGCGCGGCGGCAGCGGCTCGGGCTCGGCTCGGCTCGGGCTCCAGCGCGCCCGGTGTGGCCGGCGGCCGCCGAGGCTCCGCCGCCAGGGGGAGAAGCCGGGGCGGGCGCAGGGGAGGCGGGCCGGGCCCTCGCCTCGCCGCCCCGCCGGCCAGCCCGCGCTGCACCAGCTCCGAATCAGCGGCGACGCAGGGTCCGCGGAGCCCCGGGGCGCAGCGTGCGGGGCGGAGGAGCGCGGCTGGATGCGCGCGGCGGGTGGCTGCGGGCTCCCGCGGGGGGCGCCCGGCCGCTCCTGGGCGCCTCCAGACTGCGGGCGCGGCGACCGCCGAGCCCAGAGCAGCTCCCGCCGGCCCCTTCCCCCTCCCGCCCCCGCCCCCGCCCCCTCCCCCCCCCCCCCCGTTAACATCTCCTCCCTCCCCCCTTCCCTTCCTTCCCTCGGCCCCGCGCGCTCGCTAGCTCGCTCCTCGCCTCGCTCTCCCCTTTAAACGCCCACTTCGGATGGGGAAAGAAGACAACTTGAAGTCAAGTTGCAATTAACTTCCGCGGCAGCCGCAGCTCCGGCGGCGGCGGCACCAGAGGCAGAAGCCGCCGCCTCGGAAGTCCGACGCCGGTGCGCCTGCCCGGGGAGCCGTTCCCGGTCTCCGGCCCGCACTCGACAGCCACCGCCGCCCCCAGCGCCCATGCCTGAGTGAGTTCTGCTCCTTTGCCTCTCTTCTCCTCCCGACTCTTGCTCTTTCATCTCTGTCTCTTTTTTTTTTTTCCGGGATCGATCCAAACTTCTTTGTAGCACCCACTCATGGCGCCCCTGGTTGGGGCGGCTCGGCTCCCCTCTCGTGGGCGCTGGCGGCAGGGGTCTGTCGAGCCCCTTCTCGCCCGCGCTGCCGGATCCAGGCGTGGGCCGGTAGAGTGGGGGAGAGCACGCGGGATGGGGGACTCGGGGATGCCCGTCGTCCTCTCCCAGGGTGTGGGCACACCTGCCCGACAGACCCTGGCTGAACAAACTCCTTCGGGTCATCAGCGCGACCCCTTTTGGAAGAGGAAAGGGGAGTAGAAAAGACCGAAGGAAGCCTGCGGAGACAGGGAGAGCCTCCCGGTGCCCCTCCGAGCCCGGCTGGCAGAAAGGTGCCCCGAGGAGGACGCTGGGGAGTGGGAACGCTCCCCGCCGGCTCGCCCGTCAGCTCAGCATCCTTCCCCGGTCCCTCTCCGCCTTCCTCCGCCCCCCGCCCGCGCGGCTGGCCGGGAGCGGCGGCGGCGGACAGGGACCTGGGAAGTTTGTGGCAACTTCTCCTTCCCGGGAACCACCCGGGCGCCGGGGCGCTCAAGTTGGAGCCGGGAGTTTGAAAGCCGCGGCACTCGGCGTTGGCAGCCCTCGCTGGCTGTAGTGAGGCCGGTCCTGAAGAGACTCCTGGAGTGAACGTGGGCTTGGAGACGGGCTGGAGGAAGGGAGAGGTGCTGCCCTCCCTGCAGGGACGGAGACATCACTGAGCAGCCACCACGGGGTCTCCCTCCTGCGGTCCCGACCCGAGCGTGGCGGCTCTCTCGGTGCGCCCCGCTGCCGAGGCTCCCCGGGCGGCGGAACGTGGGTTTGGGCAGCCACCGTGAGAGGGACGATGCAGGCAGGTGGCAGGTCCAGGAGTGACACGCGCGTAGCGGGGAAACGCACAGAGCAGGACTCTTGGGTGACTCCAGAATACCGAGAGGGAGGAGGGCTCTTGCTGGAGGTTTTGGCACGGACCTCCGCTAGGGCATTGCAAATTCCACTTCCAAGTGTCAACCACAGGGCCCCTTCCCAAAGTGCCCTCGCTGGCAACTTTGACCTCTGGGCCCTAACTCCGTGAACTTTCTCAGCGGCATTCCGCATTTCCAGGCGAACGGTGTAACGCTTGGACTTCACGTGGTTGTAAAAGAGGGAAAACAGAAAGACGTCCGGTTTTCAGGACCGAACCTGGGGTTCCATGCGTGCATCCTTGGAGGCCAGGCCACCTGACTTTCCCTAGAGGACAGAGTAGGGGGTAAGAATGAGTAAAACTACACTGCTTGGTGCCAGGTTCTGTTCGGAGCAGTTCCTGAAACCTACAGGGTTTGTGCTGATGACCCAGTCACTCATCCCGCCGAAACTTTATTGAAATTTACACCCTGTCTAAAGTGGATTTTTCTGCGATATCAGGAATGGAAGATTTATTCTATAGTCAAATGTAGCTGCAACACCCCCCCCCCTCCCTCCCTACTAAGACTGGAGAAAACCAAGGTTGAGGTGTTTGCTCTACAAACCTTTAATCTGCTATGTGGTACTGGTGCTATGATTTAGTAGCAGTTCTTTATTTCTATTGCATATTATTTTAGTAGAACAGTAGTACATTCATATACTGGCTGCTCCAGTCTGCTGGCAAACATTAGCATTCAAGCTTACATTTTTGACAAATGTGCAGACAGGAATAGCATGAATAGGCATCTTAAATATTAACAACCTAAGCATCTGTTGTGAAACAAATTTAATATATTTACTCTGTTTTTCTCACATTGTTAGAAAAGGTTATAATAAGTGCATAATTTCAACTTTAGTTTGCAGAAGTAACTGGCTGCATCTTTCACTACCTCTCCAAGTGTTTAACACAATCACCAGACATAAATACTTTAATTAACTTGGTTAGGCACATTATTAAATAGACTTTAAACAATGTGCATACTATGTAACAGTAGCAAAATATGTATCGCATTTCTGCATATTTTAAATGACTATGCATTTTATAAATATACCAGGCATGTTTATTCTTCATCTCCATTTGACACTTATTACTTCATGTTTTTTTCTAATGGAAACAATATTTTAAATGTAGAGTTGTTCAGTCATATGCAATACATAATATGTAAACAGTAGCTATAAAATACAAAGCACTGTTAAATTTGAGCATGGCTACATGTAACAAGATCGTACAAGAGAAATAAAAATCACTGCTCAATTTTGTATTCCTTTCTGAATAATGAATACAAATGATGTCTAATAAAGAACAAATAGGGATTTCCCTCCTAAAGTACTAGTGCCTTAAAATGTGTGGGGGGTAGGAGGGATGGAAGGGAGGGGGAAGATAAAGAAAACATAAAGAACTTCCCAAAGTCTGAATAGTTATTTCCAGAATCAATGCATTCCTCATTTTCCCACAAGCTGAAATATGTAATAAATAATAGTTCTTTGTATGTAAAAGTATTCAAAAGGAATGCCTTTTGTTTAGTTGTTGTAATAAATTAATATATTCTTTGGTTGATAATCTACAAAAGTGGGTCTTTTGTTTCTCAGCATCTTAAACAAGAACAACCACAAAATGAATATTGCCTTATTTCTGCAAAGAAGTCTGTTGCCAGCTATGTGAACCTGCGAATTAATAAGATATGGTATGCTGAGTGATGGTTAAGAAAGACTACATTAAGTTGGCAAAGACGGAACTATCTGGAGGAGGTTTTGAATTATTTTTTTCAGGTGACAGGTTGTGGATTGTAAATTAGGCCTAAAAGGTCAGGTGACAGGCACCTGTTCCTCATTATTGTAAAAATCTTCTGGTTACAAACTCTATTAAGCTAAAGACAACATGGATATACAGTAGGGACTCTATAAAGCACTCTAGTGGCTTGTCATCTGCTCTGTAAATTTCCAAAAGGGCCATACATAGATATGCCCTGTACACAAACACATCATTTCTTTCAAGATGTGTTGTCTTGGATGACTCTTACTAGTACTTGGGATTGGCGAAGTATGTAAAATAAATACATGTCACTGAATCAATCTTCAGACCATATCTAGACATGTTGTAGTCCAATGCAAACATATTTTTAAACCCTTCTTTTCTCTTTACAGTCCATTGATGAATTATCAGAATTTCTTCATGTTTTAAAGAACAGCCTCCCCAAATTGCCTTGTATAGTTTTTAGATCAGATGTGTTCCCATTTTAAATGATGCCATGAAATATTTTGCTCAGTACTTGTATGTAAGGAGAAAATTAGTTGCTATCTACTGTCATAGCGTTGTGGCATATAGAAAATGGGAAGAAAACCACATTTTACATGAATGCTGTTAGGAAGCGCATTGTCATCGGATCCTCAAGCTTGCCACTCCTCTCAGTCGAGCTCAGTAATGTTTCTGTTAGAATTAAAGAGTACGGTCTGATTTGCATGAATGGCTTACCTTTAGATATTTCAGGGGGCAGAAGAAGCATACATATTGGATGGACCTAAATAGCACAAGGTGACGACAAAAGTAAAGGTGCCAGTTGCTTTTAATGAGCCAAGGAGGAGGATTTTGAGTAAATTCTGTAATTCAGATGATTAAATTCTATATTTAATTTTGTTCTTTTCTCTCTCTTTTTTGGTTTTGTACAGTTACTGCTTATTCTATTAAGTATTTGGCTTTAGTATTTGTGGTCAGATTACAGAGCAGTCATTACCCTTGCTTTTCAAATTGATTTGGTTTCCAAACTCCAAAAGTCTGGGATGATTTTAACAAATTGGTTTACATTTTGACAGAACAGAGTTAAGTTAATTAATAGATCAGGCACGAAAAATCCTCCATGGTAGGGTGTATTTTCTGGTAAAATGAAAGTTATGTTTCAGTATGATGAGCATCAGGCTTCAGTAATCTGTTCCTCGTGTGGAATGAACACTTCCTACTTCGAGCTAGCAGGCACCTACTGTTTATTTACGCTGCATTAAACTGACAGCTCAGCAATCAGAGGAAAAATATTACTTACCTTCCTGAAGTAAGTACCAGTTTATAGGTTAGTGCACGTATTTATATTCCTGTCACCACTAAATAACGGCTCTGTCTCCATTTTAATATCTACCTGTGCTCTAATCCAGGGCCTCAGACTCTTCCCGGTTGGGGGTAGGGGTCGAAAGCAGGTTTTCTTATCATTTCCCAATGGTATAACCTTACAGAAAAGTATTTTCATCTCTGTCGTGTGAGAACCAGCTGGAAGAAATGTTACTTTACATACCTCAGCTATAACATCAGAACCCCCAAAGAATCTGCATGCCACTTAAAATAGTCATCTGTTAGAGCAACCTCAGGACAAATACGTTCAAACACATTCAAGTGTGTGTTTTCTAAATTGACTTTCTACCAAGTTCCAAATAGGTTACTTAAACGCTTTGATTACTTAGATAATAACTTTGATAAAGTGTCTTCCCTCCCAAGTCTTAGATGGAATGTCTCAGTTTTTACTGGAAATCTTCAAATATAAGTACAAAGTAGGGCTCATTGATTGCTCGATACTGTTGGCTTCTCTCTGAGAATATTCTTGCCTCCTTTCTTGTTATTCTGTCAATCTTAAGATATGGGTGATTTCAACTTCCTTGTAATAGTAAATGAATTTGTTGTTTTCTTTTACAATTAAAATCCCTTCTCTTTCAAACTCCTGGAAACATCAAAACACTGCTAAAGTTGAATTCTAAAACTTATGGTTAACTTGAGAAAATGCTTATTTTCACTTATATTCTATTAAGTCCCTCTTATACTCATCGTCTACACATTGTCAATCTCTCATCACATATCTCATTGACATCAGAGCAGAATGTGGTCTTAATACAGCATATAAATCAAATTTGTTACACAAGGTTCTTCTGCTTCTATATACCAAAGAAAGAGTGTCTACTATGGTAATTTATATATCGTTCCTAAGTGCTATTCTCAATGGTAAGTCTATTTAAACTTGTTTTCATAGAATGTGATCAGCACATTAACACACATTATTTAATACTTTTGAACTTATGCCCGTGGTACCTTTTGCTGTTTATTTCTTTTAAAGTCTTTTTAAGATCAGATATTTCATTTCAGAGTAAATAGATAAAGATTGCGTGTCTATATATTCAGGGTGAGATTTAGTAGCATAGCATTTCTCCAGCATATTGGCCTATTTTTTAATTCTTTCAAGTTATTCTTTATCACTTCCACTGATGTTGCTGTCTGAGGCTTGGTTCGTAATAGCAATTCTAATCATCTCTTTCAATGGACTTTCAAACATGTAGTTCAGCTGAGGCAGTGATCTAGTTAGGTTATGCGAGATGGAAATGAGTTAGCTGCTACCCTGGCACTTATGTCCCTAGATTCTCCTGAAATTTCAGTCCCGTTATTTGACTTTGGGTTGTGAAGTGTCTTGTAATCGAAAATTAAGACGTGGTTCAGTTTCCAGTGGAGGGAAGATCTTTGCTGGATAAAACGTTGAACTGTGCAATCTTTTATGATGCTCGCCACTTGTCCTAGAACCTGCCTGTGATTGCACACATTTTGAGTACCTCTGGCTGCAGGTACTCAAATGAAGCTGAAATGCTTGTAGAAGAAGCGCATGCCAGGCTGCACCTGGTTGTGCCTTTATAAGAATGTCTGTAGATCTGCATCGCCACCCCCCCTTTCTCTACCCCTCCCCCCCAGGTGTGCAGGAAGTGGAGGGCGTTGTACAGGGTGAAGTGGGTGGACTCTACCCAGAGCTATGACCTGATTTGTGACGCACCCTCAGAACTGCAGTTAATGGTCCAACTGCTTCACAGGCAACTGGTAACCATCTCATTTGGGGATGCTTCTGCCTTGCTAGCACTGCCAGACAGAACTTCCCTCACTGGTCACCTCACCAGAGCCTATTTTTTGACAGCTCTCTTGTAGGGCTAGATTCAGAGAGCAGCTTCTGATACCTGGAGGGTAAGTGCCAGAAACGTTCGGTCCATTCCATGTGGAGAAGCAGGGCTACAGGCGTTGAGTGTCTCGGGGGAGGTCTCTGTGTTGGATTGTCGCTTTTTCTCAGCTAGAGATGATTTGAGACCAGATACCAACACAAATTTTTCAGTGGGCTTTTTTTGGGGGGGTGGTGGTGGGGGTGGCAAAATAGGGTAGGAAGCTCCCACGGGAAGTTGCTAGACTGATCTTTCCTTGAGATATTTAAAGAAAAGGGAATTCTTGAGATGCAGTTTTTTCCAGGAAGCCAGGCATAGAGTAAACTCGATTGCTAGATGTTCCTTTCTAAGTCTTCCTCAATGGTTTCTGTAATGCTGTTAAGAGCATGTAAATGAGAATTTGGCCTTTTAACGTTTATAATGTTAAGGACTTTAAGGTAAAAGAGGTTTTATGTTATGAATATTTTATTGTAATAATTATTATAAATAAAATAGAACCCCGTGTACACGGATATCCTTTGACATGGAGATAGTCTTGAATATAGCAAATCCATAATTAGCTGTTTGATGTTGGATGCAATTGAGTTTTCCTGTTCCAGTGAACCAGACAATGGAAATCATTGGGAATTAACAACGCGGCTATGTGATTCTTGATAAAGCTAACCTTCTGTCCCCATTCAAGTATTTTATCAGTGAATGAGGGGGCTAAACTAAAATGCTTATTATACTTGTAAATTTTAAGAGGATGTACGGAATTGGTAAAAGAATCCCAGTGTTTCCCATTGTGTCTTTGCCCACTGAAGTGATGCCTAGGTATCCTATTTAACGTTAGTTAGACAGATTTCTCCAGACTCTGGGAGGAAATAACAATATTGCAATCGCTGTGCTTTATAAAACAAATCTTAGAGGTGGGCTCTTTTGGGCGGTTGAAAAAGACTCAAAAACAATTTAGAACATTATCTCAAAAGTCAAAAAATGACAGCCTTACTTTGTATGCAGTCATTGTATTTTAATAATACTGTACGCTTATTAGTGTTATTAGAGCAGTAGACAGTTAATTACAGCCTTTTCTGAGACATGTTAACTCTATATTAACAGCCATGTAAAAAAAAAGAAAGAATGATGTATATATGCTTACCTACAAGCTGCTGCTTGCTAAACTCTTGAAAATATCCTTTGAGAATGTATGCAGTCACATTGTGGTCCAGAATCATCAAAATGGTTTCTACTAAAACAACTGAATTTTAGAACTTTTCACTGGGATACAAAATTTTCTCCCCTTCCCCCCCCCCCCTTTTCTTGTAATGGGTATTGGTTGGATCACTTTTGCCAGTAGCAGAAATTGCTGTCCCTCAGCAGTTTTTATCTTTCCCACATTATATTTTGAGATGCCTGTGTTTTCTTGTTTTCTGATGACTTTGGCCAGCCCACACCATGAAAAGCTTATGGAGTTGATTGAGTCCCTCTTAATACTTGTATTTTGTGGAATCATTTTAGTCACTGTTCCTTGATCCAAGTTACGTTTGCTTCAAATGCTCCAAAACCTGATACTTAAGATACATGTGAGCAGTTGATCACAGCAGTAGTTCTAAGACTATTTTATTTTCCAGATTTCAAACCTGGGTTTTTGCTTTGGCTTTTGGCATGGCAGAACAATGGGGGACTACCCAGAGGAGTTTGAAGCGGAACTTCGCCTTACTTAGACAATTGTATCAAATTGGTTAACTCTGTGAATTCCCTTGGTTAATCTGGAAACGTAGACCTTGTAGCCATGTAAGATAGCACTTAAAATGGCACTAGTATTCCCACCTTGGTGATTTTTTAGGTGCTGCTTATATTTACTTCAAGAAGACATTAAACTACAAAAAAGAAATTCTCTGTAAGGTGTATGTCTCTGTTATATAAAATAGGAAAAAGTTCACAGTCAGTGTCCTGTGCCTTGCATAGTGAGCACTCATTAAATATTTGCTAAATTAATAATAAAACAGAGAATTTAGCTTGTGCTGCAATAATGATTTAATGGGGGAGGGACCTTTCTCTGTAATTTTCTGTTTTTACTGGGGTTATCTGAACACTTAATCTGCACATGTCCGGCTTTCTGGATAATTGAATGTTTTTCTTCTTTAACTATGTGCTCTGTCATTTTTTTTGACAGTAGCACTGGGGTCTGTTTCATCCTCATTGTCTGACCTCAAGGATTAGGAGAAGTATCTCTGTTCAGGTCTGTGGTCCCTTGGTGTTTGGTTGTGGTAACAAATTGTATTAGAGTCAACACAGAGCCATCCCCTAGGTGTATACAGTTAGGCCACAATGGACTTGCTGATATTCTGGGGCCCAAAATACTATTTACCAGTGGCCCGAGGCTGACGGGCCTCTCCCTAATCTTTCCTACAATAATGATTTTGTCCAGGGTCCCATTGCAAAAATATGAGCCATGGTTGCTGCATACAAATATATTTTTCATTGTAACTCTATGTATTGCACTTTTAAATGTTTTAAGATTTAGGGTATTTATATTAATGGAAATTTCACTCTATTCCTTTAAATTGATACTAGAGTTCCAATGGGGTTGTATTAGCTGCATCTAAAACATTCTGAAAAGTTCTGGGCATTCTAAGAAAGTTATCTAAAAAACACACTTCCTCTTTAAATTTATTTTCTTTTAAAAACGTGTGGGGCTATTTTGCAAGACAGTCCTATTTAGTTACAGAAAGGAAAGTATTCTTAAGCGGTACACTGCTGTGTGACCTATTCCATTATCATGCACATTCTGTCTCTTTAAAAACAGTCTCCTCTATTTGCCCTATTAATTGTTGATATGTTGCCATCCACGAGACAAAAATTAGAGCTGTAATTAAATAATCATGTGATGCTCCTTAGTGCCAGTGAGAGCAAACTCATTTTTCCAGGCCCTGATGGTCACTGATTATTGTATTACTACTGGCTTGCCTTATTTTTTTCTTCATGATTCTCTATCTGTAGATTACCTAACTGCTGTCCTTCTCTTCAAAATTAAAGAAAGTAGAGAACATGCAGCCAGTTAATTGGCTAGACGTCCTCAGAGATGTAAGGTAGACATACCTTTTTTTTTTGCTTTTGGTCACCTGGCAGGTTCTTTTGGGAGGCTACATCAGTGGTGTGGTTGCCTGCCATTTAATTTACACTGGTGTTTTGGCTGGGATGGAGGCATATGGGGAATGCCAGGAGAATTACAAAAGGAGCTGGGTATTAAAATTCAGAAATGATTAAAATTGAAATAAAAGGATGCTGCTTCTTTGCCAGTACTCTGGCAGTCATAATGACACATAGAGATTAGTTTCCACCTTCATCTTTTCCTTCTTTCTCATTTCCTCTTGTTTATTGTTGACACATTTTCCTTATGTCTGCCTCCCGTCTCTGTATCTTTTCGCACCATTATGCATTCCTACTTCTCTCTCTTTCCTTAAGCAGGGAGAAGCCTACTTAACCTTATTATAACAATAACAGAATAGGTTATTAATATTTAATATGCACATGATTAAAATTTCTCTCCCTTAAACATAGGTCAGCTGTATTATTATTAACCAGCATGTAATTTTTCATTTAAAATATTCTTCTTCTGCCCTTGCTGTTTCTGAAATGTGGTCTACTTTAGTAGTGATTTAATACCTAATGTTTGGAAAACTGTGGTGGGCTAGTGAGAAAAGAACTTACCAGTCATGGACAATCAATTATGCATGAATTCAAATGTAACAGATGGAATCTGGTGAGTTAAAGTTTCTCTTTGCCTTAATGTGTTTTTTTTTTATTTGTTTGTTTGACACCTGTCTCCTATATAGCTAAACATCTCATGTAACAAGTGCGAAATTTTCTTATATATTTATATTCTCTTTAAAGTGAACTTGATTTTTTAAAGAGCAGAGAATTTTTTATGTGGCCTTAAAGATGATCAGATTCTTCTCCATCATTTTATAGGTACAGAACCTGATCCTGTTTGACCTATGAAGGTTCACTCAGCTAGCTAGTAGAGGAAGGAGCAAGCCCCAGTCCAGGCTCTCTGCCTTCTGTCCACTACTTTGCCCACTGTCACTTAACCTCTTTTGTGGGAGTTGCTCAATAATAGAGGAGCTACACTAACTCTGGGTCTTAAAGAATTTCTAATGAAGACTGTGGTAGACTAATTTCAAATTGTGTAATCTTCTGTCTGAAGACACGCAAACAGTACCTGTGAACATATATCATATTATGTTCAATGCATGTTATATCCACATTTATTCATACCTGGATATTGGCCAAACAATTGAATTTCCCAAATCTATAGAGAATGCCCCAACATTTGGTTTATATCCTAACCTGCCGCACATGCCTTTACACTTGTAATGTTGTAAATTTTTAGTGACAAAACCCCTTTGTGCAAAGCAAACTAATTTTTGAAGCCTTGTATCTTCATAGAGATATAAATTTAATTTTAAGTATAGTGTGAATGTATAGTGTTTTTTTTTTTTCAGTTGTAGAAATAATACAACGATAGGGATCGTCCATCTTTAAAGCAATACAGTCACAAAACAGTTTCAAGCTGGTCCCCATCAAGATTTTTTTCATAAATATGCTGTTTGTTTCTCTCAAGTGTATTCATGTGTATATATTTTTAAAATACAAATGAAAATAGTCTTTACAGAATAAAAATAAATGATTAAAAAATAGCCTAAAGGCTCACTTGTTCTGTTTTTATAGTTATACAGAAGCATTATTTATCAACTTTTTGCTTCATATCAGCTGGAAATTTGCATATTTATAGTTCGTGTTAGTTACTTAATGAATTAAATTCCACAATAAACACACTAATAAATAGACACCTGAAAAATAGGTAACTTGATATGTCTAGCTACAGCTATACTGTGAAACTATGTTTGTAGTATTTTATTTATGCTTTTATACATAATAAATAATTTTAGTTTGGCTTTCCTATGTATTAATGTCTCTTAATCTTGAATCAAAAATATATAAGTAGGTATGAACTTCTATAAGATATAATTTACATATGAATTTCCAATACATTAAAAACTCATTCATAAAGAAGTTCCCTAATGTAAAATAAATATGAAATCAGTAAGAATAGATGATAGGAAACAGAATACAGGACAATATGTTATAGAAAAAGATAATATAAATTATTGCATGCTGAATACTTTAATCCTAATTATCATCACTAAAAAGTGACTGGAAATTAAATGTGAAAGACTTTTAGGCTTTTTTTTAAAAACAAAATCATATTCTTATTTAAAATTTGAATTTAAAGTCTTTATACAGAGACCTTTTATAAATTATTACATAGACTAAATTCATACAATTGTTACACATCTGGGGCTGTACTGCATAGAAATGTTCATCACTCTTAAGTACTGTTAATTGGAAGGGTCTACTATTTTAGGAATATAGTTAATTTTTACTCATTTGAAAAACATCCAAAAAGAATTTTTGGACTTTAGGTACTCTTGTTTGTTTATGTTTCATTCTCATCTTTTGCAAAAATACAATAGTACAGAATAAAATCTGAAAAGAGAACAGTTTTCTTGCATTATAGGACCATCAAATTACCTACTTTGGGTGGGATCTTGGTCTCTAATTACAAATCCATGTTAATTATCCTTGGGTCAGGTATTCATCATAGGAATTAATTATCTTGCATAGGCTGGACTGTGGCTGTTGGCGGGTAAGGACAAAGCAATGGAAGGTTGTCGGTGAACACAGGGTTGTTTAGTATGTTGTAGCTCGTTGTTCTCCTTGGCATGATATTTTCATGATAATATATATATCTGCCAAACTTAGGAATAGGTAAAAGATTGGTTTGTTTTAGTTTTTTTGTTAACGTTTTCTAAATTGGGGTAAGAGATGTATAACATAAAATATGCCATTTTGACAATTTTTAAGTGCACAATTCAGTGGCATTAATTCTATTCGCACTGTTGTGGAACCATCAACACAATCTGCTTCCAAATCTTTTCCATCATCCCCAATAGAATGTGCTTTACTTCTGAATTAACGTCTCCCTTGCTTCAACAAATTTCAAGTATTGCGGTGGAAGGTAGTCCCAGTCCAGGTGTGATACAGTTGTTTCTGGTGGTGGCTTTGCTTCCTGATGGACAACTCCTGTCCATTGCCTTGTGGTGACGGGCACAGCAGTACAATATCAGAAACTCCCTTTGACTGATACTCCTCCCACAGATCTGAACTAGGATTCAGGTGCATCAGATCCTCAAACTGTTTCTCCTCCAGTTAAGCCAGGAAAGATTAGTGATGACATTCGCCTCACTAAGAAGATTTGGTTATGTCTTGGCTAAACCAGTTGATTGGGAATAGGCTGCTGTTTGACTTTGTTGGAATTAAAATCCCCTGAGCTTCCCCAGAGTATTACATGGCAGCTAGCGCTGTGAGGACCTGTCACTGGCTCTTGGGAATGGACGACGTGAATACTTCAGTTCTGCTTAAGTGCAGCGACTTAGTCTGGAAATAAGTGGAACAGTTTTCAGCTGTTCCAGGAGAATCTCACTCCAGGTTGAAGTTTTTTTCGGGAGAAAACTCATGCTCAACTATGTTGACAAAAGAAATAGAGGAAACTGGGATGCTTCTGGCTCCAGTAAATAATAGGCTGGTTTTAGAACTTTACTTCCATGTGTAATTTTGTGGTTAGTCACTTCTGTCTGTGATGGTAAATCACATACTCTTACAGGATTTCTGGCACCTTAGTAAATCTCAAGCAAGTGCAAAATGCTAATTTATCTTGGTTCCTCAAATGGCATTTCTTTAATTGACAAATCAATGACCTAATAGCTTGCCCCCCTCCACTCCTTTTTTTTAATTTAGTGGCTTGCCTACACATATATTTCTTAAATTTTGGAGAGAGTGCTGGTTCCTAGCACAACTTTAACTTTTCCAAGTGAACTCAGGTTGGGTTAAAAACTTCACTTGAGGATGCCCTAGCAGGTATATTTGATTTTCTATCTTCAAAATATTACCTAACCCAGTGGATGCCAATCTGGGCTGTAATTGGAATCACCCTGGGAGCTCTCAACAACTGAATGCCTGGCCATTGCAGTGGGGTGGAGCGTGGACATCTGGCTTATGGAAGGAGCTCCTCAGGTGATGTTAACCTGAAGCCCATTTTGGGAGCCACTGAGCTAACTTCTGATCCTGGCACCTGGCTTTACTTTCTAAGACAGGCAAGACTCTTCCTAAGACTGCATAGGAGGTGTAGACATGTAAATATGGAATGTCACACTGAAGGACAGGTGGTATGATGGAACATCAAGAAGGATGTAAGGAAAGCTGGAGAAGGCTTTGGACAGAAGAGTGGAATCAAGCTTCATACTAAGAATATGGCAGAAGGGAGGCCCCAGGTGAGAAGCGGGAGGAAGGGCACTCCAGCAGCAATTCGGGGGGGGGGGAAAATGAGGCAAGATGAAACTGTAAGCATTCTGGTGGTGACATCTCCACTAGAGGACTCAACGGCCCTCACAGGAATCCTTCCCTCTACCTACTCAATTTTCGGATCTAAGTCTAGATAGAGATACCAGTTTTGATGGAGTTATTACCGTTGTGTCTTAAGGTTATGATCCATACTGATATCTATGGAAAGGAAGATAGCTTTCAAAAATTTTTCCCAATACATTTTTGCTAAAAAAAAAATAAAAAAATTGGGAGTGAGGGTTGTAATATTTCTGGGTAAAAGGCCCAAATAGTTTGTCAGGTTCTAGAAGCCAACTACAATGGTTGTTCTTTTCCCTTACCCAGTTTTCCTAAAATTAGCATTAAACATTGGCCTCCCTTTGCTCGGCTTTCATAATGACCTTTTTCTATTAAAACCATATCACAAATTACCGGTGGGTATTTACATCCACCCCAATGTAATTAGGAAACAACTCTTGATCACTATCAGTCTGGCTATAATGGAAACCCCACCTATTAGGGGAAAAAACACAAAGAAAAAAACCTTGCCCCATATTTAGAGTTGATTATCATTGCTCTGTTATCTCCCCTGAAACATATTCAAGCTTCTTGCTGTTATTTTCTGCGGTATACCATTATTTGTTTGGTATCTGGATGCCTCCCAGTTTGAGTAGGTACCTACATTAAAGCTTCCAAAAGACCCATTTCTAATGGCAACTATGCTTATGTAATGTGGGGGTAGAAGCGAGGAAGGGGAATGACTTTGTGACTTTTTTACTTCGCCTATGAGCTGTTGAAATGCTCATGGAAAGCAGCATTTAGGGTAAATGCATATTATTCCAAATGTACTACAGGACCCTTTCAAGTACAGACGGGTCGACTTAAATTCATGTGCAGTGGCACACAAACCTCATTGCATGCAACTTTACAGATCTATGGGCTAATTCTAAAATGGAAAATGATTTCCATTTGGACATTATAGGAGGTCTAAAAGCCACTCAGCACCTCTGAGACTCCTGACCAGGCCCTGGATTTACTTCGTCATCTTTAGAGAAGTTCACTAGGTAAGTGCTGTCCAATAGATCCTTCCGCAATGGTGGAAGTGTTTTATATCCTACACTGCCCAAGACCCACCTAGAGCTATTAAACACTTGAAATGTGGGACTCAAACTGTCAGTTTTGTTTCATCTCAGGGAATTCAAATTTAAGTGATATAGCCACCTTCCCCACCATTACTTCCTTTTGCAATTCTCTAGAAGGAATTGTGACTGCAATTAGCAGCAGGAGTTGGTTGCTAGTGACACTGAGCTTTTTGCTCTCATTTATTTATTCACAATGTAAATATTGCAAGGGCCGTCTATGAGTTCCTGGTAATGTGGCAGTGAGCAAGACGCATGGTCTCTGTTCTCAGAGGGCTTACAGTCTAGTGTGGGAGACATTTATTAACCCAATAACTACCCAGCTCGTTAATTGATTAAGACTGTGATGACTTACAAGAGAGAAATGCTAGAGGCTATGAGAGTATAAAATGGGGGCTATACTTTCTTGTCAGATTAGTCAGAAAGTTTAATCAGAGTTTCGTTTGTTCACTAAAACAAGAAAAGCATGAGACAGCTTCCCTTCCCCAAGTTCAAGGCTGGGTCAAGCTGGCTGCAGGAACCAGGGCTCTCAGAGTAGAAATGTGCCTTGCCATGTGGGCCACACCTTCAAAGATGTGGGGTCTGTCTGATTAAGCTGCGTGCATAGCCACACTGCAAACTTCTGAACTTGAGCAAGCAGAGTCTGTCTTAAACTATGCAGTTGTGATGATGTCAGTCACAGATAAGATGTGAGAAGAAGGGTGCAAATGTTTACAGGATATTGCATTTCCTCTCTAATATATGTTTTGACAGTGCTGTTTGGGCTCCAGCCCCAGCTTTTTCCTCTCTGCTCTTACAAATTTGTATTTGGTCTATTCAAGCAACGGTGTGGAAATCAGTCCTGACATCCCAGACAGACAAAATGAGACACATGACAGCAAAACATATGGCTCAAATAGACATCCCTATATGGCCAACACAGACCATATTCCCAGAAATTCATAGATGGAAAACACCACCTGCAGCTAATGCCAAAAAACAAAGAGTTGACACGACAAAAAGAGCAATATGCTACGTAAATGGTGCTGCTTTAAAAATGTAGGGAGATAGCCAACTGTATTTGAATTTAAAAAGATGGGGGAAAAATGTCCTTAGAAAGTGCTATGGCGGTAAGCATTGCTTTGCTAACACAGTCACTGGCGGAGTTGCCATATCTTAAAAGCGTTCAAATTCTAAATGCTTTCTCTGTTTATTACAAATGTATGTGCTATTCAGAACTCTGAATGTGTTTTAATGCTTTCGGATATCTGCCTGCATATTTATCTTAATACGGTGCCATCTGAAAACATGCAGTAGTCCTTTCATTATTAAGTTAAAAGAATCTTGTATATCTGTTACAATATTTTATCTTTGCTACTGTTTTTGTAGCCAGTCTGAATGCCTTCTTTACGGGATAAAAAATTGATGTGCTGTTTTACCTGTACATCACACATGAAATAGTTCATGTATTGCGCTTGTACTATTTCATGTTCCTGAGGTTGACTGTTTTGATATCTAGATTTATAAAGTTTACTTTGTTTTAACTTCTTCCAATACTTGCTTGCATCTTTATCTCCAGATATAAGATGCCTGTGTAGAATCAAATGTTTTCCCCCTAGGTAATTTATCCTCATACATGTCCTGAGTAGTGTCATTTTTCGAACTTTCTTTTTTTCTTCTTTTATTTAAACCTGGATTTACACTGACCAGTGTTCAGTGGCTATAATGAGTATTCTAAGGGGAAGATAATTTATAGTAATTAAGTTTATCATTGTCCTATTTGACTTGGAGGGCATAAACCTTTGTGTATCACTTATGTCATTTCTTACAATCATACAGTTCTAATATAAAGGATGGGCTTGAGGGGAAATGAGTATGTATTTGTGAATAATAGATTCATAATTGTACTACATCATTATTCTTTATAATAAAGTCATTATTAGATATTTTATGCTCATTTATTCTGTTTATCATTTTCCAAGTCCATGTTCTTCCTTATTACACACTTTTGTTTTGTGTTTGAGAATTACTTTGTAATTCACGAATAAAAGATGCTATTCAAGTTTAAAGATTACTGTTTTAATTCCCACATTTCATTAGCATTGGCCAAGTCATTAGGAGCCTAAGGCAATCAGGAAGCAGTTTCTGTCTTATTTACTGTGTAAATGATGGGATAAACTTATTTACAATATTTTATTCTAATGTGTCTTCATATTGATATTTTCAGTAACCATTTTTTGGTCTTCTCTTTGCTCAAATTTTGTTTTTGCTCAAAAACTATTTTTCTTCTTTTTAAAACACTCAACTTCAGATGAAGTTGCATGGATAATTTTTTTTGTAGTCTAGAATTTTTCTTAGTTTTTTTTTATGTTGCTATTTTTGTAAATTTGTCAGTGTGACACTAGAATGCACTGTCCCTACTGAAAACCAGGCAGGAAAGCATGTCAGGCATCACCAGTTTGAAGCAACTAGTCACACATTCATCTTGGAAATTCCTAACTTAACCTATCATGTTGCAAAAATCATTATTGAAATAATTCATTGCTCTCTGCTTTTCTTTTAAATATTTCCTTATTTGTTATATTTCTTATACTTCAATTAAAATATTCTCCATATTTCCCATTTCAACTTTTAAAAATGTGATCTCATTTTTTTTTCTTGTTTTGTGATGCTGTCATTTATTATCACATGTTCTTTCTTTTGCTCAAGGCTTGGGTTTATATGTGCCAAGATTCATGGTTGCCTTCCTTGATTTTGACTAACCTTTCTGGTTTGTGGGTGAAACTTGGGGGCCATTAGAGTGATATATTTTCATTGTATCTCTCCTAAACTTGTCCTCCCCAGGAGGCCATTATTTCTTATACTTTATCTTCTACTTTACCTTCTGCTTTTCTTAGATTTCTAATGTAAACAGTGCCTCTAAGTGTGTATTGGTAGCTTTAAAGAGCTTAATTTGCATATTTCCCTCTTATCTCAGTACTTGTGTTAACTTGTTGCTTTTTTATGAGTAACAAAATGTTTATCTGACTGATTTTTTTCTCTCTTCCTTACTAGTATATACTGAAAAAATAATTCTTACATTTTTGTTTTTAATGATTAACTGCCTTCAGGGACTGAGATGTTCGTGTTCAAACCTAAGCGATAAACACTGCATCTCTATTTGGGTGAGATTGTAATGTTATTCATTTTTTTTAATAGGAATTGCATTTAATAGATTATCTCAATAAGAGGATCTTACGAATGAGCTAATGACCATTTATTTAACTGGGTAACTTACCCAGATTGCAGAAGTATTTATTGCAACAACAGATGTATTTACCCACCCAAACTTTCTTGTCTTTCGCTGGTGTGAAATTAGTTTAAGGATGGTGGCATCTTTCCCTTTTTAATAACAAGTCAGGTCTCTTTTATTAAGTGACCCAAATTTTGTTGAACGCGGCCACTACAGGCCACGTATTTCTCCCTCCAACGTGATTTCTGGCTCAGAAGCGAGGGAGTTTTGAACCTACCTCTGACTTGTGTAGAAAGCTCTTACCCTTGTGGCTTTAACGTTGGCTCAATACTTTAGGACTCGTCCTCTTTGAGGGTCAATATTCGCGAGACCGTTTTAAGGATCTTGGCCTTTATTCCTTCGCGAATGTGGCTGAACCCGCCGCGCTTCTCGGGAGAGCTCTCCCTCCGGAGGGTCCCCTCCAGTCCCTTCCTCAGTCCCCCCATCTCAGTAACCTACGCCCGTCACCTGCGGGTCCGGGCCCCTCTCCCGCGGGGCCGGTGCGCCCTCCCCTCCCCGCCTCGTCTGTGCCTGGGGTGCCCGCCTGCGGCGCTCCGGACCGACTCCTTTTTGTGGCTTTGGTGGCGCGTGGGCGGGTGGTGAGCTTTCCCCTGGCCCTCGCCCCCTCCTCCCCATCACTTTCACCCCCCCCCCCCCGCCGGCGCTGCCCCTCCTCCCTCGGCTCCCTCGCGCACACCTGCCCCTGCCGCCCGCGCGGCGCGCGCTCCCCTCCCCTCCCCGCCGGCGGCCGCTGCCAGGGAAGCCCCCCGCCTCCTCCCGCTGCGCCCGCCCTGGCGCGCCTGGCGGCGGCCGGCGCTGGCCCTCGCGCGGCGCCCTGTTATTCTGGGTATTGTGTGTAATAAATGTCGGGCCGCCTCACTCTAATCAAGCTCATTACAAATTCTTGCGCGCCCGGGGCCGGAAATCGTGCGCTCCCCCCGCCCCTTCCCTCACTCATTCACTAGTTACTTGTCTTTCTGCTTTTTAACTCGCCGCCCCCGCCCCCTCCCCCCGATCCCGGCCCTCCAGCCCGGGTTTTAATCCCCATCCCTTTTCCGCCTTCTCCTTGCACCCTACCCCCCCCCCCCCGCCGCCTTCCTCCTCCGCTCCGCACCCCCTTCCTCCTCCTCTCCCTCCCCGCTCCTCCTCCTCCTCCTCCGCCGCCGCCGCCGCCGCCACTTTCTCGCTCGCTCCCGCTCCCCGGACGCGGCGGCTGAGCCGGCCCCGCTGGGGAAGGGCTCGGGGCGGCGGCGGGCGGCCGGGAGGAGGCTGCGTGCTCGGGGCTGGGGCTGCGAGCGGGGTGATTTTGTATTAAAATGAGGAGGAGGAAGAAGAGGCAGCCACAGCGGCGGCGGCGGCGGCAGGCGCAGCAGCAGGAGCAGCGGCGTGGAGGGCTGCAGCCCGGGCGGACGCGCGGAGCCGAGCTGGGCACGGCGGCGGCGGCGACAGCGGCCGGGATGAGTCAACTAATAATTTAATGGGGGCAGAGACGGCAGCGAGGGGGAGAGCGAGAGCGAGCGAGCGAGGGGGGGCAGAGAGAGAGAGAGGAGAGGGAGAAACAGCCCCGTCCGGGGACTGGCGCTCACACGCACACAGACGCGCACACACCTCTCCCTGTGCCACCCAGCAACCACCGGCCTCGCCACCACAACAGCAGCCACGGCCGCCCTCTAGCCCGCCCGGGGACCGAGCCGAGAGCCGGGGCGACTCCCGAGGACGCTTCCCACCCCCCTCTCGCATTTTGGGAAACTCCTCCTCAGTTTTGTTGGGGTTCCTGCGTTTCTCCCCCCCGCCCCCCAAGTCCCAGTGCCATTGTGGTGCTCCTTGTTTACCTCGGACTCTGGCCGAGTGAGAGCGTGGCGACTTTTTTGGGGGGGAGGAGGGGGCGGGGAGTGTGTCGCTGCTGAGGCGGTGGAGGTGGCTGGGGGTGCCCTTCCCCTCTCTCCTGCCCCCCCAAACCCTCTCTCTCTCTCTCTCTCTCTCTCTCTCTCTCTCTCCCTCTCCCCCCCCCCCCCGCACTCACTCGGCTCCCCAGACGCTCGCAGCCCCGCGTCCCCATATGGGCAGGGAGAGGGTCCTCGGGGCTGTCGTCAGCGAGGGCCGAATCAAAAGTGGCGTTTTAGTGCCTTTCCGGGCTTTTTTCGCGACCTCCTGCCCCCCACCCTCGCTGTGCCCCGGTAGATGCCCCCGGTGAGGGTGCGAGGCGGTGGGAAGAAAGTTTAAGGTTTGTTCCTATCAGTCGCAATTGCTGGGGAGGGCGGCGGGGGCGAGGGGAAGGGAGGCGCGGTGGCCTCCCCCTCGCCGCGTTCTCCGGGGTCAGTGGGGAGCGGGGTTGCAAGTGACAGCCCGAGTGGACTTTGTGGCCTCGCACCGCGAACCCTGCGCGAGCCGAGGGAGGGGGCCCCTCGGGGGGGACCTCCTTCCCCTTCCCGGAGACCTTGTCCGCAGTGAATTCCTCCTCCTCTTTTTAAAAGACTCCTCAGCCGCCAACCTCGCCTCCCCAGCTCCACCACAGTGCGCAGGGTTTGCTTTGTTTTTACGATTCTTCCCCCCAACGAATCACTTGTCAGATCAATTTTATCTTCGCCCTCCTCCCTACTGCCCACTCTCCCCTCCTCCCCCTTCGAAAACCCCGTTCTCTGAGGTTAGACATTTTACAAACCATATATGTTGTTTTTCGAATTGTGATTTTTTTTTTTTTTTATAACACTCTCCCCCTCCACCCCTCATGGCTAATCTTCTAGGCCTTTATTTCTGCCCTTCCCCCGCTTAGGGGGGCGGGGGTAGGGGAAGAGAAAATAATACAATTTCAGGGGAAGTCGCCTTCAGGTCTGCTGCTTTTTTTTTTTTTTTAATTACAAAAAAAAAAAAAAAAAAAAAGACAGAAAACATCAGTCTTGAACTTCTCTTCAAGAACCCGGGCTGCAAAGGAAATCTCCTTTGTTTTTGTTATTTATATGCTGTCAAGTTTTGAAGTGGTGAGTTTCAGGTCGGTTTTGCTAATTTCACTCAGTAAAACTGCAGTGTTTCTGTTTCTAGATAGTACTTTGCTTCTTTGTCTCTTTAAAAGGTCACAGTGAAAGCTTGGCCTGGATCGTGCCGGCCATGTGGAATGGATAAGGGCATAATCTCTTAAAATGGGATGACGGGGTTCGGTGGGGGCGAGGGAGGCCGTTTAGCAAGGAACTCCCTGAAAGGATCCCACATTGCTAAAACAAGAAATCAGAAAAACGCAAAAAGGTTCTTGAAACCGGAATTTCGTGCTTTTCTTTTTTCGTGTAAAGGGAAATAATTGCTGGGTCTGAGTTCACTGTGTTCCTCAGTAGCGATCACATATGGCCTTAGTTGATGGACTGGGAAGTGGGGTTCTGAGAAAGTAGCCTGCTTTCTGGGTGCCAACCAAACGTTACACGAAAATGGACTTTAAAATGTGTAACTCACAAGAAACTCTTGAGCCTGGCGTCTGTTGAGACCCGAGTTAGTTCCTGGGCTGCCAGTCCAGCAGGCCCAGTGGAGACTGCTCTGTGCAATCCCAAACGGAGGTTTGGTGAACTTTAGCCTTGGGCATAGAGTTTAAATGAGTAAATTGGGTGTTTTATGTGCATGTAATTTTGCTTTATAATGTAAAGCTTTTTACAAGATGACTGAGTGTTTAATTGACGCTTATGGGTGGGTGTTGGGAGGACAATTGTGCATGACCTATATGATGTTTTGATTATCAATACATTAACTAAATTAGCATCTATCAGTTTCACTTGCTGTATACTTTATAATGCTGCTAAGCCTCAAGACTGCTGAATATGTTTTCTTAGCATTCATTCTGATGCTGATGTTCCCCTTTTTCTTAAAATTGCCCCCCGGGTGAAGTATTTTCAAATCATATGTTTTAAAATTCATTTTCTGCTCTAGGGTAAGGCAACCACTTTCAAAAAAAAAAAAAGCAGCTCTGTATTACAATCCACATGTAACATTACAAAGAGTGTTTTGAATAAGTTAATAACTATTGCTCTCTAATTTTGGCTTTAGTTTAATATAATGGAGAAGAGTAATCTTGATAAAAAGCGGTTAAAAGAGGCACATTTATTGTTAATGAACCTCATAACCAAAAACAGATGGGACCTCGATCAATGGTAAACCTTAGTTCTCAGCGTGCCACCCTGGAGTACAAGGATAAATAGCCATTATTTCTCAAACTTTAGAGTTCTTCAATTGGCATTCTTAAGGTTGCTTTTAAGCCTACAAATTACCATTGCTCCCTCCTCCCCATTCACCTCTTTTCTTGATTAAATTGGACAGAGTAATCTATGGTTAAACAGAAGAAAAACATGCCTCTAGAAAAGCCATGCTAATATAAGCTGGCTTTCAATTAATCGGATCTAAATAGCTTTTCCGGTGTAATAATTTTTTAAAAGTACAAGAGATGTTAAATTACTAGACAGCTGGAGGAAAGTAATAATTATCATATTTTGATTTTTGAAATATGATCCCTTCCCCCCTTAGTATTGGTAAGCTCAGTATTTCAAGTACTGTGAAAGTTCATAATTCCACTCACCTGTTCTTATCAATTCTAGTTGCAACTATTTTAGAAGTGACTTGGATATTGTACTCATTGTTTTATCATAAACCGTATGAAAATTAATGTGCATTGTGTAATTGAAAATAATTATAAATTTTTTTGAAGTCAACCAAGAGGTTAACTTCAATGCATACTGAGATTATTTTTGAAAACTGGCAATTGTGTTTTACCTAAATCAAGATTTTTTTTTTTAAAGCCAGTTTGGCACTTGGATCTAATGCTAATATCACAAAGTATTTTCACGTTTTTTGCTACTTAAGTTAAGAGCATTCTGTTACTAAAGTACTCCTAAATGTTAACTCTAAACACGTGAGTTGTAATGCGTCAGTACTTGGAATATTTGAAGAAATCCTCCACCTAACATCCATTTGCTTAGGGGTGAGATGATCCAATCACACATTTGAGCCAAGACTTAACTAGATATTTAACAGGACACTCTTGAAACTTTCATAGTAGAAAACTTTTTCTACAAATTTACCTGCAAAGCCAATGGGGAGTGTAAAAATTAGATGTTTGCTACCTTCTTTTGAGGTGGTATGTATATACATGTATAGTTTTTTTTTTCTCAAAAATTAAGCTATATGTAAAAATATATATACAACAGATTTAACTAATATATTGGACTGTAATTATTTTTCCATTCTTGTTTAAAGTGTTACTGTTTTATTTTGTAATGAGTTTCTAATTTTTAAAAATTGGGACTTTATAAATATAATTTATTTTTCTTTTTGGCTCTATTGTGGTGATTCTTGTTTTAGAAGTAAAGCCCATTTCCCCCCACTTAGTTTTGGTGGTAGGTCACAAATTACCTTTTATTCATGTGTGTTAATACAGTTTTCACAAATTATTCTGTTAACTTGAATGGACATATGCTGTCATCTAGAAATATAGTAACATATACATTATGTTATCTATCTAGCTGAGTAATCTTACAAATTATATTTTTGAAGAGAAATATCTAGGGGTAAAACATTTACATGATGTATGTATGTAAATACAGAGAGAGAGAGAGGGGGGGGGGAAGAAACACCCCCCACCCACCCAATTCTAACTGCATCTTCTTTTTAAATTCTGGCAGGTGATCTTTAGAGAGTAACTGAGTATGGATCATTTGAACGAGGCAACTCAGGGGAAAGAACATTCAGAAATGTCTAACAATGTGAGCGATACGAAGGGTCCACCAGCCAAGATTGCCCGCCTGGAGCAGAACGGGAGCCCACTGGGAAGAGGAAGGCTTGGGAGTACAGGTGGAAAAATGCAGGGAGTGCCTTTAAAACACTCGGGTCATCTGATGAAAACCAACCTTAGGAAAGGTAAATACTTTCAAGCCAAATCCTGGAAAGCTGTGAGCCCTGTGCCTACCCAAGGCTACTCTGTGTGGGTGTGGAGAGGCAGAGCACTCTTTGCAGGTTCTTTGCCTTGATTCTCTTTCTGCTCTGAAATTAGTTCCATCCCTGGCTGCAGTGTCAGTCACGTTTTGAACGTGGAGGCTCTGTGTTTGAGTGGAGCATCTTACTCTGCTACTACAGACTGGAATTGTTGGACATTTAGGTTGATAAGGACTGAATTCAATATAATGGTCTTTAGCTACCCAAGGCTTCCATGGATAAGGTGTAATGGAAGTAGAGGATACATGCGTGGCTATTGCTTGTACTTGCCCTGCTTAAGAATAAGACACTGGCTTTTCCATAAGATTCGCTAGTTGTAAAAGACAGGTTCAGAGGTAATGGAAATCTTGTGTGCTATGATGTAAAAGTTTTGTGATGTCATTTTTGTGGCTTGTTTTCTTAAGAGCAAATGCATTATTTAGCAATGAAAAAACCTGATAATTCTAGTTTTTATGTGTGCTATAACTGGGTATTTTTAATAAAAGGAAGGGCAGATTTAGGCACGTTTACAAGGGGAGGATGTGTAACTGACTCCTTTCTACCCATTTCATGTTAAGTTGATGAAGTTGGACAACTTTGTGTTCAACACTTGTTTATGTAAAGCAGTGCCTGTGCTGGTTACAATGTGTGTGCCTCATAATGGTCTTTATTTTGTCTCTGAATAAATGTGTATAGGATTCAGATTTCCCTTACATTTGCTAAGCAAAGGATAAAAATGCCATCTTTTAGCAACCGAGAATATTAAGTAGATAAAGTTAGAAGGCAGAGGAATTTCATTGTGTTTGATGCATAACATTTATCATACAATCATTTATTTTTTCCTTGGTTTGGCGAAAACAAAGAATATATTGATCCTGAAATGAACAGACACAGCAGACCGTATTGTTAGATCTTTATCTATTAAAAATGGAAAAACAGCACTTCAGCAAATTCTTTGGCCTCTACTCATGATTACCCTATTTATTGATTGTTTGCCAAGAATGTATGCATCTTAAGAAAGCCAGGGTAAGAGCATTAAAAATATAATTTATTACGGCTTTTCAAACAGAGTGCATTAATATTGTACTGTGAAGCACTGGGGCTCTATAAAAAAGACTTTCTGACGCCTGCAAACATATAAGTTCCATAAATTCCTAAATAGGAGATTTCAGCTGTCTCTGGTATTATGTGATATTTGCACAGCAAACTTCTAATGCCAGGACAGTTTTAGACAAGGATTCTACAGACTTCACTGCTCCTTATGGCAGACGTGCTGTTTACACAGGCTCATAAACCTTCAGCAAAAGCTTCTAAGACTGCCTCCAGGTTTAAATCATGCGGTATTTTTAGCAGTCGGCAGTGGCCAGTGCACTCCCCCTTTAATGCTGGAAGGTTATGAAGTTGCTGTAGTTGGAAGTCTCGCCAAACACTCGCACAAATAATCAGACAGTTCAGAGAAGGCTCCTGTTCAGCATTACTCCCAATAGCAGGAGGGCAACCGTGACAGTTTGCTGGAAGATTTAGCGGCTAGGCTTGTAATTAAATGATACTGTTGTCACTTTATCAGTAGCCACCTTTCATTACCTACGGGGTCCCGCTAAATAAAGCCGAAGAGATATATCCAATATATTTCAGTCGTTTGAAAAACCCACAGTGATGTCATAGGTCTAAGGAGAACAGCATGTAGTAGGACAAGTCAGTCTCCTCCTTGGAGAGGAGAAATCAATGCAAATGTTTTTGTTGTACTAACCCAACTCTTTGAAGACATCAGGACAGGGGGAGGAGAAACCAAACTACAGTAATTTCACTTCCTGCTCAAAAGATTTTTTTTCCCCTTACAGCATTGCCTTGATAGTGACTTATTTTGTTTAATTGAAGAAGGTTCTGTGCTTATTTCAAACAACAAAAATCACTGAAGTCTTTTAGTGGTGGTGGTGGTGTGTGTGTGTGTGTGTGTGTGTGTTTAATTTTATTTTTTGTGTCTGGTTTCTGTTTGACAGGTGCTAGATAAAAAATGTGGCTGAGATGTGGCTTAAGAAAAAGGGGTTGGATGTTTTTGTTTATTTGTTGAGGAGATTTTGCCAAAGTACCTCCAAGCCAAGAAAGAAATCACCAGTTTGTATATTGCTGTTTTTGCTGTGGTCTCCCCAAATCTTCTGATCCCTGGCGGATTCTCTCTCTGGTATAAAACAGCCGAATGAATGACAAGAATATTGGCAAGCTTCACGGCTTGCTTTTGTATGCCTCGCCTGTTGGATATCTCCGAATGAGTTTGTGAGCTTTTTTCTAAGTCAACCTAAAGGTTTTGGTGCGCTTTTTTTTTTTTTTTTTCTTTTTCAGAGCTAGAATCTCTTGTGAACAGTTCACTGAGGCTTTGGTGAAGAGGCATGTGTAGAAAAATGTAGCTGTTTTACTGCCAGCTTTTGTTTGCAGAATAGAGCACTTTTAAAGGGCATCTCCGGTGTCAGTAGAAAATCCCGATTTTTTAGCTCTGGTTGGCATGCGCTGGACATCTTCAGAAGTTGGTAGGATTCTGCGAGTCCAGAGGGCAGAGCTTAAAGAGGCATTAATGTTACAGGACTAATTGAGGATCCTGGGTGCCCTGTTAAAGTAACCCTTGCCATCATTTATGGTAAAGATGATACCCTCCTGGCAGTTTGCCACAGCGCAGTTCAGATGCATCTGCTTTTAACCCTTCTGCTTATCCCTGGGAGTCTGACAGCGCGCTCGCCGCGTGAACACCTTGAGTGCTACAGCATTCCCTGATTTCCGTTTCCAGAAGCCTTTTTTCTAACCCCGCGGTGGCCTGTGCCGATTCATCATCTGGCTACTGAGTTATTACGTTGGATTAAAGTAAATAGAGAGAGAACATCGAATCTACGCAGATTCCTTGATCCTAATATGTCCTGATGAGGCCAGTTTCCTTTTCCCGCTCTCATTTTCATCCCATTTACTACAACAAGACTGTTCATTTTAAAGACATACGGCTACTGTGATATCTTCTTAGGTAGATTAAATGAGGAGCCCTCAGAATAAAAATCTTATTTACCTACATTATGCACATATTGAAATCATATATTTTGAGCATCAGTTTGGTTAAGTTTTGCGTTCCTTTTATGGAAGCATTATGAAGTAAAATCTCTAAAAAGGAAGTAAAAGGCTAATCACTTTATGGCCAAAGGTAATTTGTTTGGGCACAAACAAGGGATAGTTTAATATTAACAAAAGCCTGTAGGCCACGTGAAGTTGGTTCTTGGGAAGACAACTGGAGTGAGTCAGGTTTGCACACTGTCCATATTACCACTCACAACAGATCAGACAAGACACCTACTTCTCTCTCGTCAGCAGTATCATTTGATCAGAAAGGTAATTCTGCATTCACTCATCTTCATGGCAGCAGAGCCCCACTTACCCTCGGAGCAGGTTCACATACTGTTTCCATATTTCTCTCTCAACTCTGAAACAGAAAAGGTTGTATATGTTGGTGTGTGCGTGCCTGTGTGTTTCTGTGCCCTGTCTGCCTGGGAAACAGTCTCTCCCCTTCTCTCACTGTTGTGAAGATTTATTTTCATGGCTTCGTGTGTTTTTTTTCCCTCCCCCAGACTGTATTTCTGAAGATTGTTGGTTTGCATCTCTTCCTCCCTGTCTCTTCGATAGGAACTATGCTACCGGTGTTTTGCGTGGTGGAACATTATGAAAACGCCATTGAATACGATTGCAAGGAGGAGCATGCGGAATTTGTGTTGGTGAGAAAGGACATGCTTTTCAACCAGCTGATAGAAATGGCACTGCTGTCTCTGGGTTACTCGCACAGCTCTGCTGCCCAGGCCAAAGGTAAATGACGCACGTGCGGGGCCGGGGAAATTGCTTGGCATCCTTTGTTTACCTCCCAGGGAAAGCACTGAATATTTTTTTTATTCAAAGAACTGTAAGCTGTGTATGATGACACTGGTTCCTTATAGACTGTGGCTTTAAAAAATTGGCTTAATTCAGTTTGGTTTAGTTAACACACATTTTGATCATGTGGAATGTCGAGGTAGATTTTTTTTTTTTAAATTACTTCAGCTGAATCATTAGTATGCTTATTGACCTTAATAATCTGCTCCACTGAGGACCCACAAGGAAGTGAGGAGCGTATTTGAGCAGATGGACTGTTGAGAGTCAATTTGCATTTATGACTGAATATCTAGTTCTGTTTCTTTTATTCTGTTTCTGATGGTTTTATGGGCTGTAAAGTATTTTTCAATGCTGATTCCCTTTGCAGTAGAGAATCTTATCTGAATCGTAAAGCCATTTAGAACTGGTTCAGCTATGTCTTATTAGAACTTCCTGTAAGTTAGGAAAACGTGGCCAGGGCATCGGTTTTATTGATGGGGTTTGATTTCCAAAATAATAAAACAACCCTACAGTCATTTACATAATTTCACAATTTGGAAAGCTGAGCTATGAATATTTTCACTGACCTGCCTTTTAGAGGGAAGGGAATCATTCAGACAGAAATAACAATATTGCTTGTGGTGGGGGCCATGAAAGAGAGAAAAAACCTACCAGATGCATTATCTGAAGGGTAAAACCTGTAGTGACATATTCTCTTTATCTGGAATAGGGCTAATCCAGGTTGGAAAGTGGAATCCAGTTCCACTGTCTTATGTGACAGATGCCCCTGATGCTACGGTAGCAGATATGCTTCAAGACGTGTATCATGTGGTCACGTTGAAAATTCAGTTACACAGGTGAGTCAGGACAGCGTTCTAGGGGAAAACATTCTAGTTACCTGATATTTTTAACTAAAGCATCTCTGGTCAACCTTTTTATTTCAATACTCTGTGTTTCAGATGGGTTAATTAAAATTGATTTTGTTACCTTACCCTTTCTGCTTTATTTTCCTAACTTCAGTGTAGAATTTAAAAGCATCCCCCCCCACCCCCCAAATCTGTAGGTTTGTGCAGGTTATCAAAAGACGAGACTTTTTATATTTAGTCAATGAAATGATGCATTACAAGAAGGCATTTTACATAAAGTTTACTTAAGAGAAAAATATTTTTGCATATCATGAACAGTGCCATCTGTGTACATTTTGTGAAAGAATGCCTTGTTCGCTCTTGCCGCGGCCTTGTTTATTTATATAGATTTTTACCATTTTAATTCGTATGAACGGAGTCACGAAAGGAAAATGGTTAATACATTCATGCTTCTCCCTGCTTGCTCGTGAGAAAGCAGTACACCTTAAATTGTCTTCCCAAGCGCATCAGAGCAGGAAGGTAGAAGTAACATGAAAAAATAGCCACCACAGGCAGCTGATGTATAATTCATGCATCGATACAGCAGATGTGTTGTATAAAGTAATTAACTAATCGGAACAATCAGGAGACCGAGAGCAATCTCCAGATGCATCTGTTTGATGCGCAAAATGAAATCTGTCTGTCTTAAAGGAATGTTTTGCAGCGGGATGCAATCTTGTAATAATCCCCTTTCTAATCTCTGTCTCACATAGTTGCCCCAAACTCGAAGACTTGCCTCCTGAACAATGGTCGCACACCACAGTGAGGAATGCTCTGAAGGACCTCCTGAAAGATATGAATCAGAGTTCGCTGGCCAAGGAGTGCCCCCTTTCACAGGTACTGAGCAGAGCGTGGAATAAATAATAAGACATCCCGGGCAGCCCTGATGTGAGGTTCCATGGGGCTCCGTAGTCTTAAGCAACCGATATCGGAAGCGAGAATCTGCCAGAAATGCAAAGTGGCTTGACCACTGGTGACTTTTAAAAATACGCCTGATTCATTCTGAACAGAGCCTTTACACTTTTTCTCCCTTGGGAAAAGAGCGAAGGAAAAACGGCTCAGCAGACTCTGCTGGCTTGCTTTCCCATTCCTCTTCTGAGCATGGAAGCTCCATTCTCCCCAGTGCTCTGATGTAGGGAAGAGTAAAGGCAGTAACACTTCCAGGAGCCTGCAGTGAATGGCTTTGTAAGTGTTAACGTGGAAAACTTCATCATGCTGCCTGAATTAAATAAGAGTTCAGTTGTCTAATACTTAGCTCATTATAAAAATAAAGAGCATTATAAACTACAAAGAGCATTTGTAGTAATAATTATAAAAGTAAGAATAGAAATCTCCTGTAACTAAAGGTTGAGTAGCTATAGTTCGTTAGGAGTTTCTCACTAGTTTGGGGCATTGTTGTACCTTTTTCCCCCCTCTGAGGTGCCTGTCATACCAATAGGAATTTTTGGAATAAGACAAAGATCCATTTTTATTGTGCTTGATTTTTTTAGAATGAATTTTGATGCAGAGTTACTAAAAATGTAGAGAGAGAGAGACCGCCCCTGTTTTCAAATGTAAAAACCAAACATCGTGTTGGATAGTGCTCAGCTAATTTCAGATTAAAAACAAAACAAAACAAAGATGCTATGAACCTGCTTTTCATGGGCTGCCTGTGGGGTCACTACATAAATGTGGTAGAAAGCCAGCCTTCAGTGCCCAAATGCAGCGCTAGGTCATTCTGTGACATAGCATAATTAAAGTGCTGATAGAACTAGATGTTTAAGGTTTTCTTTTAGTTCAAGTTTAAAATGTAATTCTGAATGTCAGTCTGTCAGTCATGTGAACTTGAACTATACGATTCTGCTACAAACATTTCTGCAGTTGAGGGAGCCTTTAAATGTGTGTCTAATGTGATGCTCATGAAGATACAGGGCACCTTTGGAAGGAAGCTTGTGGGCTTCTGTGCTACCTTTTCGTGGAACCTCCATGCATTGCAGGTTTGCTGCAATATAGCCCATCAGTATTCCTTTGATATTTATTAGCAGTTATAGGAGCAAAGCAAATGAATTAAGTTGATAGATAATGATGACTTGCTATGTTCTTTTAAGGTGAGCTCTAGCCACAGGTAAAATATTATCTGTGTTGTTAAATGTTAGTTTCTTGAAATTCAGAGCAACTCAAGCTCATTTCCTTCTATCCTTCCTCTTTCACCCGTGGAGTAGAAAGGATATGACTTTATACCCCTCCAAAATAATTTAAATTAATGAAACACGGAAATCTATAGGATGATAGAATGAAGCAGGTGACTCTTAACCTCTGGACTTCGGGTTTTCCAGATAACGTGCCACTTGGTTACTAGCATTTGAAAATTGGAAATGTCCTCGAAATAAACTTCACTTTTTTTTTTTAATTCAGAGGTAATACATGTAGCAACACCCAGAATAGGAACCTCAAGTATCTTCATGTTACTAAGTGTCCCATTGATTTTGGAAGTAAATTCAGGCAAAGATTTAACACATGTATTGTGAACTGGAGGAGGAGGATGCAAGTACAGTATTTATCAATATAGGCAGTGAGAACTCATTATTAAATGACATCAACATTCGGCCAGTAAACTCCACCTCACTGTAGCTTATAAATATAATTGTGAATTTACTTAATGTTATCATGGGAAATGAATTGAATACAGGCAGTTATAACATTAAACCGAATGACAAAATGAAATTCGGGACTTGGTTTTAGAGTCATATATTGGTGAATTCCTATAGAGAGGCCTTTAGAAGATCGTGCGCACACGTGTGTGTGTGTGTGTGTGTGTGTGTGTGTGTGTGTGTGTGTAGACTTTGCAGTAATCATTCAGTGGTGAAACTAGGCTGCATCTTCAACATCAGTTGTAATTACAGTCATCTTTTCTTTAAAGAAATCTATTGAAAAAATGCATAGTTGAGCAGTGGCAGCAAATATTTGAAATTAATTTAATATTTAATACTATGAAGAAAGTGCAGTCTGTTGTCTAAATGAGGGACTTATTCTATATTCTGTTACATCATCTTCTATCCTTTCTGTAAAATAAACTCCATGAATCTGATACTCAATTCAGAATGTTTTAATAATGAACTATTTTCCATTTTTCTTCTATTTTATTTGCTGTCATAAGTTATTAAAGACGAGAAATTCAGGCTCTCTAAGGAGTAAGCCAAAAATATATGCTGAGTTTGGCAAAACTGACCTTTTCTTTCTCCTGTGGCTAAGATTTGGTGATGAAGATGCTATGGTAAAATAAATAAATAAAAATAAATAAAAAAGCCGAGCAAATAAATATTGTCTCGGTCTTGTATATTACGGGACCCAACACCAAGAAATCCTGTATTAAGACCTTTTGACCCCCTGTGGAGATTTGATTCATTCACTTAAGAACTTTCAGCATACAATTCAGTGTTCATGTTTTGCTGTACAGTAAGAGTTGTTTAATATGATAAAATAACCTTGTAGCCACTTAGGGCTACAGGATCCCCTAATACTATGTTTAGCAGATGTCTACCCTGTGGGCAATAGACTCCCTTTACCGAGCAGAGGCCAGGAAGGAATGGGAAGGGGAGCCAGCAGGAATTTGCCTCCTGGTGTCTGATAAGCCTGCCTCCGATTCTCTTTGGAGGACTGTCTCAATCTTGCTAAAGCAGAAGTCCATTTGGGACTTGGAATCATAGAACTAGGACATGTTACTTTCCCAGACTTCTCCTTGGACAGATAGAGGAGCCAATGTCCCCAGAGAATAAAGTCAAAATGCTGGTTACTGACTGACCCAAAAGTCCTTTCCCAATGATACATTTTAACGTAAGTGCTGATTTTAAAATGCATACTTAACATTTTGGTGCAGTAATATTTTCTTTGATAATATTTGCAAAGTTTTCTCCAGCTGCAGAGGTTCCATAAGTGTGCATGTGGTTTCATTTATAACTCATAGCTTTCGTTATTTGCAGTACTGCTTTCCTATCATAAATCTGCCCAAATAGATTGACACCCCTTTATTAAGTTTTGGTCCCACATGTTTGTTTATTTTTGTAAAATGTTCTAAGACATAAGAAATGCCTCGCTTGTTACAGATCTGAGGTTGGGCGTTGTATCGTTACTCTTGCTTTTTTTTTCAGTGGAATGTGGTTAGATAAGTTGGATGTTGAATTCTGAACTCCCAGTAATGCAGAGAATGAAGTTTGACTCGGGGACCAGAAAACCTGTGGTCATGAGAACTTTGAGATTGTAGATTCGGGAGTTGAAAAAATAAACATTTTGCCTTTCATTTTGATTTTAGTTTTCCCTGAAGTTTTAGAAATGGAACTTAAATACTGGAGATGATATATATATATATTTTCCAATACAAGGATAGATTTATTTTGTTGAAAGTATCATAAGTAAACATCAGTTATTACTTCTACCAGCCTAATGCTTTCCTTCTGAAAATGTTTAAGTCAGATATTTCTGAGAGATTCTCATGTGATAGGAGCATTATTACCACCCATGCACACCCCACACCGGGGTGCGTGCGGGACACACACACACACACACACACACACACACACACACACAATCACCGCCTTCACATTTGAAGGCACTGCGTTATTTTCTGTTTCTCACCTGGGGAAAAGTAGCTCCAAGCTCAGGCCCTACATAACCTAAGTAGGAGTTGACATTTTTATTTTCAAGTAGCAAAGGCTATAGAAAATGAATTCAAATGTGAACATTCCATTTAGAAGTAATATTGAGAAAAAGGATTTTTGGGTTTTCATTTTCCTGCCAGCATCAGGGTCTAATATGTGTTAGATTTTTTTTTTATTATGTATTGGCAAAACAGATTTTTTTTTTTAAAAAAGGAAACTGTGCTGCCCTCCTGGAGCTTAGCATTTAAAATTTAACTCTGCTGATTCCCTGGAACTTAGACATTTAATAAACCCGTGTTCAGTTTATTTTCATTCTGTATTATAAATAACACTGGAGCAACAATTTTAAAAGCCCTGTTTGTTACATATTTTTAACTGCCCTTTGTAATTTTTTTCATAACTTTGGCACTGAAGTGACATTTTAAAATATTTTTTGGGAAACACTGATAATCACATTCTCTCAAAGGAACAGGCAGCATCAGTATTCATATATTGTATTTCATGTGAGAGCCTAACCTATGACATTCATTCACATATTTACATATTTATACACTCAGAAATTTCCAGTGAAATAATAAGGGTGACACACCTTAATAGTTGAAGTAATAATAGTTAATTTTGATTTAGTGCTTTAGTATCAAGAGCACTTCTATCATCCCTGTTTTATATTTTGCCATTTTCAGTTCGGGAACCTGAGGCATATAATGTTTAAATAAATGCCCATGGTTACATTGCTAGGTGAGGGGCAAGAATTCATACCTGGAGCTTGTGAGCTTAACCAGGATTCCTTCTTGCTCACATATATAGTAAAGGACTATTTTTAAAAAGGCGTTCTCAAATTAATTTGATGTTTTTATAAGATAGTTAGATTTCTAGGAAGTACTGATAACTACTTACAGTTTTCCAGTTGTCTTTATTCTCACTATTGAAATTTTTCTTTAACATGTGTTTTTAGATCTTTGATTTTGTTGTTTGTATAATAACTTGCTTTTTAAAAGAACCATCATCTCGTACCCCTAATTTTGAGCATGAGAGGGTGATTCAGCCCACAGGGGCTGACTTCTGGAATGATGTGGTATATTGAGGTTCCAGAAGATTTGAATGTCACAGCTCTGTGGCAGTCACTTCTCCCCCCCCATCCTCACATCCATCTTGATCAGTAGGTATAATGGAGCGAATAGCCCTTTGTTTTGAACCCCAAGACCATGTCAGACATTTCATTGGAAACAGTGAGCAGTTCTTGAGTCTATCTGAAAGTATAAACCAGTGATGGAGAACCTATGACATGCGAACTCATTTTTTGGTTGATTTTTCTTTGTTAAATGGCATTTAAATATATAAAATAAATATCAAAAATATAAGTCTTTGTTTTACTATGGTTGCAAATACCAAAAAATTTCTATATGTGACACGGCACCAGAGTTAAGTTAGGGTTTTTCAAATTGCTGACACGCCGAGCTCAAAAGGTTCGCCATCACTGGTCTAGACCTTAGTCATCCATTGGACTGACTTTAAGGATGAGGATATAACTGGCAACTCCACTTAAAACTAGAAAGTTTCCTGCCCTGGCCAGTGTTGCTCAGTCGGTGGGAGCATCATTGGTGTACTGGAAGGTCTCGGGGTTTGATTTCAGGTCAGGGCACATACCTGGGTTGCAGGCTCTATCCCAGATGCCTATGGGAGACAACCGATTGATGTAACTCTCTCTGTCTCCCCTCTCCTTCTCTCTCTCTCTCTCTCTCTCTCTCTCTCTCTCTCTCTCTCTCCCCCTCTCCCCCTCTCCCTCCCCCTCTCCCTCTCCCTCCCTCCCTCCCTCCCTCCCTCCCTCTCTCTCTCTCCTTCTCTCTCTCCTTCCTCTAAAATAATCCACACCAAACAAACTAGAAATTTCCTGTTTGAAGTGTGCTTGTAGGATTTTGTGCCTGCATCTTCCTAGGGTAATATTATAAATCTTGTTGCTAATTACCATGTATTTTGGGAAATAGCTGTATTCTTTCCTTTTTTTAAAATTAAAAAAAACATCCCAGTCCTTACCCTACTGACCATGGGAATTCCAGCTTGTGAATATCTGCTTTTCCAGGCACTGAAGTACTTGATACTAATTGGATTTTATTACCACTTTCAGCAATTGTATTAATGGCAAGGTCCATAATGGAAATAGTAACCAGTCTTATAGGCATAATTGTGTGTGAATTGCTAAACTTACACCAAATAATTTTTTCTGCCTCCTTTTTTAAACCAGTTATTACTTCATTCTCACTGTTCTTGGGAAAATATTGCAACACAACATATTTCAGACAGTGAGATACCTGCCCGTGTTAATATTATAATACATAGAGTCTACTGTAGAAGTGTCCTCTAAATTGCAAGTTTTACTTTTTGAATCTCATTTTTAGCTGCTTTAGACACATAAAATTTTTACTGTAGCTTGATGTTAGTTCTCTATAACCTTTTAGAAATATTAATCAAAACTGGCTGAACTTAATAAAGCACCTAACTTCCAGTGGATTGATCTCAAATATTTTATGGCCACTATCTTTTCACAATAGTACAACATAAAAGAGTTTAAGCCATGCCAATTTTGGGATGCTTAACAATGTGTAAGTACTTCATTTTCACTTAATAGGTTTTTTACCTCTGCTTTGTTTTAGATCTTGAACAGGTTTCCTTTGACCTCAAAATCACTAATGCAAGAAAAATTACCATATCATGAGAGGATTTCCCTTATTTTTTTTTTCTGGTTTGTAGAATAATAAATACTTCCAAGGCTTAGGAGTAGACATGGCCTGGGTGAAAGCCTATTAAATGCTATGTTCTAATTGTGTGTGTGTGTTTAAGTTAACTGGTACATGCTAATTAATCTGGTTTTCCTGCTAAAACAGAGCTAGCTTTAGAGTGCTTTTTGAGTGTCTTTTTTTTACAATTATGACTTGAAATTTCAAGCTGGGCTCTATCTGGATTTGCTTTTTAAACCTGCTTTATTTCATGTCAAATTTGGGCCCCGTACAAACTCGTACACAAACAAACAAACAAAAAACAACCCTAAGTTCAGGATAATCCAAACAAACAGATACACCCAATTTTTTGTTTTTCTTTTTCATTGGAAACCATTTGATCATCTCAGGCTCTGAGCATAGAAAACATAAGAGAGCCTTTAACATAACAGGGGAGAGCTCAGCCGGGCTCTGCAGCTCATTGCCAATTGAAGTAAGGAACGTTCTGGCTGTTGGGACTTTTAAATCTAGACTTAAAAGTTATTTGTTCTGTTTAGCATTTTTAAAATGATTCTATTAGGAATTGTATGTGCTTCAGTTTTAATTTTAACTCATAATGATTGTAAAGCACCCTGGGATGCTTGCGCGAAGGGCACCACAGAAATACAAGATTGTGTTGTGTTCTAATGTGCAGCGTTATTATGGGGTGCTGGAGTTTCATCGTGGACAATTCCTAAGGTTGCAGAATCCCTCCTCGCAGGAAGGTGGCTGACTTCCTTTAACAGCCTTTTTTTTTTTCTTTCTCTCATTCTTATTCTAAAACTTTATCCTCTTCAGTCATCCTCTTTACTTCTTTAAAAAAGAAATCTTGTATTGCAGTATTTTCCCATGAACATGCTAATCTAATTTAATTTACTCAGAGGAGTTAAAGATGCAAACCAGATGATAGGGTGAAAGTGAAGAAAGAATGAAGCTTTAATTGTTAGCATTATTTGAGATCACATTCGTATCCAGATGACAAGACAGGGAGGGTACTTCCTCATTGGGTACCACTGACTGTCCTGGGCTTGTCCTGTTTTACTGTCAATTCAGCATTTACTCCCAGGCAATTAAAAAATATGGAGCAAACGGAAACAAGTGTTAACTATTTGAAACCTCACTATTTCCCAAAACATATTAAAACTCTCCAGGATTATGTTAACCGAGGACAGAGCTTGATTGTGCTTTCTTTTTATTTCTTAATGGAACTATTTCTTGAAGTAATACATTTCTTCAGAAGCTTCATTCTGTTGCTCGTATGTGAGTATTTGTGTGTCATTGGTCTTTGTCATCGCTGATTCGTGAGCTATTAGCTTTCATTCCATGAGGTCTGTGAGCTTGGGCAAATGACTGCCCATGCCTCAGTTTCCCCATCTGAAAAGTGGGAAGATCGTAGTACTAATTTTGCAGGACTGTTATGAGAATGACACGAGTTAATACTTGCACAACATTTAGAACAACACTCAGTTCTAAAGTGTTCAGTAACCTGAGTTGTTTTTCTAAGACATGGGATGGAGAGTTTGAAATTGCATTTGTGGGTGCTGCATAGCCTAGGAAACTTTGCTGGTACGTAGAAGATTTGATGTAAACTTCCTTTTTATAGAAACAACCAAGAACTTTCCATTTGTGAAGAAATTAGAGGACTGTGTTATAACTCATTCTCACTTCTTGAGGGATCCTTTTAGCATCGTTCGTAGGACCATTAAAAAGTTTCGATGTATTTTAAAATGGAAGTGGGGGAAGACTTGAGCCTTGTGCTCTAAATAAGCACATTGGCAAGTTAAGTAAATATGACACTTTAGATGCACAATGTCAAAAATATGAAGAGGCCTCATGGGAATATCTTCTGGATGTGAGTTCCCCCAGTGTCCTTTCCTTTAACTTTCCCCACCCCACTCCCCATTCTCAGACTCTTACTCCCTTTCTGTACGCATCAGAGTGCTTTCTTCGTTGTTCTGATATTAACTGGACTAACTGGTCTCCCTGTGTACACTGTAATTGTCTGTGTACAAAAGGGATTGTTTTATTCATCATCACAGTCATAAATGCTGGCACATGGTAGGATCTCAAAAATATGTGTAAAACTGAAATATCCTCATAGGATTTTCACCATGTTAATTTCATGAACCAATAAATTGTGTCAGTAGTTTTATTAATTGTATTTTATCTGTAGTATCCTAGCTTACAAAATATTTTCCTGTTAGACTTCATTTTGAATTTTCATACCCAAGAGCAAATTGCTTCTGGATTTTTTTCTAAGAAAACCTGCTTACATTACAAGCTGTTACATATTTTTACTTATATGTAATATTCTTAAATATATATGTAATGGAACTTACATGTTTGTAACCTGAACATAGTTTTGACTGAGTACAGGGGACCCAGAATTCTAAACAAATGCTATAAAAGACCTAATTATACATCACTATTAAGCACAATCTTTAGCACCATATTTCTCTGCATTTTAAATTTTTCATAATTGAACATATATTTCAGTGTGACTAATACTTTTCCTTTTGTCTCAATTGTGCTATAGTTGAAATCCACATTTTCTTTTACTGAATCTAAAATCTCTCTTAGTTAGAAAAATCTCTTCACTAATATTTTTAGTCCCAATTGTCCATTTCTCATATTTAAAAATAAAATTAAGAGGGAAAACTTCAATAACACAGTCTAAATGATTTATAGACAAAGATGCTGATGCTGCCAACACAGAAATGCTAACAGCCAGGACCACCCTGTGTGAGTTCACAATGTCCATTCCTCAATTGATGTGCACAAGTCCACAGTTGGCCTTGAAGACTCTGGTTAAGCCTGTAAACTTATAATGTATATGTCAGCTATAAAGGTCCTGGATCACCTGAGTTTAGAGAGAGCTGCAAGTGTAGATAACTGTTCAGTCATTCCAGAACGCGCCTCAGGGACTTCGCTTTCCCACCCCCCTCACCAGCTCTGCCGAGAGCACACACCTCCAGTGATGGACGGGCTCGTTAATTCACGATGTCTAACCCGTCCACCATTTGTGAGGTTTTTTTGTTTGTTTGTTTGTTTGTTTTTGCCATTTCACCACAACAAAATCGGTGATTATTAGCGTATGACATTTTCCCCAAATGAAGCATTTTTGTAATATTGATAGAGATGAATCTGATTAGTTTGGTTTTTCTTTATGACCTGATCCAGAGGTGACATTGACTTATATTTATCCAGTGGATGTGGGAAGTCTTAGTGGATAGCTAACAATAAAACACAGAAATCAACAACATGATTTAGCCCTTAGTCTCCTGTAAAATCTTGGATCAGGTCTGAGTGGGGTCCACAGACCCTGCGATGGGCTTCCTAGGGTTTGTGCAGACCTGGAGGTTATTTATAAGGAACCTTTGGGAGCCCCTGTGGGGAGAGCTTCCCTAGGATTTAGGAGACTCCCAGAGTTCTGGAGTCTCCATCAAAAGCTAAAAGCCAGACTGTTTTTTCCTCCCCAATTTTTAGGTGATGTAGCTTAAACTCTAATAGTGTTCATGTAAAGAAGGAATGCAAAGAAGGCATGTAAAATCCGTGAAGAGTTACAGAACCTAATTCTAGTGTTTACTTTTAGAATAATGGATTTTTCAGACTACTTCCCCCCGCCCCTACTCTGTGGCTTAAAGCTTTTCAGTGTGCTCTATTTAGGACCCCTGGAACTTAACACAAATTTGGTATTCTTTTTTTCTGCTATTTCTAAGCACAGATACTAGAAAATTTGATCTCCCTAGAGGATGGGAGATTTAACCACACAAGGATCATCAGAGTAAGAGTAAGCAAGCATTCTGCAAATGTGTCAGTTGATGGAGATTTGGAATTTTAGGAAACAGTTTTTGTTATAAAATCAAACTCATTGGATTTAGATCTATCTAATAAAAAACTTGTACAAATCCTATTTGGAGTAGCATAATGTTTAACTTAGTGATGAGTAAATTTTTTGTAATCGTATATAAGCAAGATACCAAGGGGCTTTAACCATTCTGAAAATAAACTCCAGTTTGGGGATGTTTGCATAGTGAATGCCTAAGAATGGATGGTGTGCATGACAGTTGCATCTTCTTTAGTCACTAAAGGAGACCTTCTAGGACCTCTATTTGGGAAGACATAGATTTCATACAATCTTAAAGCTGTTAGAAGGGGCCTTGGAGAATACTTCAATTCCCTTCATACTGCAGATGAACAATTGCAAGCCTCTGTGCAGTTAATTTGAAATATTATATGCCCTTGGTAATAATACACCTTTTAACCAATATTTTCTAATTTAAGGTCTTTACTAACATATTCAATTAGTTTGAGTAAGAAGGTTTCAGTGTAATAAGAAAAATCTAGACAGGTACTTACACAAAAGAACTGAATAGAGAATCTGGTCAAAGATATTATCTGGGTCTTAGTAAAATTACTTTAATTATGTGAAAAAAGCCATATGAACTGTGAACCAACGTTTTCTTTTTAAAAAAATTATGAATTGTATATTTAAATAATTAAATAAAATGTATGTGTTTGAAATGATCGCATTTTCATCTCTAGGAGATATGCTAAGAAAATTAAAACCAAATTGGATGTGTTCTCTGTGTGTGCTTCCTTTTGTATTCCTTTAGAGCTTTGTATTGAGTTTCCCTTTTTAGTGCATCTTAGTAACCCTTGTGTGAAAATGCCATTTTTCAGGCACTGGGATTGATCAAGATGGCAAGAGCCATAACTATGACAATTGGAGTTTAAGTAAAATTTAGACGTGATTAGCCTCCTCTCAACAAATTGAGATTCTGAATATGCCCCAGTTGTATCTCCCAAGAGGATAGCTTAGAAAGCAATAGAGGATCCAGAGGGAAAGATTTGGGGAACATAAGCTAACATGCACAAACAGAATATTACACTTAGAAATCCTGCCATTTGCTTCTCATAAATTGAAGCCCATTTCCCTTCCTTCCCACCCCCAAATACCAGATGGGGACTACCTGTTCATTTTCAACAAATTCGTTCCATGACACTATCTCACATGATGCCTTTTGGAGCTTGTTTGCAGTATTAGCTATCCTTTGGAATTAAAAGAAAACCCAATTTTGTGAAAATTCCTATTAAAATTGTATTTGAATGAGAGCTGGTTCTGTTTGATCTGAAATTTAAGTTTGACCTTTGAGTTTTCCGCATGCATACATGAAGACTGCTGTAAAAATTCGGGCCATAGGCAGACAGGACTTGGAGAAATGAGAGGAACATTGGAGTGTATGATGTTGCACTTCTCAAAAAAAAAACGTAAAAGAATAGAGAGCCAGCAGTTTGACAGATTGTTCAGTAAATGCTCATTTTATTGAAAATTATAAAAAGGTGCTTAATGCCTCTGTGCCATTAATACAATACATAAAAAGGTTACTGTCAAGATTAGTGTTCCAGTTCTGAAAATTAACTGTAGAGCTTTATGCATCTCTCTACATCGACTTAAAAGTTAAAGGCTTCTGTGTGTGTGTGTGTGTGTGTGTGTGTGTGTGTGTGTGTGTGTGTATATATATATATATATATTTATATATATACACATCTGCAGACATTTATCTTGTAAAACAATTATTTTAGACTTTATGCCAGAGACATTAGCAGTGATATGCTTTCATTTAAAGCATGGACATAATTGATACATATATATGTATGGATCAGACAGGGTAGAACCATGAAAATTGCCTTATAGAATTAAACCTGTGCAAGTTGATTTCTCTTGCTGCCTCTCCAGAGTATTCCAATTCAAAACATACATTCCTCCTACAGAAAAAGATATTCAGATTCCTTAGTTGAAATTAATTAGCATTCAGAAACCAGATAGCATGTTTTTGGGTATTCATGAGATCTCTGTTTGAAAAAAATGTTTTTAACTTGTAGAAATGTGTTGCAACACACAGATGGGAAGAAAAAGAAAAAAAAAATCTCTTTAGCAAGCACTGTGTGTAAAAGGAATATTACATTTTGCACGCTCCTGATTGCTCTGTGTAAACAGTTTTTGACATCTGTCTTTATAGTTTTCGAGGAGAGGAAGACTTTGTTAAAAGAATCATTTTTATACAGCAGTCACCATTTCAGTCTTGCTTTACCTGTATTATGAAAGCAGATGGTCTGCATGTCTTTTGAATATTTATAACTATCAAAAACAATCTCTTGCTATTCACCCTTAGGCTTATGAGATGTCAGGACTGTTCTGGTTGAAAAAAATCATCTTGGGTGTTTACAGAAAGAGGATTACATTAAGCTGAAATGACTATACATTTTCCAGTTTAATATTTGTCCATCAGCTGTTTAATCGTATTTAGATAATTGTGTAAATAAGACGTGGTAGCCTTTGCCCTCTTTGCTGATGGAGCCTGAAAGCTTTAAACCTGGTGAACCACCATTTTGTAGATTTTTCCTGCTACCTTCTCTGCCTCAGTTAAACCATCAGCAAGTCTTCAGTAAGTTTGGATCATGATATTGCAGTCCTGTTTAAAACAAAACAAACAAACAAACAAAACCCCAACAGCGCACAAAACGCCAGTATGGAGATCACATGCAATGCTAGGGAGTTGCTGGCTTCCGGTACAGGCTGTTTAGTGTATTAGAGTATATTGTCATATGCAAATAGGGTACCACACTCCAATTACCCTTTAAAGATGACATGGCTTTCTCTTTTTTTCTCCCTGAGCATGCAGAGCTCTGAGGGTATTTTAGAAAACTTTTGGTACAGTGGGGGTTAACTGTTTTTTGACTGGAAGCTGAGCAATCAGAGATAACAGATTTTGCTGTGGTTGGTTGATTTGGCAGAAAAGCATGAACAGTTTTGGTTTAAATGATTGAATAACCTGATTAGCATTGTTTTGGGGTGGGTTTTTTGTTGTTGTTAAAGGCACAACAAAGCAATTTTAAGGGTAATCAGATCACTGCCTTTCCCCAGTTGATGAACCTCTTTTTCAGAAGGCTTCACCTCTCCCTAAAACCTCTTGCTTGGCTACTTAAGTCGAAAAATAAAACCGTCTTTCCTTAGTTTCTGAACGCGTTATAAATGTACACCTCCGGTGAATGTCCCGTTCTAGTAGGGATTTGGAAGGATATAACATTTTGAAAAATTATGTAACCTCCACTGATTCCTTGTGGGTGTTCTGTTTGTTGTTTGCTTTTTTGTGTTTCAAATTTAGAGACCTGCAGTATTTTTTTGAGCCAAGGTCCAGAAGGTTCTCACTATATCTACGTCAGGCTTTAGAAAAATTCCACCCTTACCTTTTCACAATTAGAAAGGTTATAAATAATGTATGTGGCTGCGAAGGAAGCTCAGCCTGTGGCAGATGGCATCATTCTAGAGTGCCGGGGTTTCTGCGAAGATGGCATTCTTTCAGATCGGAACTTCAGCAGACTCCCAGAAAGAACCGAAGCCCCTCCTAGGGCGTAGACATGTGCTTTATGGATCTTAGAAAAGCTTACAACTTGGCTCCCAGGACGAGAGTATCGTGTCACACTGAGGTTGTGAGACCCACGGCCAATTTCAGCTGACTTTCAAATTCTGTTTCCCAGCATAGGAAAGCCACGGCCGATTCACTGGTCGGTGCTGTGTGTAGCATTTGAACTGGGGATCTAAACCGACTGAGTTTTGTCAGCCTGAGTCCTTTCTTCCCTGAACGTTCATCTTTTACACACACTGGCCACCGGGTGGGAAAACTTGCGATAACAGTGTGTCTTTCTCCAAGTGCCCTGGTGTGTCTTTCTCCGAGTGCTCTGGAGAGCTCGTATAAATAGACATGGGAGAGGACTGGTTCTGGAATGACATACCCAGCAAGCACGGTGACTTCTGAGACATCTGTGCCGTTGCATTTTGGAAAAACTCGGGCAGGAAAAACTCTTGCAAACGAGTGAACAAAGATTTTTTAAACTACGAGTTTTATTGTAACTGCCAAAAGTGATGATTTTAAGAGTCTCATTTAACAAGTAAGCTGCCATTACCTTTAAGTATTAAGGACAAGAGAGAGAGATTGATTGATTGATTGATTTTCTGGTAGTCTGCAGTAATGGCTTATTTCAGTGTCCTTTTGTTGATCAACTAATATGTTCCCAGCCCTGAATGTGATGAGTGCACACTATTTAGAGATGAGAACCAAGGCTCTAGGAGAAAATCCACAGCATGACAAGTGCTATCGTGGTACCATGTGTGGGATGTTTGGGAAGTCAGGAAAGGCAGAGCAGAGATACCTGAAATACATCCTCAGGGATGAACAGCTGTTAGCTAGAAATTGGAGAGGGCACTGGTCGATCATCCAAGTCAGAGAAGCGGTGCATGTCTTCCTGACGTCAGCTACCAGGTGCAGGCCAACTTTAGAAGTTACCACCAAATTTGAATATCGCAACAAATGGAAACACCGTTTTCCTTGGTGTTTTCCCTTGTTCTTACTTTACCTGTAACTCAATTTAATGAGTACAATCTACATTCTTCATAAGAAAATGTATTTGACTTGAAATATATCATTTGAAATTTTACCTGATGCCTTTGTTATTCACAGAGTAGTCTTTGGACTGATCTGAAATGTGAGCCTATAATAGGAGCCCAATGAGGAGGTGGTGGCAGAGGGTTGTCGTAGTCATTAACACCTCTTAAGTCCAGACTTGGTATGTTCCAGGCACTGTGCTAATTGTATCACATTCATTATTTTATTAATTGTCTGTCCAAGGGCAGATAAGTAATGGCGTGAAGAGCCGTACTTCCTAGTCACTTGCCCCGTGCTTGGCACATCATAGGAGTTCAGTAAATACATAGTGAATGAATGAATGAAAAAAAAAATGCCGGAATGAATGGAGTCACAGAACAACCCCATGGGGTGAGTGCCACTATCGTTGTCATTTAGTATGGGGAATTGTTTTAGAGTACTTAATTTGACTGGGGTCGCACTAGTAGTGTGCAGCACATCTTGGACTTGAATGCAGATTTAGCTGATTCTGTTTCATCAAAGAACATTTAGTGTGTGTTTAATTCGTGCCAGGCATTTGGGCTAGAAAGTAATATGGAACCCAGATCTGCATGAACTGACAGCCTACTGTAATATTTTTAAACCAGTGTCTCCTTTTGGTTGACATGAACCCCAAGCCCCTCTCCTGAAAATCATGGCTCTTGGTGTACCCTTTGTACATCCATCCCTACCACCTATGAAAATATTGTCAATCTTTACTTTCTGTCATTTGTATTTTCAAAACAGTAGGTGCTTCTTTATGACTTTCCAAATTGAAGATTACGATACTGGATATGATCTTTCAAATGCCATGGGCCCCTTAAGATCCTGAATTCTCTCTTCCCTGCCCTTGAAACTCGCTAGTGTAGTCAGATGCCATGCCCGAGATTTCAATAAGGATTTTACTAGAAGAAAAACAGCATCTTGCTGTGGCTACATGCGAAATTTACTGTATATTGTTCCAATATAAAGTGAAGTGACCCTGAGTTACCTGAATTATGGAATATTTCCCAGCCCCAAAAAGCATAGAAAGATAGAGAATCTAAAAAGTTGTCTTGGCATACGTCATAACTTGTGGGTTAGCCTTTTGATTATGTCCTGCTTAGGCTAATATTTACATTAATCAGAGTTCCCTGAGCACACACCACTCCACAGAGCAGAACAGTGCCTAGAAAGTCACTTAAGGACAGAAGCTACCAATGTAGGGTTAAACAAGGGCAGGGGGAAGCGTTGATGATCGTGCGCATATGGATATTACTTTTCACATATGGATAATAATGAACTGCATAGCACTATTACATATGGGCTCTAGTTGTGTAAAAATATTTCAGACTTTTTCCCCCCACACACTATGTATCTTCTTTCTTTTTTTCTCCCATATACATATATTTCACGGTTGATATACTGAACACATTAAATTGAAATGATCTGTTTACCTATCTGTCTTCCTAATAGATTGCAAGCTTCCTTTTAGGCAGAGGCTCTGTCTTGTCTGCCCGAGTACCGGCCAGGCACATAGTAGGTGTACAGCAAAGAGCAAATTTCACATATAGAACTATTGGCAAATTAAAGTAGATTGGATATCTGTCAGAAACCTTAAGAAAACTTAGATATTCCAAATATTTCGGAAAATTAAGACATAAAGCTACAGCTAAAATTTATATGGGCTATTATAGTAACATTTAAGAAACTGCCAGAATGTCTAGGTATAAGAGTAATAATTTTTAAAAAATTGAACCAAAGTGGAAGAACATCAACTGCCATCCATTTTCAGAATCACCGTTATCCATCAGCAGTCTCAATAGTTTTATTAGTGTCTGACTTTATTGATCCATTATTACGATAGAGTAAGGGTGATTGAAGCTGACGGATTGTTAACCGGATCAGGTAATCTGGCTCTGGTTCTGGCACCCTTGCTAAGTATCTTTTTGTACTCTGGACTAAGGGAGGCTCTTAGTAAGATTGCAAGCTACTAGATTAATGGCAGGGCATCATGAGCCCATTAAGGATGTCTTTTTAGAGAAATAAAATGAGGAAAGGACTATAAAGTAGAAAGTGTCAAAAAATAAAAAAAAGGATGTCACAGTTCTTAAGAAAGATCACCGTGCTTTACATAAATAATGCAATTCTAGCTTGTCCTCCTCACTATAAGTTCTTCAAAGATCCCCAAGATTTGCATATTACTGGAATGTGTTCCTATTATAGAATTACCACTGCTAATGGATGTTAGGAGAGTCAATAATAACCAAAAGAGCTTTAAATTAGAAGTCGCTTAAAGGAGATAATTATATAAAAATACTTTTGTTCCCAAACTGGCTTTTCTGGTTGTGCACTGCTCCCAAACAATGCTGCCCTCTGTAAACTCTGTCACCATAGACCAACTGAAGTCTGAAGTGGAAGTTCTCAGGTTTCTACACAGAGGAGTGGCGGCAGGGGGGCGGGTGGGGAGTGGGTTGGTGCTGCAAAGTCTTAATTATTCCTGAGATGCAATTGGAAATTAATTTAGCTGCTACTAGAGAATAGGGATGGTATGGTTAAAAATAACATGGATTAAGTCACTGAAATTACCGTAACTAAAATTTGCTGGGAAGAAAACACTTTTCTTTGTTAAAAATGAGTTTAACTCTCCCCCCAAACTCCTAATACATCAAAATCATGATTTCCATCTTCATTTTTCTGTTAACACTGTTGGCTGTTTTCAGGATGAAGGCAAGTGACAGAATAGGTCGTTTTATTTTTTGTGGTATCTTTGAGAAATTGCGTAAGCATGAAATGTATATATTTAAGTGTTTCATGGTTGCGTTGAAATTCAGAACTCAAGCTTTACTGTAGATGAAGCTAGCAATACAACTGTAGAAATTTTTTTTTTCTTCTGATAGAGGATCTCTGAGTAGTTTATTTTCTCCTTAAATGTGGTCAGTGTTAAGGCAGTTAATGCATCTCCAGTGGGAAACCAAATAATAGAAGAGGAAAGCGAAGCTGTGTATCCCAAACTTTAATGCACACCCAAAGACCCCGGGGATCTTGGTCATATGCAGTTGCCCATTGACTAGGTCTGGGGTGGGGCTGAAGATGATGCATTTTTAATAAGCTTCTAGGTGATGCTGGTATTGCTGATCCCTGGGGCCTACTTTGAGAAGCAAGGATGTAGAGTTACTAAAACTCAAAAGTAGCTACGCAGAACCCATGGATACAGGGGAGGCCTGGGGAGGGAGTAGGAGCGGGATGAAGGGGGTCATTAGGGTTGATACAGGGGGACATCTATAATGCTTTCAACCATAAAGACACATGTTTAAAAAAACAAACTCGAAGTAGCATTTATTTACAAACAGTCATAAAGTCATCTTCACAGAATTGGGTTTATGGGGATCAGGGTAAGTTTGTCGCCCTAGAACGGATGACATTGATGGAAGTTCCATACATACTGGAGCAAAGCCTGTGGGTTTGATAAGCTTTATACTGGTCTCAGTGGGCGGTTGTTTTCTATTTAAATAAGCGTTTGATGATCTCCTTAATGAATTTTAAGAAGCTGAGGCTTTAGGTTAAGTGTGAAACAAAAATGTATTGGTACTCAGTTGATTTAAAAAAAAAAAATAACAGTTTGCACAATTGAAAACGTCTCTGTGTTCCATCTTGTGCCACTATGTGTTACAACTGTTTCCCCTCTTCACGCAGAGTATGATTTCTTCCATTGTGAACAGCACTTACTATGCAAATGTCTCGGCAGCAAAATGTCAAGAATTTGGAAGGTGGTACAAACATTTCAAGAAGACAAAAGATATGATGGGTAAGCAAAAACCGTCGCCTCGGTGGCTACATACCATTACGTGTCATTCGGGGGTTTATCAAAGTCACATCTCAAGCCAGGTCTTTTGATTGCCCAATTAGAGATCAATTTAGAATGTTTCTTTGAGGGTGGGGAGTGGGTATGAGTATAATGAGATAATTAAATTCAATAAATGTTTGTGTTTAAATCAGCCAAACTGACTTGGTTGTCAGACATGCAGGAACTCGAGGGGTGAGGAGGGAGCTGTCATTTTTTAACATCTCAGTGAAGACCTTGAAAGCTAATATTAGCTGTGATTTCTCTCAGAGATAAAACATGCTTTTATGCTTTTTGTTTTTGTTCAAGAGAAAGAGCCTATTTTTTTCCACCCAGTTTTAAAGGAAATTAATGGATTTCTAGTTTTCACAACTGAGATCAAGTGATTTTTATATCTCTAATCCCCCACCCTGCCTCTAGGTGCTTAGGTGAACATACTGCTTTGCCGTCCACACCAGAAAAATCATTGCATCATCCCTGAACTTTTAATTCCAGTAGAGCATCCTATCTTAACATAGAACTTTAGGTCAATATTTGTTACTAAGGAAATACATTAAAATTATCTTCAGTGTAAAATGACAGATAAAAGCTGTGTGTTGTACCTAAGCATTTAGATTATGACATTTTCTCCCTATTGAGTTTGTTAGTGTTTGCCAAGGCAAACACTGTGATTGAGGTTAATGTTTTAATTTCTATTAATGTTTTCTTTCATATACTTGGGCCCTCCAAATAATATACTTAAAATAATATAAGAATGGGATATTTCATGTGCATGGCGTTATGCCCTGTTTTACATCTATTTCTGTTTACTTCTATTACATTTATTTTATGATGACAACAACAGTAACTTTTCCTAAAGATTTTAAGAGACGAGAGAACCTGAATTTTGAGCATGTTTTACTTTTAATATTTGAAGCAAAACCATCCATCTACCCAAACAGATTCTTTGCCTTTTATAGCTTAGAGCTATAATGAAGACAATGCATCATTTTTGGAATAATTGCTTGAATTACTATTCCCTGTGAATGGCCCACTTGGGCTGATATCACTGGTAGAAATGGAAGGTTTCTTCCCCAATTCTTAGTTATATTCGGCATGTATTTAGTGATTATAGAAATAGGATAAATTCCTCTAAATATATAAAACCTGAATATTTAATGAAGAGAGAAATGATGATTAAAGTCCAACCAGAGTCTGTACGTGGAAAGGAGGATGTTGTGCTATTTGGAAAGTCTCACCAGTGTCCATACAGCATCATGCTCAGCTTTTTCAGTCAGGGGCATCACACCAGTCTCCTCCTCGCAGCAGCAAAGCATTTGACGCACTTTGAGCTCACTCTCAGCCAAGGGAGAAGCATCCATCTTGGGTAGGTGGCAATAAATTGCAAAACCATGACAGTATCACCATTGCACCAGAACAACTCCCCGCCCCTTCCTTGAAAGATTGTCTTCAGCATCTGGTGATAGCCATAGCTTCTTCAAGACACATTTGGGTCTTCGCAACACTGGGTAGACTGGCTTGGAATACTATAAATCTTTTGCCTCATTCCAAGAAATAGTTGCAGACGATGGTTAGACTTAAGTAAAGCGAACTGTGTATGATACTCAGCCCCGTGTTCAATACGCACTCAGTTATTATTACTTGTCATGATGACCGCTTTCATTATTTATTATATTGATTACTTCTTTATATTCATGTCTGGGTAAGAATTGAACGTTGACAACATTTATGTTAATCTATTTTTCTTTCAGACCTTTTGCCTAGAGTAATAACAATTTATATAGATAGATAGATAGATAGATAGATATAGATATAGATATAGATATATCCCATAAGAAAATACTTGTGTATTTCTTTTTTGTTTATTGCCTATGATGTCTTTTTCTTAGCTCAACTCATTCTTTCTAGATGCTGTTAAGCAAACATCATTCTTCTAGAAACAATCTTAAAGTAAACAATGCTTATCAGCCTTCTTGGGGTGATGAGAATGAGTAACAGTTTGACCCCAAAACTAGTGATGTAGAATATGAAAATAATTGATTTCATGCTTTAAGTCTAAACCACGTTATAAAATAGATCAGCAGTATTGTCCCACTTTTAAAGTTTGTGGAATTGTGCAGAGGAGGAAAGTAAAAACACAGCAGGTTGAATTCTATCTTGAAATGCTCTTATTTTCATTGGATCTTTGAAGTGCCCTGTGCCTACTATCTCTATTTAGGACGTGATCGGAAATGCTTACCAACGCCCATCCTTGTTGACTGAGCATGGTTTTACCTTTTATCTGTTTCAGTCGAAATGGATAGTCTTTCTGAACTCTCCCAGCAAGGTGCCAACCATGTCAACTTCGGCCAGCAGCCGGTCCCAGGGAACACGGCCGAGCAGCCTCCATCCCCTGCGCAGCTCTCCCACGGCGGCCAGCCTTCTGTCCGGACCCCTCTTCCGAATCTGCATCCTGGGCTTGTGTCAACGCCCATCAGTCCTCAGTTGGTCAACCAGCAGCTGGTGATGGCTCAGCTGCTGAACCAGCAGTATGCAGTGAATAGACTTTTAGCCCAGCAGTCCTTAAACCAACAATACTTGAACCACCCTCCCCCTGTCAGTAGATCTATGAATAAGCCTTTGGAGCAACAGGTTTCAACCAACACAGAGGTGTCTTCCGAAATCTACCAGTGGGTACGCGATGAACTGAAACGAGCAGGAATCTCCCAGGCAGTATTTGCACGTGTGGCTTTTAACAGAACTCAGGTCAGTTTTATTTATTAATGATTTTTGTATCTTTTTCTCTCTCTCTTCAGTCCCATCTACACCTAATGTTTATTCTTTTACTTTGTACTAACATTTTATCCTCTTCATGTAGTCGTATTGTCTGGTGCTGGGGATGCCTAAATATAATCATTATTTTCCCTCTCTTGAAACTCCTGTGCCAAGAGGAAGCTATGCACAGCATGATCCGGATTCAGGGGCCTTGAAAGAATAAATGAAATATGAAATATGTTTCACACTGATTATCTGCGCTCTTAGATAATGGAGTTATAGACAGCAGTAGCAGGTTGAGAAAAGTTTCATGACTTGGCTAAGGCCACTGGTAGTCCCCCAGGCTTCTAGCCTAGGGTCTTTAGTATATTACCACCCATACCAGACATGAGTATATAAATGGGCTCTATTGAAATTCCTTTACAACTTAAAAAAAAAACACACAAAAAACGTCTTGGGACTCAATCACAATTTTTGCCATTTAATTCTAAGAAGCCATTTAGAAAAAAATATATGATTTATTAGCAGAAGGTATTTCTCTCCCCTCTTCACATGATTGTTAATGTTCCTCCCAAGTTCACTAAGAGGCCTCTGGGGTAGGTTTGAGCTGCAGGCCTCAGTCTGCCTGTCCCCCTCATGTCCACACCTTTGTCCTCCTGGGAAATTCCTCTGAAGATGTTATCATCCTGGAAGAAGTTTCAGAAGGACAGGGAGAAAGGGTGATATAAGAGAAAGAAGTCTTAAGATAAAAAAATCCTAAACTAATTGATTCTACTAAACTGTGAGAGTATTTTTAATTCCTTTTATTGGAAACTAGTATATATGGTGTTTATTTTTGGCCCCCGCGCGCGCACACACACACACACACACACACACACACGCGCGCGCGCGCAAACACACACACACACACACACACACACACACACGCAAACACAAACCCTCAAAAGAACATGTAACTCTGATTAGAATGAGGACATTATGTCCTTTCAGTGTTCTTGTTTTACCACTGTTCTTTCTTTTGTCAACTTTTTTGGGGACCTGACTCATACTTTCCTCTCATATATAAGTTATTTTGTTTATTACATGATTATAAGAATAAAATTCTGGTACAAAAATAATCTAGTATTAATTCCTTGTTGGCAGAGTGTCTATACCTAGGAGGATCCCAGCTGTGGCTTATTTTTGGCTTGCCTTAAGTTAGGAGGCCTGAGAAAGCCTTTAACTCGGTTTATTTTCGGTTTCTTTATCTGTTTTGTTTTTTTTTGTACATCATTTGTCTGTTTTTAAAAGGGTGATTGCAGAAGGTTTTGTCTCAGTTTAAAATTGTATGGTTTCGCCTAGTTGGATATTTTAACAACTTGAAACGTGTTTATCATTAGCTTGTAAATTTAATACGGCATCTATGTTCAGTTGGGGGGGGGGTGATTATTTAAAAAAAAAATGAAATGAATGAGTGAATGAATCAGAAGGCAGCCATCTAGCTAGATACTCCTGCTTCTGGCAGCATTTTTGTTTTGTTTTGTTTTTGTAAATAGCAGTGACTGCTAGAAGTTGTCAGTACTGGGCAAAAAATAGATAGGGTTGTTGAATTGAATTAAAAGCCCACAGACAAAGAGAACATTGATGTAGACACAAATGACATGCAGATTTACAGATAAGCATTTTAAAAACGGAGCAAATTGTTATTTCTTAAAGCACCGAGGAAAGAGCATTTTACATGGGGAAGAATGACAAGAGAGTCCAGCTGAGTGAGATGAGGGCGAAGTCACCACCTCTTGGTATATAGTTCAGTGGTTCTCAACCTTGGCTGCACATTAGAATCACCTGGGAATCTTTTTAAAATCCTGATTTCTGGGCCTCATCCTCCTCCGCAATTCTGTTTCTTTGTTACTAATGTTGTGACCCCACCCCATAACAAAGAAACAGAATTTCCGGAGGATGAAGCCCAGAAGTCAGGGTTTTTAAAAGATTCCCAGGTGATTCTAATGTGCAGCCAAGGTTGAGAACCACTGGTCTAGTTTTTCTTCTCTTGGGTTATGATGCCCCTGCTACATTTGTTCTGCCTTTGGTTCTAATATCGACAGTGTCCACAAATATCTGTAGAACTTGTTACTGTAAGGAAGGCAGAATTCTCTTTTTATGCCATATTAATCTCTTTGAAAAGATAAACAGTGACTTTATTTTTCTGAGAGTGAGAGAATGAAAACCTGGTACAGCCAGGGTCTCTCTATTAATAATAGCCAATTTAGAAAAAGTCATTACCAAAATACTATTTGGAGCTCAGGTTGGCAGAGAGGTTTGGTTTTATACCTTTGCATCGGTAATTGGCACTCCTCTGTCAAAGTGGATGTTGGGCCCTATTTGAAGCTGTCTGATGTAACTGAGAGTAATTTTCTATGTACAGTGAAGTGTTCACTTTTTGGGAACTAGCTTTTGAACACGCAAGCAAGCATGCATGTATTTTTGGTGTCATACTTAAAAACCATCACACACATGCATGCCACGCACACACACAGCTGCATTTATTTTTAATGATTATACATTCATATGAATGCATGTAGTGTGTTTATTTCAAAGTGTATGCGTTTCAATAAAAGCAGGTGCAGAGTGAGGGTGTATGGTGTGAGTGTGGAGTACGAAAATACGCATGCTAATGCATATGTATAGGCGGAGGAGCTCTGCAGAGTTAAATCACACATCACACATTGTGTGCACTTACTGCAATGTGCACTTATTCCAACCCCAAGTTTAAAAAATTAATGTAAAATATGTACGTACAAATGCAGTTATATGACATGATCAGATAAAGACATTGGTACCCTGTACACAGTGTGGTAAAACATTAGTATAATAGATAATGCTGTTAAGACGCGAGAAAATTTTAGTCATTGACAGCTCTGTATAACTTTAAAATCCTGAGTTTCATGTTTTAGCTCTTAATTGGAGAATTTTCTCATCATCTTAATTGGGTCTCCTAAATGAAATCATACCCCTTTCTCTCTCAAGACTTTCCCACATGACTATTTTTTTTAAGTCTACCTTTTCTGAAAATTTATGGAGAATTTATATAATTACTTGTTTTAAGTACTTTTTCCCCTTTTGAATTAATGGGCATATGTTCTTTAATTGCTACGGAAGACACCAGCTTTTAGCATATGTCATTCATTCAGTTATTCCTACTTGATGTCTTTTTAATGGAAACCTATGGCTAAAAATAATTGCCAGAGCTTCTAGATTTATAATTTCCAGTTCACTTCTCTGTGTTATTGCCCTTTAAAGGCGGCAATAGAAGAAAATATATCCTTTAGTGCCTTTTTAGAAATAAAACCCAGAGTTTAACTCTGATCCCACCCTGTGGCTTTTTTTCCTTTTTTCTCCCCCCTCCTCTTATCTTTGGCACACTTTATTTTCCAGTAAAATAAAGAATGAAGATGGATTATTCAAAACTGATAACAGTAATGGACCATCATGTAATGTTTTATTGAATTTGAGTTCTGTAAATTATGTGGTGGAGAGAAATTTGCCTGCTTTTAAGTATAAGAGAGATTGCTGCTGTGTTTCTCTAATTCTTCACAGTGTAATTTAAGAAAAGTCCACTATCCATATCACTATTGAATAAAAGGTAAGAAGGTGCTATTACCCCAGCGTGACAGCTCTCCTGTAGCCTCCCCAAATGACAGAGATGAATGTGTCTGCTTATAACTTACTTGGCATAAGTCCAGAGTAGGAGGTGGAGTTTGAAAATGGTCTTTCACCTGGACATGTGTTTAAAAATTCACCAAACCACAGAGGCAGGTAGCCTTGAAGAATATTCTACATATTTTCTTTTTAGTAAGGAGTTTTTATCAAGTCATATTTTCCTTCTGAGGCTTTGAAGTTCCATGAAACTGATAAAATCTATTTGAATCAGTGATTATGTTCAAAGAGGAGACAAACGGGAGGCCAGACCGGCTTTTTGTTCAGATTGGCAGTCTCTTTCGCTTATCTGCTGTTTTAAAGAATTCATAATTAGCATTTGGAAGTACTGATAATATTTATTGAGGGTTTTTTCTTTCTTTTACAATTACTAATGAATTTTACTTGTAATAACTTGTAAACTCTTTGTGGAATGTAAAAAAGGCTTAGGAATTCATCAGTAAGTTTGCTCTTTAATTGAAAAAAAAATTAAAATTCTCGTTAAACCACTATGTAAAGACAATACAGAACCATTTTATGTTTTCATATATAGAGAACATATGAGTTATTTGAAGATGTGGAAGTCCCAATGAAAAGCAGCTTGTCATTTCCAATAAAATTAATATTCATGAGGTGCTGGTAACTTACGGCATAACATACAAATTCTCAAGTTCTTTTCAGAAACAAGAATGGCTAATGATTTTTGTTTAGTTTTCTTAAACAAATTTATTGAGCACCTATGGTGCACAGTATTGAAGAGAGATTTTCGTCCTGCTGTTTCAGCATATTCGCTGAGATAGCGAATAAAGTACAGGACATTATTTTTTAGCATGAAGAAGAATTTTTGGTAGGAGATCCCTCTTACTGTCCCCCATGAGGAATTACCACAAGTGACATTGACCTAACTTGGCAAGTCTGCACTGTATTTTTGACTATGGGCAAATGGAAACAGGCCACATACATCTTGAATCCATAAATGCAACTAACTATTCAAGTAACAACATCCTGAACAGGACCGAACATTCATTCCCATATCCGGATTCTTATAGCAGTCATTTTGCATCCAGAATTATTCTCAAGTGGCATGATTATTTATTTATTTATTTTTGGTAATTAACACATTCTAATCAAAACATTTCCTAACAATATTTTCAAGCATTTCCACCAGGGGGCACTCCCCTCATTGAAAGCTTGGGCCAAAAAAAAAAAAAAAAAAAAAAAAGAAAGAAAGAAAAGAAAAGAAAAAAAGAAAACCCCAAAGGTTTCTAAAACACCCGAGATGTCTACACTGGCTGCTTTAGAGCTCTGTATGTTCCAGGGTTTGAAATAATCGCTTTAGACCTTCAACATATTACAAGCAGAAAAACTACACTTGCTCTAGCCAAATAATGAAATGGAAATAAAATGTTTTGCCCCTGAAACACTTTACTTGCTCAAATGGGAAGTCATGCCAGCATCAAAATATGGGTAGAGAAATGTCTAAATCCTCTCCCAAGTGACCTGCTGCCTTCTACGTAAGCCATACAGGAATGCCTTGGTGTTATGTTAGCAAGACTTGGTAGAGAGCAATATTAGGTATTTTTTCAGGTGTTTGCTTTTCTCACCATAGTTCTCTGCTGTCAGGGGAAACATTTTTTTTAATAGAGATGATATATTATTTTATTTGAGATTTATAAATGTCTAATTTCAAATTTTCCAGTTCTCAGTATTTATAGGATCCCTTTTAACCTAATCTATTTTTTTTTTAAATTACTGAACATTTAGTGTAGGTAAACATCTTACAAAGCGCCACAGTAAACTTTTCATTGAAGGCTCACCTTGAGTAAATTAATAATTACCATCAGAATTTACCCTTGGGTAGCATATCTTGTTTCTAAGTTTCAGTCACCCATTTTCAATGTTGTTCCTTTTGTGGTCTGAATACACATAATTTATCCACTTAGTAAATATATATCAAACACTTACAGAGTAGGCATTGTGTTGGGATAACAAAAATGAATATTAGAATATTCAAGGAATTACAACATTTTATTTATTATGCTGTATTTTTCTATCTTTCTATTTCTGTATAGTTGATGTATATTACTTTGCCAAGCACATCTTGTAAAACATAACATTTGGTAGGGAAGCGTGGAGAACATGGATTATTTTTTTACACCTATTTTCAAACGTTCTTAAGGCCTGTATTTTTCGGTTTTAATGTGACACATCAACACAGTCAATCTAATTAGTTGGCCTTGTGCAAATTAAATAGCTGGATGATTGACTGCCTGTTTGACTGAATTTTAGTTAAACTGACTGGATGTTTTACTCTTGTGTAAACTCGGTTGCAGCATTACTTGTCAGTATTAGCAATGAAAGGACGCATTCCCTTCGTTCTTCCTTTACGTGTCTCATGGTGAAACTTAAAGTTTGGGTCCAGGTTTCTGACTTCCGTTGCAAAGACCAAGGGAGAGATTAAAATTTACTCTCTAGCCCCCTGAGCCTATTGGAGGTTCTTTTTTCACAGCAGCCCATACATCATTTTAATAGTGGACAGTGCTTTTATACTGTCTGCGTCTATTTGAGCATTTTGGGCATTATCCCCGAAGAACCAAAAACTGGGTTTGCACTTCTAGGAAACCATGAAAAAACGCAAATGTTATAATCTTGGGGCTTAATTATTTTGACATGACACTTTATCTCCCCTTTCCCAAATGTATCCTTTCACCCTTTCTGCAGAGTTGTTGGAAAGTGAAATTTGCGAACTATACCGAGATCTGGACATTTTATTCTGAGCTATATTGTGTTAAACTGATATTCTGGCTAAATGTAGAAACCAGGCATTATTTCATGTAGAAGATTGAAGTGGTAAGAGCTGCTCAGCCCCTATCAAATGGACAGAAAAATTTTCTAATCCTTCAATTTCATATAATCCCTTAAAGAAAATTGGGGAAAACCACCCATTTTTGAAAGCATTCTTCCAAAAATTAATAAAATGGGGGGGGGGCTCTATTACTTGGGGAAAGAGACACTTTAAAGGACTTCACTAATGGTTTGTAAATTGCTTCTATTAGAAAGACATATTGTTATTCCTCAAGAAATTGAGGAATTGGATAATACTCTTTTCCGTGGCATGCTATCATGGATTTTTGAAATGTGGAGAGGGGTTTATGTATTTCAGATTTAATCTATGGTTTCTGAAGTTCATAATTTCAACCTGTTCCCAAGAGATACAGCATAGCAAGATACTCTAACAATTTTCAAATAAAGGACTAACTTAAAATATTGTCTGTGAAAACATAGCCTTAATCTTAGACGATGCTTTTGTAAAATTCTTTTTTTTATTATTTAATCCTCACCAGAAGACATGCTTAGAGAGAGGAAGAGAAAGAGAAAAACATCGATGTGATAGATAAACATAGATCATTTGCCTTCTGTAGGTGTCCCGACTGGGGATTGAACCCACAACCCAGGTACATGCCCTGATGATGCTCAACCAATTGAGCCACTGTGGCTGGGCCATAACATTCTTTTTTTCTAATAAGTTGTAGTTCATTTTCTATGAAAGTTCTGTTTCTCGTGAAATAGCTTTGTATCTTTACATATTAGGCTGTTGGCATTCCACCGTCTTTGTCTAGGCAGCTTGAGAACTCTACCGTTCAGTGCTGTTGTATTATGAGCATTTCATTTATTCTTAACTTCCCTGGATCGTCTCTCTCTGAAAGATTTCATGGCAAGTTAAGCTACTCAAAGGAAGGAGACCAATTAGGCAGTTTCAGTTTATGGTATATGTAAAGCAGATGCTTAATAAAATTAAGAATACAATTGAGGCTCTCTTCTCTACCACGTCAGTTGTAACTAATATATTCCTACGTAGAATTAATGCTTCTGACTGTTCCTTTTCTAAACAGAGTGGAAAAGAAAAGGGAAGGATCGCCACTGGCTGGGCAGAGCCCGGAGCAGGCTCACTCACTCTGTGCCTTTCATTCCCTGCAGGGCTTGCTTTCAGAAATTCTCCGAAAGGAAGAGGACCCCAAGACTGCATCCCAGTCTTTGCTGGTAAATCTTCGGGCTATGCAGAATTTCTTGCAGTTACCAGAAGCTGAAAGAGATCGAATTTACCAGGATGAAAGGGAAAGGAGCTTGAATGCAGCCTCGGCCATGGGTCCTGCCCCCCTGATAAGCACACCACCCAGCCGCCCTCCCCAGGTGAAGTCTACTTTTTCTCCTTAAGCCTTTTCCTTTGGCTTTGTTTTTTAAATGCCTGATGAAGACTCTCAACAAGGAATTAGAAAGATAGGTGGACAGATTTAAACACACACACACACACACACACACACACACACACACACACACACACACACATGTATGGAGTGGCTTGGGGGAAATTTTGTCCCCAAGCACTAATAATGGTATAAAAACAATAAGCTACTAATTAGGGGAAAGAAACTTGCTTTGTATTGCTGCTGCTTTGGGGTTCTTTGGGGGATGAAAAGTAGTCTGTAAATGGGATATTTATCTCTATGACTTATGTAAAGAAGTATTTTAAACTTAATGGGGGTGGGGGGTAATACAGTCCGTTTTATTCCCTGCAAGTTTTAGAACCGCCATTTGAATAGTAAATAAATATAAATAAATAAGTAATTCTATTTGTATTTGTGCTTTTCCAATACGAACTGCAGCTGGTGCCAATTACACATCATCACGTTTGTAATCTTTCATAATTAAGTTTAATACAATCCTGGAAGGCAGCTTGAAATGGAGCTGATAAGGAATTCCATCCATATTCCCAGAAATGGGCACATTTTCTGTTTTCCAAAATTTTACACTTTTTTAGGAAAGACCAAAGTCACCTTCCAGGTAACTTTGTGTATGTGCATCTACATTGTTTGCTTTTTAATCGAGTTTAAAAGGTAGCCTCATAACTATTAGAATACAAGTTAATTTTCAATACCAACTATTAGATACAAGTTTAATAGTGGATTAGATTTATAATCCACTAGCAAATATATTTCTTTCACATATAATTTATAGCATGTACAGTTCTTAAAAATATCAATAAAACTGGATAAAATTGAATATAGAGTAGAAATTTAAAGTATTTATGTAACCTCATGTTATAATGAAATTATATCTTGATGTTCATTTCTTTTCATTAATAGTAAGAAACAATAATACATTTCCAAGTGTAGAATTATAGAAAAAGCTCATTTAACACTAAATATGAAACTGCTACAGATACTCCATAAATTGGGAATAGCTATTATATTTAGCCACCTGTTGAGGATCTTAAACTGTATGTTGTAATGTTTGAAATGATTATTTTTTAGAAATGTCACAAAGGTCCATTTTCTCTGCTTCATTTAATGAAAATTAATTAGGTCTTGATGTCTATAGGAGCAGACTGTAAGGGAGTCATTACTGTCATTGTGAACAAGAAAGCCATGCTTCTCTAGCAGAATGGAAAGGATGATAGAGCTCACCTGCATACACACACACATAGCTATTGAATTTGGTCTGCAAAGACTTCTGTAAAATATTTCTTAAGAAATGCTATACCTCTGGATTTTTCTTAAGCAAAAGAATGAGGAACTCTTTATATAGATACATAACTTTTATTATAAGAGTGACTAAACAAAAAATTACTATACTTAGACTCGGTTTAATACTTGGTGTGTGGTGTTCAGAGTTAATACACACATGGTTATTAGTTAACTTTGTTCCTGTGATCACCACAGAAAGGCCCCCTGTTCAGAGAGCTGTCTTACTTATCACTGAATCTGCAAGACCGACAAAAGAATGACTTACTTGAGACAAGTATGAACTTTAAAAATGTATCCAAATATTTAAGTTAGTGATTCTTAATACAGCTTTTGTTTTTAATATTTCTGGGATTTTAATGCTTCTGTTTTTCAAATGGGATTCTGCTGTCCTTAGTCATCAAGTTTTTTTCTTTAGGCAAAATTACATTAATTGGTAAGAGTTATTTCTTTCCATATACTATTAAGATACTCTTCAGTAGCTTTCTGATATATATGTCTAAAGACTGTATCTGCTGATAAGTTGGGATAGGAAATAAAATTTACTTGGCTTGAATTATTGATTAACTGATTGAGCCACCCTTAGCTGCATTCGTTCTCAAGAAGGATTGAGACCAAGCCCTTATCCAGATTGTTCAGACAATGTTGAACATATAAAGTATGTAGATACTGTGGATTCTTAGTGAAACTCTTTCAGAGGAGAAAAAAACATTGTTTCTATTAATCAAATTCTGAAATGATTATCTGATATATATGTATAATTTTATTTCATTGCTATAATAGAAATCTTTATGGTATCTTACGTATTTGCCCCACTGAGAATCCCTTTGCATTATTTAATCCTATATAATAAAGAGCTAATATGCTAATTAGACTGAACAGCAGAACGACTGTCTAAACGACTCCCAGACGAAGCCAGGGCTGCGAGGGCTGAGCCCCTTGCACGGATTTCGTGCACCCAGCCTCTAGTATTATTATAATAGAGCTCACAATCATTTTGTTCACCTTTTATTCTGTAATAATGATTCAGTGAATTAAATTTTAAGAAATTTTTAATGGATTAAAAGCATTACCAATGTCAAACAAGTACTTTAGATTTGGAAAAATGTGTTATAGAACAGTTGAATTAGTACTTCGTTACAGCAGTTGAAACCTAGTGCCTACACTGGAACCAGACAGCAAAATTTTGTCTTTTTTAATTTTATATTTTGCCAAGGAGGAGTCTGTGTGAAATCACTATGCATTTCATTTCCCCAAAAATGAGGAGATTTTAAATGTACAGTGAGACAAGTGGTGGGTTTGGGTTAAAACGCAACTCTGATTTCTTTCCAAAGAACTGCATGCTGTAGACACAGGTCCCCTTGTGACTCACAGAAGACCCCGCCCACTTTCAGGCCTGAGAAATTGGGTTTTTTTCCAGTCCCTCAGTAGACTTTAGGTCATACTGAAGATGATTTGGATGTTTCTGGTTCAAACCAGATCGAGGACCTAAACTATTGAGGAACTCAACAGATTCTAAATCATCTTCAAGAAGGGACTTCATTGGTTTGAGTCAAACTCTAGGTTTTATTCATAGGAACACCGTCCCTGGATAAACCCAGACTAGCCTCAGGAATCACCGAGGCTCTTGGCAGGCCCTGCCTAGGTGAGGTGCATCGTGTGCACACCTGTCCCTTGTGCTGCAGTAGGGGCAGCCATGCTGTGAGCTGCTTGTCACTGGGGTAGTAGGCTCTGGCCCAGACCTGTTTAATGATAGTATATTTTCACAGCTTTACCTGCTAATTCAAGAAACAGGATTACCTTGCACTTGATAATGGTTCACAGTTTTCTCAGCACCTTGATGTATATTAATTCACTGAATCTTCAGGCCAACTTTTCCGTGGGAGAAAAATGATAAAACCAAGTCTGAGGTTTAGTCAGAGTTTTCCAATCCTCTGTGAATTCTGTTGCTCCTCCCCCTACCTCAGGCTCCACCTGCTCAAAAATATAAATGAACATGATAGAAAAGGGAAAAAGAAACTTGGGGACTTTTTCTGTTTGTTATAGATAGGAAGTTTTATTGTTAGATTAGGAAGATGTACAAGAATGTGATCTGGATAGATGATCCCTGGGTATTTCTGAGATTGTGGAGGTCATTGCCCCCCCCCCCTTAATGTTTTGTTGTTGATAGTATTACAGATGTCTCCCATTTTATCTCCTTTTCTCTCCCCATCTGCCCAGTCCCTATTTCTCCCCCCCCCCAACCCCCAGTTCTTCCATCACCCTATTGTCTGTGTCCATGGGCTATGCATATACATATATAAGTTCTTTGGTTTCTCTCTCCTAGTACCTCCACCCCCACAAAGGATATTGCCCCTTAATTTTGGTTGTTTGAAAATATCTGAAAGAACCCAACTCCTCCAAAACTGCCTGGTCTTAAAGGCTTCTTTTTCTGAATCTACTTGGCAGATTGAGTTTAAACCAGATGAGTTTATTAGAGGGATTTTATTAATAATAATTAAAGATTATTTTGTGGGAATTGTTCCACAGAACAGGTCAGTTTTAAGTTGATTTCTCTTTAGGTGTGTGGTTACTCTGGTTTTATTTGTGTGTTTTAATATGTGTGACTTTTGGAGGTAAATTAGCAATTTCTGTTTTCATAGTCTATACTTACCAAATTATAACTTCCATATTAGTTATATAATTTTCTCCTTTTTCATAGCTCCTTAGTAATTCTTTAGTTTCTTCTAAAGGAAGATGTGATATTTTATGCTTTAGAAAATGTATGAAGTTCATAAAGGAATTTATCATTAATTTAACCTGGTAGCTGCACCCTCTGTCTCTTTATAACAGCTTCTTCTATAATGTAATGAAACAGAGGTCCAGTTATGGGCAGGAGCTTAATACATGATTAAAATTTTATTTGTTATAAATTCATTGACCAGCATTATTATCAGATCTTATTTATGTGCTTGTAAAATGTTTCCCATTAACAGTCATCTTTGAAAAGTTAGAGGACTTGGAAAATAATATTGTTTCTATAACCATAACCCTCCAGATGGTGTTAATATGGACTATATTTCATCACCAATAAAAATACCTTAAATAGTACATTTCTTACATAATGTTACAAAAAAAATTATGATTTATATGCCTTGAAAAATAAATTCAGATTGGATTTGTAAAATTAATGATAAAGTCATTTACTACTAAAAATTAGATATTAATGAATTAGATTTAGCAAAGGGCCACCAAAAAACAGGTCTAGCCTGCCTTCAAAAATAAGAATTTTTCCAAGTAAAGAAGTTGCATGGTTTCTAAGATAAGCATTGGCATCAGACAGACTGCAGTTTAGCTCTCAGCCTTGCCTGTGGACAAATGACTTAAATATTTGTCTTTGTTTCAAGAGCATTTCCTCAAATTTTAAATGGGGCAGTAATAGTAACTACTCAGGGCATTGTGCAGGTTAGAGTTGATGTGTGTTAACACTATACACAGCACATAAGCAACTAATAAATGTTAGTGTTTATTTTCATAATTATTAGTAAAATGACATCAAACTTTATGTGTGTGCACACACACATGTGCTATGAGCTTGTGCTCCTGCCTCAAGGAATAGTGCATATTCACCCATGAAGACCACAGTGGAGTTCATTTAGTGCACTGTGCATGTAATCTGTAGCACATATGTAGTGTGTATAGTTCATTTTGTAGTATGACTTGATGCATTCAGCAATACATGAAGGAACAAAAATAGGATTTAATGGCATGATTTTAGTGAAATAAAAGATCTAAATCATCTTAGGGCTGTGCCCTATCCCCACATGGGTAGGTACATGGTAGAAGCTTCAATTCTTAACTACTTCTTGGCGCCGCCGTAATGATGGAGTAGTACACGCTACCTTGATAAAAGCTATTCAGAAAGCAACTGCATTTATTTTACCTCCTGTGCTATTTGCAGAGAAGAGCTGAAGAGTAGTTTGTTTTGCCTGGAATGAACTACTTTATGAATTTTAATGTGTGATATAATATTAAAAGCTAAACCAGGATTAAAGAAGATTTTTTTTGTACTAAGCTAAAATAGTACTTAGTAGAGTGAGGTATAAAAGATTTTTGTTTCCATTTTTACCTGGGGAAAAATTCAGCCCTCGTATTTTTGAAAAGCTGTCCAAGTCAGTTCGCCTTAAGCAATAGCTTGTGTTTAGGAAAAAATGTGATTCCAGAATTGTAATAGCTTATTTATGATAAGATGCAGATCTAAGCCAACAAGATGATAAAGAACTTTCCTAAATCTTTTTAAAATGAGTAATGCGGTTTCTTTATATTTTTAAAAGTTGTTGCTCTCACTTTTTTTAAAAAAAATTTTTTTAAATGTTTCATGTGCACTTATTTCCCACTTTTATTTTGTGTTGGCTACCAGGAAACGATTATTTGATTCTCCCCCCCCCCCCCATGATTTAAAAATCTTGCTTTTTTGATTCAAATTGTAATTGCTTTAAAAAATATTACACCAAATAAATTTTTAGAGACAAAATCACAGTGTTGAGACAAATGATTATAGGCTACCTGCAGGATAAATTCTTAAACAGCATTTTTACAAAAGAATGCAAATTATTTTCAAAAACATGAAACACGGAGTTTCCAAAGACTGCTCTCTCTCAGCTATTGCTACGCAGATTGCTACCCGGGAACTACTTCTTCCAATGCACTGGACTTCGTGCCCCCATTTCTATAACATTCAATTTTCAAAGCGATTGAAATGGCTTTTCTTTTCTCTTTCATTTAAGCAGTGAGAAAAGTAGGTATTAAAAGGGACCCCATAGGGTGATCAACTCTATTCTTTTGCCTCAAAGCAAGACCACCCCAGAGCAAAGTTGTGAATCTCACCAAAGCAACTTTGTAGGCAATTTATGGTAATGCGTTAACTCTTCTGGCTCCTAAAGTGGTGTTTAGCAGATTATTGCTTCAAAGCCCGGTGTATGTGCTCAGTGGCCTCCAGTCCTGAATATACCTCTGTGAGTGCCCTTGCTTACTGGAGTCACAGAGCCGCAAGGGGGACTCTGGAAAGCTGGCTTCCACCCCTGTCTCCAGTTTACAGTGCAGGAGAGGCCAATGAGACCCAGCCCGTTGGACACCTGTCCTGCCTGCCTCACCTTCCGTGTCCTCACTTAGGGCCTGTGGTCCAACCAGTTCACAGCATCGTCCTTTTAGTGCTTAGGTAGTATCAGGGTGGAAGAGTCCAGCTGTCTCTCTACGACAAGCCAGAGTGAGTTATTTCGCTAACTGGCTAGAAGTTCAAAGGATTCAGAAGGCACCCTTAAAAGGGGCTCATATTGCCCTGGCTCGTTTTGCCTGTGGACTGAAAGGTCCCGGGTTCGATTCTGGTCAAGGGCACGTGCTCGGGTTGCAGGCTCAAGCCCCAGTAGGGGGTGTGCAGAAGGCAGCTGGTCAGTGATTCTCTCTCATCATTGATGTTTCTATCTCTGTCTCCCTCTCCCTTTATGAAATCAATAAAAAGTATTTTTTTAAAAATAAAAGGGGCTCATATTTACTAAGAGCAGAGAATTGAGTAGCCTAGGATTACCTTTGTCCCACTTTTGATGCCAAATATTTTGGGACAGTGTGAAATAAACCTGGAAGACTTGCAGCCCAAAAATTCCTTCGTTTATTCTAAAATGCATTTCATTTCCTAGTGTTTATAGTGTATGTGAGAAATGGTCCAAGATGCTAAATTTCTAGAGAACAAAAACCTGGGTTCTGTAAAGGACCCAAAGAAATCAGGCCCCTAATGAATCACGTTGCCAGGAAAAACATGGTCCTGCATCCTTGGTAACTTTCATTTACATTTTTATCAGTCCCCAAGTTTTTTGTTGTTTTTCTTTAAAAAGCAGCTACATGGTTCAGATGTAAATTTTCTAGACTGGTCAACATAACTGCGTAATAAAAAATTAAATTTGCACTTTTAAAGATTAATAATAGTATTAATAAATTTTGAGAGTGTGATTTAATTTTCCCCCTAAAATTCTGTGGCATTTTTCTGCTGGCACCTGTTTATCGTTATTTCGAACAGCACTGATGCTAATCTTTCATTCAGGATTATACACTTTGGATATATTTTTTAAGCCACTGATTATATATTTTGTGTAACTCGCAGCAATGTTCTGTTAAATATTGTGGAACATTTTCTTATAGTCTGGTTCCACAAGTCAAAAAGAAATAGTTATATACAGGGGTGCCAGGAAAAGATGAAATAATTACACAGAACAGCTTGGACATGCACGTGTAAAATGCAACCAGCCTTTATGATAATTAAGCAAGGCACTCTACCTGTTTCATGGATGGATAGAAGATTTAAATATGCAGCTCCGCAAATGGCTTTGTTATGGAAGATTTTTTAAATGAAACATGAGGAAAGGGTATTAAAAAAGAGCCTAAAATTAAAAAGGCCATAGTATATAATAGCTATTAGTGATGCCATTGTCTGTTAGGCACAGGCACCCAGTGAAGATACAGCACTGTGCCTTATGACTTTAATGGTGAATTTCCTTTGTTAGAAGTGCAATGGGAGGTAATTGGGAAACAATTAGCTTAGGGTTTTCAAGTCTTTGAAACTATTTAGCTTTCCAGAAAACTTACTTTATGGCATTGTAATTCCTTGTTGTCTGCTGGCAGTGGCTGTCATATTACAGATGCAATCACCTGTGACAGTGTGACTTCCTTAACTTAAGCAATCTGATCTCAGGGTAATAACTGAAGTTGAATGACTGCACTGTTGATCATCTTGATCATCAGAGGAGCAGCAGTGTCTAGTTTGGATGCTGAGCCTGGGAAGCTTCAAGACAATTTGACCAATGAAAAATGACAGTCATGTTCAAAATGTTTTGTAGGTGAAAACAGCTACTATTGCCACTGAGAGGAATGGGAAACCAGAGAACAATACCATGAACATTAATGCTTCCATTTATGATGAGATTCAGCAGGAAATGAAGCGCGCTAAAGTGTCCCAAGCACTGTTTGCGAAGGTCGCAGCAACCAAGAGCCAGGTAGGAGCCTCGATTAGGCGTGGAGAATGTTTATCTATTTTCAGGATGTCTATTTTCAGTATGAATTCGCATCACTGAGAGGTCACAGTCTCCGGGATTATGTACAGAACTCTCTGGTGAGACAAAATGTTCAGATTCTGATACTAGACACTTGGGTCTTATTTCCTCCAATAGCCACTCTCCAGACCTTAGTAAATCCCTGAGCCAGTTTATAGTTGTTTTCAGAAGAGTAAGACTGTAACGTATAGGAAGTTTTTCAGTCTGGTCCATTGTAGTGGAACAAATAACTTGAATTGCTGTTGTTTCATTATTACTTAGATGACCTTGATTTCTGTCCTAAAATATTAGAAACATTATAGTTTCTTCTGTTCCAACTCTGGCACCTACAAATCGTAAGTGCAATTATTAGAACAAATTGACACACACACACGTATATCTTTGCATATGAATGATTTTAATTTTTCTATAGATAATAACACAAATTGAATTACAATGAGAAAAATTGTCCATATCTGATCAATTATAAAGAGAATTGAATTGGAGAAGGTACAAATTCCTACAAAACAAGACAAAAATATAACAAAATAATGCAGTTCTTCATCAGAGTAATTGTCATATATTGATAATTTACGTTCATCAAAAGCTGAGTCATCTAAATGCAGGAACTCAAAATTATCTATAAACCCTTGTTCAAAGCAAGACTACTTCTTATAAGACCCAAAGAATACTACACTGTCCCTTTGCAAAAAGCTTTGATAACACTATCAAGGGGAGAATTTAGAGGCAGTCAAAGGCTCAGGTAAGATTTCAACAACTTGAAATTTCAACCAAGTATATTTTTTATTATCATTAATGAACCCTCCTTTATAATAAACTTCTGTTAACTTCTGATAACCATATACAACCCTGAGAGTCTTTACAGTATACTACTTTGAGCTTTTCCTACAATTTCACTCTATCAGCATTAATAGTGGACCTAGATGGGAGTTTCGCTTTAGAAAAGGTTGTTCTTGTTTAAGTTATAGGCTGGATGAAATACTTAAGGGATATCTTGGAAATGTTATAGGAAAATGATTAAACTCAAGCTGTGGACTGTAAAAATTATAGCTTTATAGGCCACATGCCTGCCTACCCTTCAATCACTGTCAAAGTGATAATTTCTACAATAATATGTTTCTTTTATTGTGAGATTCTAAACATCAAGTGCTGTTTAAACATTAAACTGAATTGTTTATGTTAGTGCTATACTCAGCGTGTCATACATCAGGCCACCGTAATCTCTCATGGAATGTAAAAATCTGTCATGAATCATGGCTTGTATATCGGAAATTACTGTAATTTTGATTGGAAATTACAGGGCTCTTGAAATGTTTCTAATTATGATAGAATGTTAGAGCCGCTTCAAACCTGTGTGCTTCTTCAAATGTCTTCATTTACATGCCAAGACTATGCATTAAGGGGAAATGTCCTGTTCTCACTTTACCCCTCGCCCACCGCCCCTGCTTATTCTTGTTTGGGCTACTTAGTCTAATTATGGTGAGGATCTCATATTTAAATGTATATAATCTTGCTTTTCTTTCTCATACTACATCTTTTCTGACCTAGCCAATTAAATTAATTATCAAGGATGACAAGCTATATTCCTACAAGGCCAAATACTTTCCCCAAATCTCCAAAATAGACAAACTAGACATGTATTACTGTCAGGCTTAAAACAAACAAAAATACATTTTAAAACTTTTTTTTAATCGTTGATAGTATTACAGATACCTCCCACTCTCCCCACCCCCTTTTTCTCCCCTCCCTCAGGCCTTCACTACCCTATTGCCCATGACCATGGGCTAGTCTTTGGTTTAAAACTTTTTGATAACTGTCACTTACTTGCTTATAATATGTCATTTAATTTCATCTGGTCCCCCCTTTCCCATTTTCCTTTCTAACTACAGCAGGAATTTTGAACCTTTTTCGTTTCATGGCACACATAAACTAATTACTAAAATTCTGTGGCACACCAAAAAACATATTTGTTGATCTGACAAAAAATATAGTTATACTTTTGATTTGACTTATAGAAAATAATAATAGTGATTATTTTTTGCTCAAAAGTGCCATCCTTGTATATAAGGATTTTTGGTACCATGAATTCACCAATCAGAAGCAACCTTATTAAGATAGAACTCTATTATATGACCTACATATTTATGGTTTAAGACAGGGCATTCACACTGGACAACTATTGCTGTTTTGGCTATTCTCATTGTGGGTTGTTGTTGTTTTTTGGTGTTTTTTGTTTTTTTTTTACAATCTAAGTCAGGGGTCCTCAAACTTTTTAAACAGGGGGCCAGTTCACTGTCCCTCAGACCGTTGGAGGGCCGGACTATAGTTTAAAAAAAAAACTATGAACAAATTCCTATGCACACTGCACATATCTTATTTTGAAGTAAAAAAACAAAACGGGAACAAATACAATATTTGTATTTGCATGTGGCCCGCGGGCCGCAGTTTGAGGACCCCTGATCTAAGCGAAAAGAGGTTAGTACCCCTGACTACATAGTCAGGTATTGCATGTTTTAAAAATGCTTGCGGCACACCGGTTGAAAACAGTTGGACTATAGCATAGCCCCTTATGGTTAGCAGCGCCTTGCTACCTTCATTCTTTTCTTTTCAACGATAAGTTCAATCCTCCCTGCCAGGGCTGAGTCACTGATTTGGGACCTCTTCAGACAGTGGCAGCAATTGGTTGACAATGGCCCGTGAGTGATGCTCTGGGGAGGTTTTAAATGCTTTTGCTCTTTGCACCCTTGTCCTGCAAAGCGCCCCATGAGTCTCTTTCAGCAGTGTCGCTTGGCAGCTTCTCTGAGTCCGCCAAGATGGTGTTTCCCGAACCCCGCCAAGGCTGTTAGCTAATCTCTCATTCCTGGCTGAAAGAGAATCCAGGGGCCCGTTGGTGGCTGTGGAGTCACCACGTGAGTTAACCTGTTCACTTCATTCTCTTGGACAGTTATTCCTAACTCCTAACTTACTGTACCTTCCTGACAGAGCACTGTGGTTTTCTCTCAGTTGTATAGTTTGGTTGTCAGCACTACCCTGTTGATGAAAACAGGTAGATAGACTGATGGTTTCTTAAAAGGAAGACAGTCCCAAAACAGTGTGTAACCCTGAGGGAGGAGATCTGACTTCACAAGGAAGGGCATCGTCTACTTAACTTCTGTTCTCCTGCCATGATTTTTGTGATGGGAACAGAAAAACTAGCAAACAGATTTCTAAAAAAAATATCTTCAAATCAGACTGACCTTTTTCATGGTCAGAATTCAATTTCTATTTACACCTTGGAGATAATGTGGTAAGGATGGTCAGAATGAGGCGGAGGCCTGAACATGGGGGAGGGTGGGGTGCATGGACAAAGCAGGGACACCAGTCCCGTCCAGCTCCACCTGCTGCTGCATCTTGCCCCAGTTCTCCAGGTGGACTTAGCACCCGTCACCTTTTTTCTGCTAAACCCCATCGTGTATTCTCTATTATCTACATTTAATTCTCAGAGTTAACCCCGTGAGCTAGCGTAGTGTTCCCCAATGTTCACCTAAGACTCACCTGACTAGTAAACAGGAGAGCCAACCCCCAGTTCTCTGCATCTGTCCTACTATTTTAGTGTCTCCTCAGGGTTCCAGGCGGCATCAGTACCGAAGTTAAACCCAGCTCCAGGACAGATGAATTCGGGATATTGGACTAATGGATAGTGGAAATGGTGGGGCCTTTCCTTTCTTCACTGACAGATTCTTACCAATATAGGGCCAGAGTGCGCGCTTTTCCATGCCCGAGGGGAAAGCAGCGGGGGCGGGTGAGACAACTCAGGAGGCTGTGGTCCAGGCTGTGTGGTTGATATTATAATAGTGAGAAATTAGTTAACCTTTTTGAGCCCAAGATTCTTTTCATATGGGGAGGAGGTTACCTGGTAGGAAGAATACAGAAGAGCTTTAAGATGACACAGTGCTATACGCAAATGGAAAACGCCTTCCAGTGTGCCAAGCAAGAGGCTCAGCTCAGCCCCCCACACACAGAGCCATTTTTATTCTCCTTGTATTTCAAACAGCTTTCGTGTAAAAAGATAAAGCCTTGGGTAGGTACCCTGAATGACAGACAGCACAATTATTTTGACGTTCCTGCAGTCTCAGTATGTTATGGACCCAGACACATCATAGTTGTGCTAGGCCCTGACTAATGCACCAAGTATTTCCAGTCAAAGAAACCGACTCAGTGGATTCCACCATTCTCGTGTATTATCGCTCCTCTTCCATGAGTAACAGAAATTAGATTGTTTTAAACTCTAATAGAAATGTCTGAATAAAATATGCGGGTGCAACCTGGAAGGTAGGCGATTTTTGTGCTTGGATAGGAAAGCTGGCTAATGCCAACTTTAAAAAGATGATATGCTTTAAACATAATGTGAATAGCTACAAATGAATACACTTTATATTCTGGGTATTCAAATAAGCAGCAGTTTTTTTCAAGTGAATCATATTGGAATTTTATCAAACATTTAGTCTGATAACATTCAAATAATTATGAGAGCAGAATTCGCTAATTTTATTGTTTAAAAAAAATAGTTGATTTGGGTAATAACCATTACGGTATCAAGGTTCAGTTACTGTTCATTGGTTATAGTGTTTTCATATGGGAGATGGAAATGGAATTTTTTCCTTAATGGTGGCAGATGTTGGAATCTAATTTTATTCCACAGCAAAGCCCCCGAGAGCTCTGAGACTTAAGGTGTATGTCCAGCAAGGGGACATTAGCAGCGCTGTAGGCCTTGCCTTGTACATCGACTTGTTACATTGATTTTCATGTTTGCAGAGGTGGAGTTGGCAGATAGAGTAACGCGGTAGGAGTGAAGGGCTTTCACTGAGCGGCACTGCATCGCCACTTGTGTTTAGAAAATGATTTATCTCCTTTATTGAGCAGAGTATTTCTTTCAGGTAAAGCAACTAGATCAGTGGTTCTCAACCTGTGGGTCGCGACCCCTTTGGCGGCCGAACGACCCTTTCACAGGGGTCGCCTAAGACCATCCTGCATATCAGATATTTACATTATGATTCATAACAGTAGCAACATTACAGTTATGAAGTAGCAACGAAAATAATTTTATGGTTGGGTCACAACATGAGGAACTGTGTTTAAAGGGCCAGAAGGTGAGAACCACTGAACTAGATGATGAAAATTCTATTTAACAGAGCATGCTTTCAATATAATCTTCTGCATTCTGTACCTATCAGTCCTATAGAGTTAGAGGACTCTGGCTGCTAGAGCTTTGGCTGGTCGATAGGTACAGTTTTGAACACTAAAACAAGAGGATTTCCTCCTCTGTGAAGAGCACAAGCAGTTGAAGAGGCCAAATAATTCAAAGCCTTTCGCTTTCTTCCATCCTTTCAGACGCTTTTATCATTGAGATTGAAGGCCTCTAGCATGAGAGAGAGAGAAGGGAGGGCAGAAGAGAGAGAAAGGAAGAAAGCTTTAGAGCTCCTTGGGTTCATAGGTGGGTGTGAAAAAGCATCTTTTTTACCTTTGGATTTGGAGATGGTGATTGTAATTCTTAAACACAGTAAGATGTAGCATGTCACAAAATGGTCTTGATATAGGGCTAACCTGTAATTTTCATTGCTGGGAATAGCAATCTGTAGTGACAAAATCCAGGAAAAAAATCAGGGAACCATGATTGCATTCTGCATTCTAGCATGCGAGTGAAGGCGTCTTTTATTTTGTTAGAATTAAATTGCACTTCGCGGAAACTGCACCTTGAAGCTCTGTGCTGATTCACTCTTTCGGAATGTTCACGTGACACAGACTTTGCTGCCACACGATCTCACCTGTGCAGCCTCCCATCTGAGGCACACAGGAGGCCCCTGCAGATGAGAGTCATGCTTCTGTCAGTGCTGGGGCCACGCCCTTTGCCAGCAATCTGGGGGAGGATATTCACATTGTGTCCTCCTAGCACAGTGATTCTCAACCTTCTGGCCCCCAACCATAAAACTATTTTCATTGCCACTTCATAACTGTAATGTTGCTCCTGTTATGAATCGTAATGTAAATATCTGATATACAGGATGGTCTTAGGCGACCCCTGTGAAAGGGTCGTTCGACCGCCAAAGGGGTCGTGACCCACAGGTTGAGAACCGTTGTTAGCACTTCTTGGGCAAATAGAGTTTTCTTCAGCCAGGGTTTGCGGAGAGAACTGCCACTTTACATGTTCTCCATCTAGTGCTTTATGAAATATTATGTATGTTTACTGGGGAGAGGAGACCCTGGGGAAATACAGCTTAGGTTTCCCTGAATCATCTTCCTAGAGCAGGAAAGGACAGGATTGGGAGAGTGAGGAGAGAAGTTAAGACAACCTGGAGCGTAGCCATCTCAGCTGTCTTGCCCACGACTAGGTATTTTTGGTGGCTTGTGTTGAGTAAGAAGGATGTGGAGTTCCCGTGGTCTCCTGTTTAAGGTGTTCTGTGCTGGTAGCCGATCTTCAAAACTCTCATGTCTGAATACTGGGAAGCTATATTGGATTGAGTTTTCATAAATGTAGACCTAGCTTTATAGCTCTAGTTTTTTGTTAAGAAAGACTATTGAAATTAATAGCTTTAAATACATAGATATTGACATACTCTACTGGCTTGAAGGTACGTAGGTTGTATTTTTTAAGAGTTAAGTTTGTGGATATGAATATAAGCCCTTTTCATATTTCTGCATTATAAAAACAAGCATGTGTTTTAGTAAATCTAGGGTTTGATCAAGGAGGTCCAGAATTATCCAATAGAACACTTACTTATTTGCTCATTATATTTTTAGCTAAAAGTGTTGCAGAGAGGTGTTTTCCCCCAGGCACTTGGTGTTACTATTTTAAACAGGTTGAACAGGGGGTTTCTGGTTATCTTATTGCAACTTTCAAATCATTTAAAGTTTCACTCTTTTCCCCTAAATTAAAAATTAATTAACTAGAGTCATGTAAATACATTTTCCTCATTCACCCACTTAATAACTTAACTGTTGCAAATATAGTCATAACTCATTAAGCCCAGTTTCTCCATCTTTAGAAAATGTCCTAAGAATATTTTAGACAAGATTTGAAAATAATCAATTTATGAATATTGGGCCAACTCTTTAAAGTGGATCATGATGTGAGGAAGGCCAAGGAAGGTCACCACAGAGTGATCCACTTTAAAGCAGATCAGTGTGGTCCTAGTCGGGCAGTTCAGTTGGTTGGAGCGTCGTCCTGATATGCCAAGGTTGTGTGTTCAATTTGGTCGGGGTGCATACAAGAATCAACCGATGAATGCATGGATGGGTGGAACAATGGATGAATGTTTCTCTCTCTCTTCTTCCCTCCCCCCCCCTTCCTCTCTATCTTAAATCACTAAATTAATTTTAAAAATTAATTAAAGAGCAGGTCAGAGTGTACATACTAAAGCATGAGTATACCAATTATGTATTTGTAGACTCTGCTTTACTCTAAGGCCACCTTTTGTCCAAAAATGTTAGTATAGGTTGAAAAGTGTGGACTAAGAATATCCTATCAAAGTTCCTCTTCTTGGCAACTCCTCTGTAATCATCTTTTGACAGTTGAAGAGTTAGTGCGTTAGGACAAGGTCATGTATCTACAAAATGGAAGTAGGGAAGACACCAAACCGGTGGGGTTTAACTTTTTTAATAGCCATTCATCTTAAACCACAGTGTCATTCAGTTAAAAACTTAGCACACAACAGTAACACTCATATAATCCTTGAACAATGTACCAAGTTAAACGACAAAGTGTTTTCTCAGAAGTCTCAACAGTTATCTTTTATGTTTTTGGTAGTAAAGGGAGGTTTTATTTCAGCTTTATCTTCTTTCTTCCTCATATGAGAAATGAAAATAAAGGCCCTGTGAAATGAATGAGCAATGAAAATGCATTTATGCAAAATGACAATAGAAAAATAGTGCTGGAAGAAAAGGCATCCTTAAAGTTGCATGTCAGTGAGAGGTGCTCAGTGAGGGGTAGGAGAACTTATGTTGGGAAGATGAATCTAATAACGTGGAGTTTTTTCTGCCTTTCCAAAAGGATACCTTTAGTATCTTAAAAGTAACTTCTGAGATTATTCATTTTTTTTAAGTATAGTTGTTACGCTTTTACACATGCGATTGTTTTGCGTGAAAAAAAATGGCACAGCTAAATCACAGACCACCCATTTAAAAAGTATATAGGTACAGTATATATTTTAGAGATTAGTACGAAGATAGCCATTCTATACTTTATCATTAAATACCCTGTAAAAACATACGCTCCAGACCGCTTATGGAGTTGCCATACAGTTGTTATGTTGATGAAGCTGTCTGTTTTCTAGGTCTTAATCTACTTCTGTGGTATGTTAATAGAGGATCTAGTCTGCTTTGATTTCTTGATTCAGCAATTCCAGTTGTCTTTGTGTGTTTTTTAAAATAATTCCCTTTTCAACCAGTGTGCTTGAGGAATTGGGCTTAAACACACTGTTTCATAAACTGCCAGCCTCCTCGGCCGCCTCAGTGCCTCTGATTCTGTAAATCAGATCATAGACAGCATGCTGTCATATAATAAGGTGTCTGATCCTTATTACCAGTTTGTTGATGCACAGACTCCTTCAAATTGACCATTGCAACACATGGTTTCCCCTGAAACTAGCTGTGATAATTAGCGTGGTTCTAATGAGACAGAATGTCACTGATCTTGTGCTGAACTGTCGAGTATCGACGCTACGGATGGGAACTGTCAGAGCCTGCCATCTGTGACAGCGCTTGGCATATTCCAGTGGCAAGGTGGAGCATGCTCAATAGAGTCTTTTCAAACAAATGGCCCTTTTTCTTGACGAGGGGGTCTGTGTTCTGTTCCACTGGAAGAATGTTTGCCCCAACTTTGGTCTACGCCAAATCCATTTTGACATCCAAATGCGAATAAATATTTAAATCTCTGTTGTGTGTTACATAAGAGAGGGATCTTTTGTTTAGTAGGTGTATTTTAAGTGGCTTTCCTTCCCATGTTTTAAAAAAAAATTTTTTTTTTACCTCTTTCAATTGCCCCATATTGTGCGTCAACAGTAATGCAGTCATTTAAGATACTTTCCCCCAATTTTAAAATCGCCTTGTTTAAAAGAGATTTGTTGGGGTGGCTCATTTAGTGAGAAAGCAGTCTGGTTGAACACAGAGAAAGGGGAAATGAGAGAAATCGTTCCGATGCATATAGGAATACAAAAGTTGAATGGAAGAATTAAAATGGACAGGACAGTTAGATCTTTAGGCTCCGGAGAGGAAAAGAGATTTTTTTTTTTTTTTTTTGCGGTAGAGTGAAAGTCCAGTGCTGCTTATCATTCCAAAATATGCTTTGTTGCTTTTTATTTCCTCCTCTCTGGCAGACCACACAGGGCTTGTTCTGAAGAACATTTTCACTAATCTGATCAGGCAGCCAAATACGCCGGGAAAACTGCTTTAATGATCCCACTAATTACCTCAAGTCAATATGAACTGTATTATTAGACTGAGGGAAAATATTCCATTAGGTCTCCCCCTTGGGAGTTTCTCCGCTTTGTGATGTCACTGAAGCCTTCACCCTCTCGCTTGTAATTAATTTTATTTACACACGCAGGCACGCACAAGGTCACACCTGCACAACCGGCGCTGGCCAGGGAGCGTGTGGCTCTCCGGCTTAATCAGATCTGTCATAATTACCATTCTGCATGTTTCTGACACACGCTGTGAAATATTTCAATTTAACTGCCGCTACCAGCACAACCAGATGTAGTGCGAGTGTGGCTGCATTGGAAATATTATTCCTCAGGATAAACTCTCTCCTCCTCCTTTTTCCAACCCCCCCCCCCTCCCTTTTACAGCTAATGTGGCACAGAAGCTGATGTATCCTGTAAATCTTGAATGCAGCGCTAGATTGATAACAGGCGATTAGACAGTTTAACCACTAACAGCTTGTTCATTTTTCACAAATGAAAACCACATGTAGTGTAACTAAAATTTCAGGCTCTTTTTTTTTTTTTTTTAAGAGTTGGGGTATGTGTGTTGATGATGTGCTTAAATAAAAATGGAATGCAGTGAAAAGAAGTGTTTAGAAAAATAGAGAAGTGGCCTAGTGTTTTCTAGGTTATTTTTATCAAAATCTTCAGCAAATCCCATTTTTTTTCTACTGTCATCAAAACTTGAACAGAAAAAAAAAATTATTCTCCTTTGGGCTTTTCTTTTTTTTTTGTATGATTTTTTTTTTTAATGGGAGGGACATATCCCTTCGAGCTATACCTTTTTTATTGTTTCAGTGTTAAACCTTTTATTTGAACATAAATTATGAAAGAATTGCTATGGTTGAGCATATGGAGTTTTTTAAAGGACAGTTTCCCTTTTATTTATTTATTTATTTTTTAAGTGAAAAGTTGTTGGTTTAGGCTTTCTGGTCATATCCCAAATAATTCAAAACCAAAAAATGGACCCAGTCAGAAAAATGTAGATTTTAGAAATGATTATGGATTTGCAGAACCATTTTGGAAGGCAGAACTGAAAAGTCAGTGCATCTGTCTCTCTGGAAATATGGGAGATAATGTGGCCCAAAGTGCGGGCACAGTAGGTAAGCATAGAAGGCCAAGGTTATCCCCATTCTCGGAAGAACCCAGCCATAAAAAAAAAAAAAAATAAAGTATTGGAGCCAGAAGAAGGTAAAGAAGCTGGTGGATGGATAAAATTAAGGGATGAGAAAGCGATAGGAGCAGTGGTGAATTAGTCCGGCCTCCAGAGAAGGTTCACAGCAATCCACGTTAGAGAACATTTAAAACATAGATGTAGCCTAGTGACATGGCTTTTAATTCCAAGTAAAATACGCTTTCTTTTTATCTTTGCTTTACTCCTTCAGTTATGAGCCTCACATAGATGCTCCCTAGGATGCTGGGGTGAGTCCCATTATCTAACAGATAAGAGGTGCCGTTTCCCATAACATAGTGGCCTTTTTTAGCCTTTTGTTCCCTTTATCCATTTTCCCTCTGACTTAGTTATTTTCTCAAATTAAAACCCTTTACTTCCCCCACTTTTTTACTGGAACTTTCCCCCCTCTTACCCTGGCGATTTTCTTTGTGTTTTGTGTTTGCTCCATCATATCTTCCATCTTTAAAATTGAAAAATTTTATGGCTATTTATACTTTCTTTACTTTAGAGCAGGGGTGGGGAACGTCCGGCCTGCAGGCAATGTAAGGCCTGCGAAATCATTTGGTCTGGCCCTGCCAAGGCATTAGGGGTGAGTTAATTAAATGTTTGACCAAATATAGCAGGCTCATTTTTAAGCTGATAATTTTGTAACGGCCGGAGAATGATGTTATAGATACCCAAATGGCCCTTGGCAAAAAAGAGCTTCCCCACCCCTGCTTTAGAGAGAAGAAAAAAACATTTGCCTTCTTCCATCTCAGCTGCTAAGACATTCACATGGTTAATATGAAATCATTAGGTCAGTTTCTTCACACGGTCTTAATCTAGCGGTGTAGTCATTTTGCAAGATGCAGTTCTTGTGGAAGGTTTGTTTCAATCCCCACATCATGGATCTGTCACAACACTATTTCCTGTTGAGTAGAGATCATGCCTCAGAATCCTGTTTAACACAGAGGTGAAGGCACCCATTGCTAGTTAGTGAGGCCAGCTCACTGCTGCTATCATCACTTGCATTTTAGGTTTCCAAAGAAGAGGTTTGATATATAGTTGCATGGGTGTAAGTAAAAAAAAAAAAAAAAAAAAAAAAAAAATGGAGGTTAAAAAAATAAAGATTATGACTTCATTGCTACTGCCCTTGCTTTAATAACCCTGAAGTTTTTGCACAGCTCTTTCAAGATATGTTAGAGATAAGCCAGCATGCAAATTGAATCGCATTTTATAATCACTGGTAGAACTACACCCCTTACGGGAACCTTGCATTGTTCCTTTTAAGTGAAAATTTTCATTTACAATCTGTAAAATCGTCCCCAGTTTTCCATATTTGCAAACTTTAGTTTTTGTGTGTTAGGATTTCTTTGTGCCTAAGCACACCTGTTGACACAAAACGGGAAAGAGAGCAAACAAAGAGCTGTTGTTTAGGAATGCTCTGGTATAGATGGAGTCTGAGAATATTCAGTATGTTTGGTAGGTGTGAGGGAAGAGCATGTCTTTCCATTGAACTTAATTAGACTACAATAACCCCATTGTCAAGGAAAATCTTTAAATTTTACTTATGGGCCCTGCTTGGTCCCGATCTAATAAAAGGACAGTTTTCATGCATCTGTTAGCAGAAGTATAGTTAACAAACTTTATCCTGCCCCACCTCGGTCCGCCATTCTGCAGTTGCTCTTTTTCAGTGCTCTCAAATCCTCATGAAAATGTGCAGGGAGGAGATTGGGTTCCTTTGAATGCTGTTTGCTGTTTCCTCTTGGGATGCATTGTCTGCATTTTTCATGATCATTGTTGAGGTCATCAGTATCGTTTGCAGCATAGTTCACGTTTTCATTCTGAGCTGAAAGAAATGAGAGGGTGTGGTTCCTGATTATCTGCGTCAGCTAGAAATAGGGTAAATTTGCAGACTAACAGACTGTTGATGTAACTCCTTGTCCATCAAATTCATCTTTCAGAGAAAGCATTGAGGATTGTAAGCAGTGGGAGCCTGATACCACTGCTCCCAGGCAAGTTGCATACCCTCTCAGGCTTTGAACTTCCCTTAAGGTAAAATAGGTTGGGTCAGATTATGTCTAATGTCCTTGCAGTTCCAGGTTCTGTGAGTTTGTTGTAGACTAACACGTGCACAGGAGGGGAAGAGGATGCTATTTTGATTGAAGGTACTGCCGACAGGTGTGCTAGTCTGAGAATGAATCACAGAGGAGGTGGTAAGCTTTTGAATAATGGAAGGGCTCAGTTTGGGGGACAAAGTGCTATCTTGGGGTTTGTGGCCAAAAGGAATTACTTATGAGTGCCATAGAGTGAGGAAAATTGATTGTTTGGAACCCAGTGTATGAACTCCATGGTATCTGGTGTGCCGTGAGCTCAAGATTGATATAATCTGAGTGCTGCTATTAGAAAACCGGAAGCTCTCCCTCTCCTTACCAGGGACCTAGCAGAGTCAGCACAGCATGGAGAGATGAGCTCAGATTGGTTGGGGAATGGACTTGGCTTAGTATGAGGTGGGTTAGTGGTTGCCAACATGAGATGACTTAAAGTTTGCTGAAGCGTTTCCTCCTTAAATATATCTTTTTGTTTTTTTTAATTGATGCCTGAAAATCTACCTTTAACTTCTCTCTCTCTTTTTAATTGATGTAAGTTTTGCTGGGAAGACTAGCACATTATAGAGGGAAAATTATATGAAGTCCCTGAGAAATCACAGGTTTGGAAGAGATTTGTGAAATAGGGAGTAAAAGGAAAAAGAGGCAGGGAGTGACAGCTGATTGGAGGGAATATTTTGATGCCCATATTTGCAAATTCATAAATTGGTACCTGCACCATTTAATAGCTGCTGAGGGGTGCCCATCCCCAAATGCCTCCTTTAAATGTTTACCCATTTTACTTGTGGAACCAACAGAAATGCTAGTTGTCATGGGTGCTACTTAGCTGGTTCATTGATGGAGTATTTGGTGGTGTAAATGAAATGCAGATTAGGTAAAAATAAATTACTTTCAATAAGGTCAAGGAAGTGAAGGCTGTAAATAAAATATACATTTGCCAATAGACAAATGCCATTAGGAAACCCAGCTCAGTCCATGCCAAGCTGTTACTGTCTAAATTGCCTTATTTCTTCCTGGCTTGCAATTAATTTTTGCTTGTGTGTTTGGAGATTGGGGGAAGGGTAATAGCCTAATGGGTAATAATTTTATTTTAGTATTTTGATTAAAGAGACTAAATAAGTTGGGCCCTAGATAACCATAAGGACTAAAGCCTTATCCATCAAGCCTAATTTCTAGAAAGTTGTATTTATATTTCTGGAAAAAATTAACATCGACCTACATATAATATGAAGTTTTGAGATGGTTATGTGCTCAGTTATTTTCTACCTATTTCCCCACCTCACTCCACCGCACTTTATCATCATCTTTCTACTCATTTTCTTCTCTGTCTTTAATCCTCTCTTTGACTAGCTTCCTTCTGCCCTCAAATATTAAAGGCAAATACTTTATAACCACCCACTCTTTGAAAAGTGGTGGCGAGGGCAGGATCTTTATTTGATTACTGCTGGCTTCCTAGCATTTGCATTAGCTGCCCCCTCCCTGCACCCCAATAGCATGCCAGGCCACCACTCCTTCCTTCTTTCCCTCCTCTACCTGCCCTGCTGCCTTTCTCCCTTCTATTTGAGAATCCAGGTGTCTGTGGAAAAACTTGTTAGTGCACCTCTCCTGGCAGACAGACATTTCTCAGAGGACACTCAGCTAATCTCATATACCTTTATAGTTATGTGGATGGTGTGAAGTTAACTAAGTTAGAATATTGAGGCTTTACTCAGAGGTTGTAAAGCCTTTTGTGAGTTTGTAACAGAACCAGGAAAAAACAGTGAGGTGTATATATGTTAGTGTGATTGGCAGCCAAAAATGTTAAGTTAGGAAACTGTTGTTTTATGAATGAAATCTCATCCAGGACTGAAATATATAAATCTTCCCCCATATTGATTGACTTGATGGTTGGGTTAGGGTGGGCCATTCTCATCAACACAAACCAAGGCACGGCTGAAACACCCCTGATTGGAACCTGGGTCTCCTCCAGACACTCTGAGAATTATCGGACTAGTGATTTAAGTATTTTCTTCCAACACTTAAGGTCTCTAAGAGGAATGGTCCTTTCATAGCAAAGAAAAACAAAACAAAACAAAAAAAGCCATGTTAAGGAAATCTTCTAGACCAGTGGTCGGCAAACTCATTAGTCAACAGAGCCAAATATCAACAGTACAACGACTGAAATTTCTTTTGAGAGCCAAATTTTTCAAACTTAAACTATATAGGTAGGTACATTGTTATTAACTTAATTAGGGTACTCCTAAGGCTTAGGCAGAGCCACACTCAAGGGGCCAAAGAGCCACATGTGGCTCGCGAGCCGCAGTTTGCCGACCACTGTTCTAGACCACTAGGAACTTATATAAGATAGTTCCAGAAAAATGTGCATATATATACACACATGTATAAGTCATGTGGAGGGAGGCACCTTATTCAGCAGTTCTTAACCTGTGTCTTATCTTTTCCCAATATGTTCATGAACTTGGATAGAAAAAACATTTTTTCATTAAGGTATAACTAAAATTTGACATTTTATTTAATTATCAATATAGGCAACAAATCACAGTAGTATTAGCAATACCTATGAATTTATCACCAATAAAAATCATAAGTATTTTCATATCATATTAAGTTATTACAGTATCTCAAAATATTATTTAGGCTCATCACTATAAAATTGTAATAGTTTAGTTATTAGATTTGTCCCTAGATCTTATTTAGTGTGTTAATAAAGGAGCACATATTACTATGCCAGGAATTTTTGATAACTGTATTTCATAATTGGTTTTTTTTCATATTAGGTATTTTATTTCAGGCACATAAAAACATTTTTCAGTAAAGACATCATCCCTAGGCTTACCCAGGTTGCCAGAGGGTTCATGACACAAAAGAGATGAGATCATTGATTAAATAAAGTTTGTGTAGGAAAAAATATATCTATTTTTAAAGGCAATAGCTGGGCAACATTTTTCTGTTATGTATTACTTTTTAGTATGCTTATTTCTCAAGTACCCTTCACTCCCATGTAAGCAGGGGTTATAAACACTGCAGTAACGTTTAAAACAACAACGACAAAAACCAACCGTATGGGCGGGCAGCCTTTCCAACATTCTGATGCCACAGACGGTGCAGCACTTTATGAAGGAGCTCCTTTGCCCTGAGGCTAGAAATGTTTGCCAGTTGAAAGACACCTTTAATATCACCTTACACCTGAAGTTTAAGCTGTTCTTACCTCGCTGGACAGTAAGTGAAATAATTCCCTATTATGTTCATCCCCCAATTTCCTCTTATCCTGCACCATTGGTAGCACATAGATAGCACTTAGTAATTATTTGTGGAAGGATGGAATGCTTCAGAAACAGATTTCATCTGCTCCCAGTTTTGCCATCATAAAGGCCAGCATATTCTTAAGGGAGTCCAGGTGAGAAGGGTAGGTAGGGCCTCTGAGCTCAGACAGACACTCTGGCCAGACTCCACTCCTGTCCACCTGGGGCCCTCCAGGAGCCTGCTTTCCCCAGGTATGGAACAGGAGCAGTGGTCGTGAGGAACAACTGAGGTGGCCTGTGCAGCTTCCCCTGTCTCCTTTCACTGATAAAATTATAACCTGGCCATTGTCACTGGGACTCCCATGATGTTTCCAGAAATATTTATGCTTTTTTTTTTTTTTAATGCTTCCTTGTAAATCACAAGATTTGAGTCCCTCATTAAGCCAACCTCTGATGAGTAGGTTTGCATAATGGATAAGATGATGTGGGTTTTGACCACAAAATAGGTGTTATTTTATCAGCAAAATCCTAAGCAGTTTGGGAGCTCATAATGAACACACCCACTTGATCGTTCCTTTCAGGATACAAGTACCTTAACTCCTATAATCCCGATTTGCCTTCCCCTGGTTTTAAACGTTTTTTTTGTTCCTAAAATATCATGGAAGGAAGGTTTAAAATTTTAATTTCAAGATCCTAAATATACATAATGGGGAGTATAGTTTATTTTAGGAAATGTCTGCATTGTTGAAAGGTTTTATATAAGTAAATATGCAGTGGCAGACATATTTGTTTAAAATAACATGGTAGTCAGTTATTTTTGTAAGCAAACTACTGTATCAGATAAATCATAACCTAAAATTTATTCATTTTGTAAGTTCACATTTTACTTTGTTTTTGCACTGGGCATCTATGGATATTCATTGATCTTTTTTTCACAGTGAGCTCATAATTTTGAATAGAAAAATAATGTAAAATTTTAATAGTGACTTTAGGATACAGCAGGGTAAGAAATTTGCTTCCTAACGTTACAGTATAAGAGCACATCTTTATCTGGGTTGAGGGCTTTGGAAAAAGTGAAGGTTTTCATTATGTATTTTTAAAATTGTTAATTCTCATCAGAGGATATTTTTTTCCAGAGAGTGGAGGGGGAGGGAGAGAAACTGTGTGAGAAGATACACATAGATTGGTTGCCTCCAGCACGTGCCCCGATGTGGGGAAAGAAAGGGGGTTGAGATAGCAACCCAGGTACGTGCCCTTGACTGGGAACCAAACCTGCAACCCTTCAGTGCTTTGGCTGATGCTCTAACCATTTAGAAACACTGACCAGGGCTAAGCTTCTCCTTTATTATTTTTTTAAAACATATTTTATTGATTTTTTACAGAGAGGAAGGGAGAGGGATAGAGAGAAACATTGATCAGCTGCCTCCTGCACACTCCCTACTGGGGATGTGCCCGCAACCAAGGTACATGGCCTTGGCCGGAATCGAACCTGGGACCCTTGAGTCCACAGGCTGATGCTCTATCCACTGAGCCAGACCAGTTAGGGCTAAGCTTCTCCTTTAAATAATTCAATATATTTGCCTTTGACAGAAGCTTTAATAGTGCTTCCCTGCCTCCTTACACCTTGTAAGCTGAGCTCAGTTTGAATCTTAGTTCTTTGACACACAACACCAGCATTATGAATGAGTTGTTGGACTTCGCTACTGTCCATGATATCCTCAGGAATTACAGAGGAGTATAGTTTATTGTCACTAAACTGGCCCAGATTGTGTCATTCTTACATCTTTCTCTGTCCCCCCAACTTACTGTCACTTTAGTGTTGCAGGAATCTTTTGTTACAATTTTAACACCCACTCATGGGAGTGTGAGCCTCAGGGGTCTCCCAGCCCCTTGGGTGAAGGAAAGTGAAGAGTGTGCCACTCAAAGGGCTTTTGTGTTGGCATGTGTTTGTACTGTAACTCAGATAGCTCACATGGGGGTGGAGTGAACTAAAAAAACCCCTCAGCATTGATTAGTTCATGGAAGAAATTCCCAGGGCCTGGACCAGAGCAGTAGGAATGGAAAAGAGGGAACACATGCAGGAGAGGTTCTGAAGGAGTAGAATTGACAGGAATTCATCATTGTTCCTTTATGGAGGAGATAGGAAAGAAAAATCAGACTTTTAATTGAAACTGTTTGCTATTTATTTATTTTCTAATCCTCACCTGAGGATATGTTTAGTGATTTTCTTTTTAGAGAGAAGCATCCATTGGTCACCTCTCATTCATGCCACAACTGCAGACCAAACCCTCAACCTAGGTATGTGCCCTGACCGGGAATCAAACCTGTAGCCTTTCTGTGTGTAGGACAACACTCCAACCCAGTGACCTACTCTGGCCAAGGTGGTTTCCTAGTTTTTAAAATTAAAAAACAGTATATGGTCACCATAGAAAAAAGTAAAATATGTCAAGCATAAGGAAGAATATAAAAATACCCCAAATCCCAATACTGAGAGAGAGCCTAATTTACGTTCCCTTCTCTATATGTAATGTATATATATATGTATATACATACACACACACATCTCAGAGATGGCTAAGGGGGTCAAGTAAGCTTAATTAAACCAGTATATTTACTGATCAAGAAGTTCGATAGGCTAAGTTAAACATGACTACATATATATGTGGTATATGCTTATAATATATGTCTTACATTCGTTAATTCATAAGATATACATACCTTTGAATTCCCAATTGAGGTGAATTTAAGTTACATTTAACTTTTGCTATCACAAATAATGCTAATGTGAGCATCATTATAGTTTAATAATTTGTATACATCTTTAATGATCATTTCTTTAGGATAAATTTTCAGAAGTTGAATTATTGGATCAAAAGAAAGGCATTTGTGTTTTTAAGGTGCTTGCCAGACATTTCTACATTCAACATTTTCACAGTGCCCTTCAGAAAGATTATACCAATTCGTACTTCAAATAACAGCCTTTCAGCACAGGTGACTGGGTGGGTGGTGATACTGTTAATTGAGTTAAACTACATAGGAGGAGAAACTAGTTTGTGGGAGGAAAATACTGGGTTCAGGTTGGGATGTGGTAATTGAATTAATTTTAATTCCGTAGGTATTCCAATTCCTTTGGATTATCTTTGTGATAAGGGCAAAAGTAGTAGAAATAATAATAGCTAACATTCATCAATGTTGTGCCAAGCCCTTTGCATGAATTATACCTTAATTCTCACAACCTTGTGTGACTGGTGGTAAAATTGTCCCCATTATATAGAGAAGAAAATTGAGGTCTAGAGAACTTGAGTAATTTGACCAAAGTTCAGGGGGCTTGTCAGTAGAATAGGAATTCAAATTAATACCCAGGCTTTCTTTACAAATAGAGTTGAGACATATAACATAGAGTAGGTAAGGTGGCAGTAATTAAGCTGTATTCTCAGGAAAGTATGGTAAAGAGCAATTGCAAAAGAGTTGTAGGCATAGTCAGTTCAAAACCAACTGGTCTATGTATTTTTCCTAGCAAATGCAAATTCATCTCACTCCTAGTTTCATTACTCTACCCACTCCAAATAGTGCCCTTTCTTCAAAGCCAAGCCAGTACCACTCTTTACCAGTAAGAACTTCCTTGACCACCCCAGCACATCTCTTTTCCCCTCCACGTGGGTCCCACTTAATGTCTCCCATCATTGATGCTTATCACATACTGCCTTGCACTAAATAGGTATTTTTTAATGTTAGGTCTTCCTGAAAAATAGAATCTCCCAAAACTGAATCAGGAAGAATCAGAAAACGTGAATAGGCTGATAACAACTGATGAAATAGAAGCAGTAATCAAAAAACTTCCAGCAAACAAAAACTCTGGTCTAGGTGGCTTCACAGAGGAGTTTTACCAAATATTCCAAGAACAACTAACACCTGTATTCCTCAAACTATTCCAAAAAAATCAGAAAAAAGGAACACTCCCAAGCTCTTTTTATGAGGCCAGCATTATCCTAAATCCAAAACCGGATAAAGACACTCCAAAGAAAGAATTACAGGCCAATATCCCTGATGAACATAGATGCTAAAATCCTCAACAAAATATTAGCAAATCACATCCGGCAATACATTAAAAAGATCATACACCATGATCAAGTGGGACTTATTCCAGGGATGCAAGGCTGGTACAATATTTGCAAATCAATAAATGTGATACATCACATAAACAAATTGAGAGACAAAAATGACATAATCATATCAACAGACGAACAAAAAGCATTCAACAAAATCCAACACCCATTTTTGATAAAAACTCTCAGCAAAGTGGGAATAGAGGGAGCCTCTCTCAACATAATAAAGGCCATAAGTGACAAACCTGCAACGAACATCATACTCAATGGGCAAAAACTAAAACCAGGTCTTCCCAAACATACTGTGAGCCATTTAAGGCAAGTGCTTCAGTTAAGCTCATCAACCCTTGTTGTGTATATCACGTATATCACGGACTAGGCCCTGGGGGTGAATGTATTGTTTCAGCCACAATCTTGAGATTAACAGTGAGATTGATACTGTTGTTATCCGCACTTTGTAGAGGAGGATCTAAAGCTCAGAAAGGAAATGTTCTCAAGTCCACAGACATCAATGCTCTACGGAGGTGACTGAGCAGGACTTGAAGGAGAAGGTAGTGTTTGGATGGGCAGAAAAAAAGGAGAAAGGGCTTTGCTGTTGAAGAGAATAGAATGTGGGGAGGTGTTGGGCACCAGCCAAGAAATAGGCCAGTAAATCAGAACACGAGTGTGATTGGGAGGAACTTGGGTGCAGCTCTAGGGACTATGCACGTGTTCTCTATAATGGGGTTCCTTCCTTGTGAGCAGCAGTTTGAGAGAAGACCAAAGCAGTGATTTTCATCCTAGCATCCATTTCCAAGGGCACCTCAAAGATGGCTAACAGAATCTAAAATTGCTGAGTTAAACCTGTGCCTGTCCCTATCAGGAAGTTCCAGAGACTAAATCAGACATCATATTTATGTGCTTTCTCTAGGAATCACAACTCTATATAATAGCACTTGTTCTCTCATTCTTCATCAAAGCTCCAGTCATCATTAGTGTATTTCCCCCCCTACATTAAGAGAGGAAAAGGAATGATTACTTAAACGTTTCTTGTTCAGAAATCAAAAGAATTATCCATGGGAAGCAATTTAAAAATGTGTGGTGCCGAAGAACATCTTTCAAGGGAGAGGTGCCCCAGCACGGACGAGACAGTGGTGAGCAGGGTGGAAAGAAGCAGACGATTATGATAGAAGTGGAGGCTAAAACTGATGAAAATATAGCATGAACCTTGGGAGTATTGAATTTTCTAATGACACCAGCTTTAAAGAATGAAGAGAGAATAAAATCTTAAGATTTTAAGGCCCAGTGTATAAATGTTAAATAAGACAGAATCATATCACTGAAATTTATGGAATGTCAAAAATACATCTCAGATTGAGAGAGAAAAAAACAAGCAATTCATTTGCAGAAACTATATTCAAGTTAAACATGTAAGCTAGAATCAGTTTTGGCTAAGCTTTGAATAAACCATCTCAAAATTAGGCTTGAAATATATGAAAAAAGTAAACTTTTAAGTTATTTTCCAAGGTGAATGTTTTAAAAATTTAAGGCTTTGGGGGGGAAGTTCTCTAGTTCAGTCAGATTAAGAGATTCTTTTCTTGCTAGCTAGTTTAATACGTTGTTGAGAATGTCATACTTTTATCTTCATTCACTTCTCAGATTCTCCCTCCTGAAAATATTCTTTAAACATGAGATTCTCCTTGCCTGAAAAATGTTTTAAGCAAGAACCATTTTTATCTACTCTGACCAGATTGTCATCTGATCATCTTGCTATGGCACAGTTTATAGCAAAAGAAAGCAAAGCCTCCATATTTATGTGTGCCCCAAAGTCAGTGGCTGTGAGAAGGTAGAAAAGAAAAACCATGGCAGATGAATGATTTTCTTCTTTTGGCTTCAATTTTAAGCAAAATTGAAAAACATACGATTTGCTAATGATTCTGAATATTCCTTCTAAATTCGCTAAATTTTAAAGGGAGCTTTCACCCAGATTGTATAAGCGTTTCTTTTTTATAACAAACCTCCAGAAACTCTGGTAGATATGTTTTTTAATCTATGAAAAACAAAATGGCAAAACTTTACTCAAATGAGAAATGTGTGGAGAGCCGTTTTATGTCCTCTTATTACCACAATATGGAAACCCACAGATTTTTGGCTAAGATATATAGTCCCTTACATAAACTGTGGAGTCTGGAGAGAGTTTAAAACAGAAATAGTTTAGAAGTTTAAAAACAGTAATAATTTAAGAGAGTACATGATTTTCTTTCTTTTTAGCAAATACAAGTATTAGAAACCATACTTTGAAAATAAATATATTTGAATATATATATATATATATATATATATATATATATATATATATATAATGTAATATATATGTGCTTTCTCTAGGAATCACATCTCTCTATGTATATGTGTGTGTGTGTGTATACATATACATATATATAACACACACACACACACACACACACATATATATATATATATTTATATTCTTTAAATACATTTTTTTTAAAACCCATCTTTGAATAATGGGGATGTTAATGTGCTACTTTCAGAATGGGAAATGCATTTACTAGTACTTCTCTGTTCAAATTTATTTCCCGGGTTTTCTGTAATAAGACCAGTGTTAACAAAGCAGAAAAAGTTGCTTGCAGACCTGCTGAAATTCTCTTTGCAATACACAGTGTAGAGTTATTAAACTGGAGAGAAAGATTCATGTATTTCCTGCTAATTCCACAGAGGAGAACATGTATCTTTATTAATGTTAATAGGTTGGCCTCTCATTATGTTATAGAATGATCTGCTTTTGCAAAGGTTTTCTTCTAAAGAACTTCATAGCATTTAAAGGTTAATATGTTAGGTAAAGAACAATATCTTAAGAGAAGCGTTTTTATTACGGGACATGATGGGATGGCTTTTATTAAATTACATGATGATTTGAATGGGGAAGAAGAAAAAGTGCATCGCTTCTTGCCCTCAACTTTAATGCCTTTAATCAAATAATGACCTTCTGGAAAATAGTTAATTTTAAGCATTTGGAAAGATCAATACCACTTTGCCACCAAAAAATGGCCTAGATGATGAAATTTGATGTATTTAAAGTATCATTTCACCCTTTTAACCTAGTAAATAATTTAAAATGCTTTCAGTATTGCTTTGCCACTGTTTTGTTTCTCACTGTTCAAAGTGTTATGATTGTTCTCCAAAACAGGTTAAAGTTCGTGTGTGAAGCCTCCGGGCCTTGGGCCTGGAAGTGGGGTTGTACCTCCATTAGGCCTTGTGTGTCTATGTTGGGGCCCCTGAAGAAGTTGTATATTTTAACACTACATTTGAGGCAGAGCGTGTATAAAGCATAAAAAGTGTGAAAATGGAATTCTTCTGGAATGTTAAAGGGGTGGCTTAAACATCATTGGTCCCTTTTGTGGTATCTTTAAACCTTTATTCTAAAGGTGAAAGAATTAGTAACTCTATTAGAACCCAGACCACCGCGCCACCCCCCCCCCCAAGCGTATAGAACATTGATATGAAATTACCCTTGAGTGCCGACAGCTTTGTAAAAAAAAAAAAAAATTGCCCTCTATTAGCATGTTTGTGGGCAGATTAAAAACTGTCTTCATTAGCATAAGTAACACTTACAGGTTCTTTTAAAAGTGGAACATTATTTGCTGAATGATAATTTGCTAGCTTTATAGTTAGTTGTTGTTCAGAATGTACTCATTCAAAATGCCTGGTGCAGTTTAGTCTACAATGCTGATTTTTTTGTGTGCTAGAAGTACTGTTTAATGGATTATGTACTTAATCCTTGTTCCTACTACTTGCTAAAATGTAATTCATGCTTTCCACTAAAATGTTTGTATCAAATACCTCCCTATTTAGATTGATTTCTTTTAATATCATATATTATTATGCGATGAACCCAAGAGATTGGAAAGAAATACTTCTGCAAATAACACATAAAAGATTGGGAGGGGGGAGTAAATACAGACTATAAAATGTTTTGCTTTTTAGAACTCAAATTACCATTCTGTTTTTTAAATGTATTTTCCTTCTTAGTTGTAGCAAGAATTATTTGTCATTTTCTTTCTCTTTTTAAAGCTCTTGGGTTCAAATGTATATGTATAGAATGATCATATAAACATATCTGTATATTGTATTAAATGACTTTTTTCCTCAGAGAATATGGGAAGTCTATTTTCCCCTGGAAAACTAACTGTGTTGCATGCTCCCAGCTTTATCACAGGCCAGGCCTTGAAAGGTTTCTCTTTTTATGTGTGGGATGCTATAGGTACAATAAATTCATTTGTGAAATGAGGTTCCTTTCCTGACTACATGAAAATCATCGTGCACCCCTTATCCGTTAAAATGTTAGAAGTGAATTGACTTGAAGTAACTGTTCTGACTAGAATGGAAATCAGAGGTTGAGTTTGGTTGGAAATTAGCAGCTGAGAGAGGAAGGTGCCAGGATTTTTATTTAAATGTGGTACAACAAGATTCTGTCAGTAAAGCACATCATTAGAATATTGAGTTTAGAACTGCTAATTTTTCCTTTAAAATGAGCATACAGTCGTGTGCTTCATGGACCATAATAAATTGCTATTGTGTTGTCATTGAGTTTGTTTTGCTTTTTTGCAGTACTGGTTTGGCAGTCACTCTGCATTTTCTCTCTTCCTTTTCTTCCTTTTTTCCCCCTTGATTTTATATTTCTTTAATAGACCCCTAACCAAATCCAGTCAAAAGAATGTTATTCCGTGCAGTCTTAGCATTAGCATCCATTGCACCATTTTCTTGCTTACGGTGGCTAGACATTTGCAGATGGTTCTTGGTTACTATAAAGTACATAACAGTATTTCCTTTGTGGCAGATGGATTTAAGACTTTTAGTTCTCAATAAATGTAGGTTTACAATACATAACTTTACAGGATTTGTGTTGTATATAACAGGTTTGAACATATTATCTCAGAATTCATCTGCATGGCATTTTCAGCTTATTCAGGGTCCATGCCAGTTTTTTTAAGTAATAGGGGGGAGCTCTGTGATTGATAGCAACAGCTCAAGGCGTGATTTTGAATAGAAACAAAGGGTTTAGAACAGAAGGTGTCAAATTAAACTTTGTCAGTTTGAAAAGTAGTAACATCCTGAAAGTTTTACTAATTTATTTACATGTGGCTACTGTTTATATTTTGCCCTTTTTATATGCAGTGTAATGTTGCTTGGCAAATTTACTACATTTAAAGTGTAGGTTGTTCCTTGTGCCATTTTGGTTTCCTGAGAATGGATCGGTATCATTATTTGAAGGCTTTTCATCTTCTCTCTTTTCCACTGTTTGGAACAGTTGTCATTGAATTTAATTTTGAGAGTAGTTTCCTACCCCGGCCTATGGTCTTTTAATATCTCAAGTCTCAGAGACTTCTCTTAAAAATGTAATTATGTTCACATTTTGCAACCTAGTGCTGCATTTCATTCCTTGTCTCCCCTCTACCAAGTAAATCTATAAATTTATCATTTAAAAACCTATATAGTGCTTAGGGGAATCAATATTTTTTATTTGCTAAATATTACAGATATTCTGACATGTTCATTTTCTTCCCAAATTTATATGCTCTAACAATAACACTTACGGAAAAGTGATCTAGAAAAAGGTTAGAAAGCATTTGGCTTTTTCAGCCACTTTCTGCAAAACACAGATTAGATTACTGTCATCATTAATAGAATCTCAATCCATAGATTTTGAGGTAGTCAGAATATTCCAAGGCATTTAAATAGTATTAGAAAACATTAATCTTACTTTGCCGGTGTGAATTGGGGATGAGCCAAATTATTTTCTCTGCTGACAGAGAACTGGCATGTCAGAATATCTGTTTTCCATTACTTTTTAAGAGATACGCACATCAAGGAAAGAACCCCCCCCCCCTTTGTTTTTTTGGAATATCCTTGTAGAACTAACAGTTCCCAGCTGCACTGTTAAATATTTTTCTAAGAAGCATCTGATTTCAGTCTCTTTAAATGACCGTGTTTCTTGAAAGGCTAGCAGAGACATGCTTCAGACTTATAATTCATCAAATTATTTTTAGATAAGGAATTAGAAGTATTATTTAAGGGCAGAGGTTAATAGCAAACTACTGGAAATGTTATGTTAGTCATAGGCAATTAATAAAAATAAGGGTCTGTCTCGTAAGTATAGAGACACACAAGTGACAATATGAGCAAATATTTGTTGAATGAGTCGGGGCTCTTTTTCTGAAATATTTGTGAAACCAGCGTGAATGTGATTGTTTAGGAATTAGCTATCATTATTAGCCATTTTAAAAGAACTAATGATTTTCTTTTCCAGAGAACATCTGTGATCCACATGTTTTTTTTTTCACATATATATGCAAGTGCTAACTGATCTCGGCATGAAAAAGTTTCTAAAGGATTTGAAAATTATTGGAGTTTTCAGCTCTCTCCAAGAAGCTTTTCTTACATGAATCGTTCTTAATTTAACTTTTAGCAATTTTTAGTTGCAAGCATTAGTGTGTGTTTTTTTAATTCTTAGAATCTCAATGTTGAGCACTTACTGCAATAATGTAAGACTAGCTACTAGTAAGTAAAAAAACCCAAAACAGCATCTTCATGAACCTTCTAACATCTCTTGAAAGATAAATAAAATTGTAGTATTTGCTGTGTTTAGGCATGGGGGCAGGTGTCAATTGACATAGCCAAAGAATGAACACAAGGAGGAGGAAAGTAGCATACTATATAATAAAAGCATAGTATGCAAATTGTCCCCGCGACCGTAGTTTGACCAGGGGGCGGGCCAGCCAGGGGAAGGGAGGAAGGCCCCGGCCGGCTAGGGATCCTACCAGTGCATGAATTTCATGCACCAGGCCTCTAGTAGTTAATATTCCAACTTACGGGAAGATACATCTAAAACCATCACAGCATGAAAACTTAGAGGTAAAGTGTAAAGAAATAGCTTAGATGTAGGAAAATATATTTTCGTGGCTTACTCTAGACAGCAAATATTTGCTAGGAAGCACTAAATAATCATCTTCAGGGTCTCAAATATTTCAAATACTGGAATATAGTTTTCTAGTCAATAATGTACAAACATAGAGCTAAAATATGACATACCGTATTATTCTGGAAATAAACATAGGATGGCGAAGGTTAGAAGAGAAGTGTGTTCAATGACACTGTTATCAGCATTCTTATTTTTCATTTAGCTAATATTCTTTTAGGCACATCTTCAGTTTACTGCCTACTCTTTTAGCCTGGAATTATTATGTGTTCGGTAGCATTGAATGAGTGCATGATTACATGACTGTCCCCATGTACATATTTGTTTAATTAAAAGACCTGTTGAGTAGAGAATCAAAGCTCTCTCAGAAAAATTGGTAGGTCTCCTGTGGGTTAGCAGCAGTCACCCTTGGCTGGTTCATAGATGGGCCTTGGGAAGCTAATGTCGCAGTTCTCTCTAAAATCTCTCAAATAGGCCATTTTGGGGAGAGTGTACCTTGCTTCTTCTCACTATATATTGCAATTGGAAAGGGAATTCTCTCCCCAGTGGTTCAGGCTGAGAAGAAAGGGAGGAAGAGCCATACCATTCTCACTCCAAAGGTAACATTAAAAACAAACAAACAACAACAACAAAAAAACACAACCAGCAAAACAAAAGACAAAAATACCTTCTCCTTGGCTAGTTCTAAAAATCAGATAATAAAGAAAATGTACTTGATCCATTCATATCGAACTGATTTAGTTGAAATTTTCAAGAAGCCCCTGTGTCTTACGCCGCATTCCCTAAAGCAGGACCTGAGGTGGGGAGTCGGGTGCACGTGATTTGGTGAGGGACTTGGAAGGAGCAAGGAGGATAGGGAAAAAGGGGTCACAAGTAAAGGGGAGATAAGGTCATCTCTAGAGAATAAATCCCTCTATGGAAAACAGCCGTAAATTGAAGGTACAGAGACTTTGAACCACTGGGGCAGCCAGGCATGGCCACCCTGGGCGAGGGGGCCAGGGAGGAAGTGGAGTAACTGTCCAGGCATCTCCAGGTGAGATGACTCCAAGACCTTTCTCCTTATGTCCATCATGGCAGCCCAGATAAAGGAGGTTTGAGATGGTGATTAGAAAATGTTGGACAATGGGCTGTGTTAGACCACTCAGTTCTTGATAATCTGATAGTTCACTCTTTGCTCAGGAAACCTGTTAAAATGGTTGCTTGACAAATCACACGTGTATCCTGCAGCAGGCAGAAAAGCAGGACTCCGCGCTATCTCTCTGGAAAGTTCTTCCTTGAGAATTCTCCGAATGCCCAGTGTATAATCATTTTGCTTTATATAGTGGACAACGTTCTTACACAGTTGCACACATCCCTTATCTATTTTACACACACACAAATATTCATACCTAAGTTCCTTTCTAATACAAAAATTCCAAACTTACGAAATCCTTTTTAAATAATTATTCTAAAAGTCTGTCCTACCTCTCCTTAAATACTCGCAGGACCGCAGGTGGTCACACTCATCAGACAAGAAGGTTGGGCAAGGCTCAGGCGCACCCAGTTTGGCTTTTCTCCTGTTTCTCACATATCACAAAGCCCCGGGTAAATGGGTCTTGCCCTTGGAGTCTGAAAAATATTACCCTCTTTTAAGATGCCAGTCTGAACGTTTATTGGAAACAGAGCCTGTCTTTTTGACAACCACAGCTCTTCTCAGAGGCTTAACAAAATTGTTTAAAGCAGATTGGAGTATTTTGAGCTTATGAAAAAAATTAACTTCACAGGGTCTTTCCATTTTAAGCTCCTAATGGAAATTGTCAGTCTCCCCCCCCCCCCCCCGCCCGCCCACATGAGCTGACCTATTATTCCCTTGTCTCTAAGGGGTGGTTGTGTGAGCTGTTACGCTGGAAAGAAGATCCTTCTCCAGAAAACAGGACCCTGTGGGAGAACCTCTCCATGATCCGAAGGTTCCTCAGTCTTCCCCAGCAAGAACGCGATGCCATATATGAACAGGAGAGCAACGCGGTACATCACCATGGCGACAGGCCGCCCCACATCATCCACGTTCCAGCAGAGCAGATTCAGGTTCGTTTACCTTGGCCAATTCAAGATAGCACTAAGTAAACAGAGCTTTAAACTTAGCAGGGAAATTAGCGTTTCTCTCCTTCCCAGCAGTCTACACCCGGGCTTTTTAGCAAGCGATAGTGATACACTGCTGTCTTGCTCAGGGGGATGAGAGGAAAATTAACACTTTTTCCAACATGTGTTTTGTGTTCCTCTTCCTTCACTCCCCACCCCCAAAGTGGCAGGAACCCCCTTTTACACTTCCTGTTTGGCAAGTGAGTCTTTGTTAGAATTGGGTTGTTTTGTGTGTATGAGCTTCATAATTTTCTTTTTTAAATCAGAATTTAAAACACACCACCTTAAAAAAAAAAAACATACAAAAAACTAATACCTGAACTGCACCCAAGGAAAGGAATGATTGCTGTTTTCTGTAGGGGGATTTTGTAGAATCACAATTTTATACATCGGCTTCTGTCCAAAAGGAAGTGGGGAGGCAAACCTAAACGGAATCTTGCTCCCGACTCCTTGGCCCTTCCTTCACCTTGCAGCTGTCTCCCTACACCAGCCGTGGGCAAACTACGGCCCGCGGGCCAGATCCGGCCCGTTTTGAAATGAATAAAACTATTGAAAAAAAAGACCGTACCCTTTTATGTAATGATGTTTACTTTGAATTTATAGTAGTTCACACAAACACTCCATCCATGCTTTTGTTCCGGCCCTCCTGTCCAGTTTAAGAACCCATTGTGGCCCTCGAGTCAAAAAGTTTGCCCACCCCATGCCCTACACCCTCACAGAGCACAGGTTAGGGGCGAGTCATGTCTGTTTGTCTTTCCTTTAGAGCCCCTCTCCCACCACCCTTGGGAAAGGAGAGTCTAGAGGCGTTTTCTTGCCAGGCCTGCTGACCCCTGCACCGTGGCTCAGTGCTGCTCCTCAGGTGAGCGGGCACAAGTTCCCTTTGCCAGAAAGAGAGGGACACAGACAGGGGGTGGCTTAAAGACCTGCTCCCTTGGTCGGGATATTCAGACTTTTAAAGGACAACCTGACCATGGTGGTGGGCTGAGACCACTGTGCCAACAGACTCAGCCTTGTACTTAGCTGCCATGTCATGGGACTCGTCTCCATTCACCCGACTGAGGGAACTCCCCTATGAATTGAGATTGGAAAACTCTGGGGTCAGGTGTTTTGTAGGCACTCGTAAGGCCTCAGTTGCGTAGGAAGTATGTTGAAATTGAACTTGAGCTGTATAACTTGTTTTTGTTGAATTTAAGGGGAACTTCTCCTTTAAGGAAAAATGCCGTTGCCTTCCAGAGTCCTAAAATCCTAATATCTTTGGTGAATCCACCTGCATTATTTCTGAGTATTGCTGGGGAAAAATACATATGTAGCTAAAAACAATAACAGGGTTATCCATCCACTAGGAAAAATATCCCTGAGTATGTATTCAAGATAAATTGAAAAAGAGAATCCCTGAGGATATCAAGCACTAAAATAATCCCGAAAGCCTGAAAAACTGTTTAGCGAAAACAAAAAAAGAGGAAGATATACATTAAGTAATAAGAGTAGGACTTGTTTGAAAATGTAAATCGTTTTTTAAAAAATTGCTTCTTAGGGGGTAAAAGGAACTGCGTAGGCACCGTATGAATGTTCTGATATTTTGCCGCTCACTCGGGCTGATTTGCTTTGCTGATAGGAGGTGTGGGGTAGCGAGTACAGTTACGTGCATGTATCGCACATTTGTAATGTATAATTGTGTAGGGAAATCACAGCACACATACAGGTACTAATCATGAAAAAGTGTCTGTGTACACTTTCAATCCTAATCACATCCAAATTCACCACAGACAAAACAATTCGCTAGCGGCGGATTGGACCTTTATTTTTCCGTAAGGAAAAAAAACTTGCAGTGTCAGCCTAGTGCCTTTTGGTAAGACATTGTGCATGAAGTCAGGACTGTCTGGTAGGAATTTCACAAACATCAGCCTCTCAAAAATTCTTAGGACTTCTAAGAGAGAATGCTGAAGAAGAGGGGAGGGCTAGCCATTTTGATTGCAATTTAAATACAACTTTCGAATCCTGCTCCATGTTTTACCTACGCGATGACATAGGCAAAACACATTTCTTGCATGGCTCTGTACCTCACCTTTCGAAAATGCCTTTGAAATCCTTCTCGATCTTCCTTTTAAATCTTAATTATTTATATCATAATTGGCTTTGCTTGCCTTCCCATAATGTGCAAACTCCTGGCGCAGACAGAAAATGAAAATCAAGGTTAGGGAGGCTCCGGTGACCTCTGAGAAGGAGGCCCAGTAGCCCCCCAAACCCAAGTCCTTCCTTCCTAGTGCCTATCATTTTGATATTTTTCCGAATGCTGTGGGTCCTTCCGCTGGCCTGCCTGTGGGCCTGAGCCCTTGTCCCCCTCCAAGAAGCCAGGCGTGGGCTCACCCCCAACCATGCGCTCCGTAGTTCTAGCTGCCTCGCGCGCACCCGGGAGGGCGCAGTCTGACTGTCCGCTTGTTCCTTCTCCCGCAGCCGCCGCAGCCGCAGCCCCAGCAGCCTGCGCCGCCACCCCCGCAGCCGCAGGCGCAGCAGCCCGCCGGCCCCCGGCTCCCCCCGCGGCAGCCCACCGTGGCCTCCCCGGCCGAGGCCGAGGACGACACCCGCCAGAAGACGCGGCCGCGCACAAAGATCTCCGTGGAGGCCCTGGGGATCCTCCAGAGTTTCATCCAAGACGTCGGCCTGTACCCGGACGAGGAGGCCATCCAGACTCTGTCCGCCCAGCTGGACCTGCCCAAGTTCACCATCATCAAGTTCTTTCAGAACCAGCGGTACTATCTCAAGCACCACGGCAAACTGAAGGACAACTCCGGCCTGGAGGTGGACGTGGCCGAATACAAAGAGGAGGAGCTGCTTAAGGATTTAGAAGAGGGTGTGCAAGACAAGAACGCGAACACCCTTTTCTCGGTGAAGCTGGAAGACGAGCTAGCGGTGGAAGGGAACACGGACATTAACGCCGACTTGAAAGACTGAGACATCAAGTGTTACTTTCCTTCAGCAGTGCCACTGGTATTTACTAACACAATGAAAACCCACCTGTATGCGCTCAGAAACCTTTGTTGTTCATGGTTTGGCCAATGAATCTTCAGAAACTTGCACAAACAGGAAAGTTGAGAAGGGATAATGCAGACTGCACTAAATGTTTTGCTCTGATTTACAAACTGCTCGGCAGCCCCAGGTGAAGCATTGAGGATTGTTTGGTATTAAAAGTTCAGATTTGTGTTCTCGGGAACGCACCGAGGTGTGTACCCCGTCAGCATGATACCAGTGATTTTTTTTTAAAAAAAAAATTATTATTATTCTGGAGCCTCAAACAAGCATTATAACTTCTGTGATTATGATTTCCTTCCTTTCATTATTTCTGTAACACTCCACACTGATCTTTGGAAACTCGCCCCTTATTTTAAAAGAAAAAAAAAAAAAGTTTGTTACTCTATTGTATGTTACAAAAGAACTATAGACTGTGGAATGCAGTTTAAAGATGACATATGCCAACAAATGCCTTGTATTATATGGCACTGCCGTAATTCAAATTTGTTTTTATTTTGGAAATAAAAGTTCACTGTAATTTTTTTTTTTCATTCTCATTGTTACATGATTTTTTTTTTTAAATGAAAAGAAAATGTGAAACACAGTTTAGTCCTCATTATTTATTTGTAGATCCTGCAGCATCATGTTGTAATTAATTTTTTGGAAGTTTCCGTTAAATGTAATATTGCTTCTCTTGTTACCATACTGATTCTTTTCTATTTATAAATGTATTTTGATGGGCAGTAAAACAAAGTGTCTTAAAAGTTTTAAATAGAGAAAATGTGCTTTACACAGTTGCCTATAAAAAGTGCTCTATGTTATCCAAGCAATTCATACTATAAGCTTCACTCTTATTGTTGTATGCAATTTTTACTATCATGCAAATAAGCTTAGGTAAATAAAACTAATAGATCACCTTAGAAAATTATGCAATTAATGTGAAAATAATTGATGTTTGCAATGTGTCTTCCTTTGGTTTACAATCAATTTTAAAGCTACATCTGTATAAAATTTCTGTATAAAGGTGTATTTCTTTTTTATGAGTTTATGGCTATGAAAACACCAGCTATTTTGTTACAGCTGGCTGTTTTTATAAGTGTATCACAATTTTCTTTATGCAGAAATATTCTGATTAGGAAGTGGTTATTGACTGTAACTACACAATTAAAATTGTTTGTATGGTATGACATGGTAGGGTTTGTCTGCTTATGTGGAGTAACTATCCAGAGTCAAAGGTGGTCCTCTTGGTTAGGTGCATCTTCATACTGATTCTTAAAAGAGCAATTGAAAAGAAAAGTCACTCGAAATGCTGTAAATTTAGATCACAAACACATGCTCTTTTTTAAAGTTTAACTATGAAGATCATAACCTGTTTGGGGTTAACATTTTGCTTAGTAAACAGCAGGACGGTCTAAAGACTCACTGGCAAAAACATAAATCCCGCCTCTAGCAGTTATGTGCTTAGAAAGTGGATTCATCTGCATTTATTCCACAGTACTTCACTTATGGCAACGCTTTTTTTAAGCTAATGTACACATATTTTTAAAGGCCATTAATAACAAAATAAGGAAAAAGGGACCTTTTGTATAAATATTCCTTAATAAGCAACGTATTTTTTAAAAGTTGTAAATGGAATATATGTTAACTCGGTTCATGCAGAAAATATGAATAAAACACCTGGAATTTAAACACAATTTCCAAGATACAAAATTAGGGTGTGCTAATGGTCATGGGAAGGTTGGAGGCCAGTGTTGCAGTTTCTGATTATTTTCTTTTTCTATTCACTTTATATCTTGCTTCCTTTTTTTAAGGTTTCCTCGATGTTAATAGGGGTATCCGAATTCCTTAAAACTTGGTTCTGAAATGGCCCATTCTTTTCCTGCCAGTGTCCTAGGCCATGGTAAGCTCATTGGTAGTCAACTGGGTTGCTTTAGCGTTTTGAGCTTCTACTTAGGATACTGTGAAATGGGATCACAGAAAACTCCGAATTCAGTTTTCAAAAGTACTATTTACTTTTAAAGCACAGCTGAACTACTATGAAGGCAGCAGGTTTGCTGCAGACTTAAAATTGATTGAAAAGTTTTCAGATATTTTATTAAGTGAGGAAACTTTTAAACATTCTTGTTCCCTAGAGTTTAGGGAAATAATTTGAGCAAAAGGAATTTGAATTAGAATAGACATAAGATTCATGTATTAAAAATAAGACAAATAGACACTAGTATGCTATGAAGTTTTTAAGAAAACTGTATCTTCCTCTTTTTTCATATGTTAAAGAAAATTTAGAACAGAGAGACTTCTTTTTTTTTTTTTTTAAACCAGCCCAACACAACAGATGTCAGAGGTATGAAATTTAATTTTGGGAGGGAAAGGAGAAATTGGATTGCAAATATGATTTTTCCCATTCCCAATAATCTAACTTACGCAATAACTTTCTCAAGGAATTGATGAGTGTGTGGAAGAAATCAACAATACTAACAAAATTCTTAGGCCCTTTAATCTTGGCAGCCCTAATTCTGCTAATAGGACATTTTAATACCCTCTCCACCCCCTAAAAATAGCACATGTCAGTACACAATCACGGTCATGATGGAGTGAGTACCATTGTTTTCAGGAAAGATGGCATGTCTTGGAAAAGATTTGTCTGGGTGATCTTCCACATGGCTCCCCCAATGCCACCCATCGCCCGCTCACACCAGTCCTATTGCTGGCGGCTATGGTAAAATTCCTTGAGCAAGCTTCATTGTGTCCAAGTTTATCAGAGACTTTAAAAGCGGGGCATGACATAGCGCTTCGTGCTGTGAAGACCTTAGCAGAGTCAGGTAGTTTACGGGTAATACTCAACCTTGCGCATCTGAATCTGTCATGGATTCCTCCCCCTCAGCACTTTGCCACTAATTTGTATTACACTCTGTGGCCATATAATACTTGCACATTATGCAAAAAATAATGTTGATAGTATCTCCTTGGCACAAAATATGCAGAGTTGACACGTAACCTTTGACAACCAAGGTAACTAATATGTATGCGTGCCCTAGTTGTGTGGCACTTGGTTACAAAGTCTGTTCATACTATGTATAAAGTGTGTATAGATTCACATTTAGCCCCAATGAATTCTGAGCTTAAAAGAAGTGTGTCTTTTTATAAGTAGTGCTATCTATATCTATGTTTATCTAAAATATATAGCTTGAGTAGAAAACATTTTCAAATGGTTCCAGATTGAGTAAAAATGACAATCCCATACATTCCATTATGAAAGTCTGCCCTATTCCCTATTGTTATCATCAGCCAATTTTAAGGTCCTTGAATGTCACGATGTTATCAATAAATGAGCTGTTCTGAACTGCCTGGTGATATTTTCAAAGAGAGCAATTAAAATGTATAAACCCTATTAAATAATCTATAGAGAAAGGTCTACTATGTTAAAACAAGCCAGCAATTTGCATGGTAGGTGGAAATCAATGGAGGTCCAAAAACATTAATCATATCTAAAATATCAGAAGATATTGATGCTATAGTTTACCTTACAAATAAATATTTTTTACTTTTGAAGGGGGTGTATTATGGATTTGGTGTTTCTTCTGGGGCAATCCTTTTCATGTAAATACTACTTGCATGTTTTTTGACAAAGGCTAAGCTACAATCTATTAACACACATTTTTGATGAAAATATACAGTGCCCTTATTTAAAAAATGTGGTGGAAGGTGTATGTCCAGAATACGATCCCTGTTTCTGATACCAAATGTTAAATAAAAATAGTTTGGAATTACGTTTAAAAGATGAGCAACATGTTTAAGCCTTTCTTACATTACCCTACTTATGTGGATTATGCATTTCTAACTTTAATTTTATCAAAATAATTCCACAATCCCATTATGGTTTCTTGCTTATATCAAGGTTATATATTGTCGTTTTCTTTTTTCAAAAATATAATTTCATTGATTTCAGAGAGGAAAGGAGAAGGAGAGAGAGAGAGAAACGTCAATGATGAGAGAGAATCATTGATCAGCTGCCTACTGCATGCCCCACACTGGGGAAATCAAACCACAACCCCCTGGTTCATAGGTCGATGCTCAACCACTGTACCACACCAGCCAGGGGGTGGGAGTGGGGGGGGGGGTTACTATATCGTCATTTCTTTCCATCCACTGTTTTCAACTGCTAATATCCCTACTGTGATCAAAGGCACATGACCTGGGCCCTGTTCTCCACAATAAGGTGGTTAATGAGGGAATGCCTTAGAGCAGTATGTTATATTTATTGCCTTGCAAAATAAACACAAAGAAACTCAAGTGATGTACCTTGCATTAGATTAAATGTTAAGCATTACTTCGTTACTGACAGTTGAACATTTTTCCTATTACTGAATATTTGCTTTTTATGGTACTCAAGCTTTCAGTCCAGTGACAGTCTCTAATTCATGCCCTTGGGCCCAAAAAAGAAACGATGTTCCACGTGCGGCTCTGATTTGCCACTTACAGTACCTGTTAGATGAAAATCTTGACAAGGTTCAAATATTTAAATACGTCCCTTGATTCGCTGAGTCTGTGGCAATGTGATGCAAAATGAGCGTTTGTCCAGAGCACAACCTGCCCAACAGCATCTTCATGTGGGGCCAGGTTTCAGCTACTCCCCCTTCGTTTCCAGTTTTAATTTCCAAATATTTGTTTTACCATCTCATACAAAGGCTTCCTACCTTCTGAGGACCCTTCCCTACCATCCTCAAATACGCTTAAAGTGATAATAGCAAAACGTGTGCTGAAGGCTTCATTTACTAGGCAGCGCCACAAACGTGTCTCCATTCCACTATGAAGTGTTGTCAGGTACTGGCATTCCCACTTCAAAGATGAGGGAAGAGAAACTCAGCGTAACTCCCTTGTTCAGCTAAGTGGTCACATTGGTCTTTAAACCCAGCTCTACTATCTACAAATTCTCTCTCTACTTTCTCCTTTAAAAAATAACTTCCTCAAATTTAGAAAATATAGGAAACTTAATTGCAATTCAAATTTTTTCAGAAATATAACATATTTTGCTAATGTAAAAAGTTCATCACTAAAGTAATTTGAAATCAAGTATATGAAATGTTTCATCATGAAATATCTATCCCCAAACTCTGCCATCCTGGTATAAGATTCATATATACCAAATTAAAAAAACAACCCACAACACTTTGTTATAGTAATTTTCAAATGCACATGAAAAAGAATAGAATAATGAACTCCCAAGGATTCATTACCCAGTTCAAAAACATGTTTTGTCAATAAATACTTTGTAAAACTTTTTAAAAATATATTTTATTGCCCTCACCGGTTTGGCTCAGTGGATAGAGCGTCGGCCTGCGGACTGAAAGGGGATGTGCCCACAACCAAGGTACATACATGCCCTCGACCAGAATCGAACCTGGGACCCTTCAGTCCGCAGGCTGATGCTCTATCCACTGAGCCAAACTGGCTAGGGCTGTAAAACTTTTTAAAATTAAGAAAATATCCAAACTGTTTGATGGCTCCTGCTCATTATCTTACTTTTTTTGGAAAGTAATGCATTTTCTTATTTCTAAAAAAAACCCCAAAAACTAAAACTTGAAGTTTTTCCCAGAGCTCTCAATCCTCAAAAAGCCACTTTTAGAAGGAGAACCTGTGAGAATTCCACAAATATTTGTACCACAAAAAAAAGAGAGACAAACCAGCCTCTCTTTATTTATAAACAATGCGTGCTTTCATATCATTGTTTAAACTAAAGTACATAATTTTCAGTTATGCATAATAAAATATGTAATTAAGCAACATTCCATGGTGGATTAAAGAATTAAAAGCTTCAGGTGCAGAAAAGAATTTGTTGGCATTTTCTTTTTTCAAGGTGGTATTTTGAGGTGTTACTTTTCATTTTCCTTTGACATCTTATACACAAATAAATAGACAGAAACAGGTGAGAAGCAGAGAAATGAAGGGCTGGCTCTACAATAGACCTGAAATATGTAGCGAGGCAGAATACTCGTCACATGCCCACAAAAGCTAAATTAAAAAGGACAAGAATCTTTTTAGTCTGGAGGGGGGAAAAAAACCACACGAAACTCTAAATAGGAGCATGTGCTTCAAGAAATAGAAGTAATATAGAAAGTTAACTGCATTAGGTTATGCTTAGATTTTAAACTACATTAAATTAATTCATAGTCCAATTGGTAGAGTCCAGTAAACTTATTTTTCAAATGAAGAACTAAGTTTAATTAATATTTCTGGACTAGAAACATCTAAGTTCATAGAGGCATTTGCAAGTTATTTCCTGCCAGTCTATGGCTTGTCTTTTCATTCTCTTAACAGTGTCCTTTAATGAACAGAAAGAAGTTCTTGATTTGGGTGAAGTCCTTTAATTTAACATTTTCTTTTCCTTTTAAAGGTCTTGCTTTCACTGATGTATCTAAGTAATATTTGCCTAATCCAAGGTCACAGAAATTTTCTCCTATCTTTTATAAGTTTTATAGTTTTAGGATTTACATTTAAATCCATGATCCATTTTAAGTTGATTTTTATATGTGACAAAGTACCAAGGTAGAGATCAAAATATTTTTTCTTCTGTTTTATTTTTGCATTTCTTCCAGTACCATCTGTTTAAAAGACTATTCTGTCTCCATTGAATTGCCTTTGCATCTTTGCAAAAAATAAATTGACCATATATATGTGTGTGTGTCACTTTCTATTTTGGTTTGTTGCTGCCTCCAAGATCTCATAGTCTTACTAGTAATTACTCTCCTATAAAACAAGAGGCTAATATGCAAATCAACCAAACGGCAGAACTACTGGTCGCTATGACAGTCACTGATCACCAGAGACAGATGCTCAATGCAGGAGCTGTCCCCTGGTGGTCAGTGTACTCACATAGGGGGAGCACTGCTCAACCAGAAGCTGGGCTCATGGCTGGTAGCACAGCAGCAATGGTGGGAGCCTCTCCTTCCTCCACATCAGTGGGACAACTCCTGAGGGCTCCCGGACTGCAAGGGGGCACAGGCCGGGCTGAGGGATCCTGCCCCCCACCCAGGTGCACAAATTTCATGCACCAGACCTCTAGTAGCTTATAATAAGCCTGCAGGTAATCTACATCTTTAAACTTTATTATTCTCTTCTTCGAACTTGTTTTGTTGCTTCTGGGTTTTTCACTTCCCTATGAATGTTAGACTCAGCTCATCATTTTACCCCAGAAAATATGCTGGATTTTTATTTGGTTGTTTAAACTGCATAGATCATTGGGAGAAGAACTGGCATTTTAACAATATTGAGTCTTCATGAACATGAGTTTTCTCTTCATTTATTTAACTCTTTGTTCATTTCTCTTAGCATTGTTCTATAGTTTTCAATGTACAGTTCTAACACATCTGGTCAGATTTATCCCCAAATTATTTTATACTTTTGATTCCATTGTACATATTTTTTAAAATTTTGATTTCCTGTTGTTTGCTCCTAGTATATAGAAACATAATTCATTGTTTTATATATTGATCTTTTATCCTGCAACCTAGTGTAAACTCATAATAGTTCTAGTAGCTTTTTTGTAGAATCCATCAGATTTTCTACATAAACAATCATGCCATCTACAAATAGTTTTATTTCTTCTTTCCAATCTAAATACCTTCCTTGCTTTAATTTTCTAGAATGTCTAGTACAACGTTAAATAGAAATGATGAGAGCAGATATCCTTGCCTCATTCCTGAACTTCTGTGCTAGCACTGTTCTAAACCCTTTACAATAAATTCATTTAATCCAAATAACCACTATATAAGGGAGGTATGTTATTATTATTTTATTATTAATAATGAAACTAGACACAGAGTTTTTATATATCTGCCCTCAGTGGATATGGCTCCCAACAAATCTTCCATCTCTCAAAATGCAACTATTGATTTTGCCTTGGCAATCATTCTTTATACTTATTTGCTATAAGGGTCATAGCTTTAACACTCAACTCTTGATTAGGTGTCAGGCTATGCCATAAAATTTTATTTGACCAAAATAAAGTTCAACTATAAAAAGATAGTCGGAAGAAAATTGTGCTAAAAAAAATAAACTAAGAGAAGAAGTGAAGGGAGCCAGGAGAAAGAACAGGGACACAGGAAGAGAAGAATGAAGATGTTGGGAGGAAATAGGAAGACTGGCTGGTAAATGAGATTACTCAAAGGAGAAGCATACCTTCTGCATATTTTTTATAAGTATGAAAAAAGAAAATCACATGGCTAACTGACCCCTTTTGATGATTTTGAAAACACTGTCTATTTTTAAATTTGGTGATTCCAATAAGTACCCTACTATCAATGTCTTAGATCAGTGATGGGCAAACTATGATCTATGGGCCAAATCCAGTCTGCTTCCTGTTATGTAAATAAAGTTTTACTGGAACACAACCACACCCATCCATTTACTTATTCTCTATGGCTGCTTTTGGGGTATAACAATAGAATTAGAATGGTTGTGTAAGAGGCCATCTGGCCACAAAGTCTAAAATATTCACTGTCTGGCACCTGTATAAAAAATGTTTGCCAACCTCTGCTCTAGACAATTAAGTTGTGCCTAGGTTTGCAAAGGTAGAAAACTAAAGCAATTTTCTAGATAACTTGTGTCAAAACAAAATAATCATTTCAACATTTTTCAGGAGAGTTGGAGCATATATTAGAAACTCTTTAATTCCCAAGTCCATGTTTCACTTGATGTGTATGAAGAACCTAGTGAGTTCATTGGCTTACACAAGAGCATTAGACCAGAGATCCTGCAACCTGTTGCTCACCAGTAACTAGTCTAAAAATTTAGAAAATTATTGGCTAGAAACTTCACCCCTTCTTGATAAACTCAAGAAGTGTTAATATTCTTGGCAAAATTGTTTTTGCACTAATTGCTGTACTCATCTGCTCTGTGAGATTGATGAGACTGAGAGAACATTTGTTCTCTACTAAAATCAATGCTTCCTAGCCCAGCAGAAAGCTAGATCTGCCTCATTCCCATCCTGAGAGGACATGTCACTGACAACTGTACGCTTTTCCTTTGAGGATTTGAGATTAAATTGGCACTCGGCTTGATGGCCCTTCAGGAAATGATTCTGCCTAGAGAGTCCTGTTGAAGTAAAGCAAGACCACAGAGACCCAAATGATTCCTTCTTACATAGAGAACCTGCATTAGGCCATCCGTCGGATATCCCTTTGGGATCCTGGACTGCTAGAGGGTGCAGGCCAGGCTGAGGGAACCACCCCCCCCCCCCGCCCCCGAGTGCACAAATTTCTTGCACCGGGCTTCTAGTGAGTAAATAAATCAAAACAACTGTTATTATTATGAACATTATTTCAACCTTGCAGACCTCTTCAAAGGTCTCAGGGACTCCCAGGTTTCCAGATGAACTTTGAGAGCCACTAAATAAGACCATTCTTCCTCTCAACCAGCTAAGGCTTTGTGACAGGTTGAGTAATTGGCTACAATACCCAATTCTCATGTGATTGGATTTACATCCCATCCTTGCCTTGGCCAAATACATTTTCTCACCCTTTGATCCTGGGCGTGGCCAGGTAACTTGCTTTTGCTGAATGTTAGCTGCCCGGAGGCAAGCAGATCCTTTAAATGGCTTGGGTAGCAACTTGCCCTTCAGGAGAAGGGCCACCATAAACACACATGGGGCTGAGCAGAGTCCAACTCACAGTGAGAAACCAGCTCTGACAAGTGCCCAGATAAAAGCAGAGCCCAGCTAAGCCCACCCTGGATCAGCTGATTCTACATGGGAACTGCAGACTCATGACGATAAGAATAAATAGATATTGCTGAATGCTACTGAGTCTCAGAGGCTGTGATAATGGCTGACTAACTGAGACCTAAATCCTGCCAGCTGAATAAAAAGAAACACATAAAGAAGCAGTTGGGACAAGAGTGAAGGAAGATGATGAAGTGAGACAGGGAAGGAAAAAAGCCGATGAAATGTGTGTTAATCATCAATTCCAAGAAGAGCAACTGGGGCTGAATCCCACTAGAGCCATGGTTCTCAACCTTCTGGCCCTTTAAACACAGTTCCTCATGTGGTGACCCAACCATAAAATTATTTTGGTTGCTACTTCATAACTGTAAGGTTGCTTGTAGGGAGCCGATATAGGGTTAAGCCTCGGACTGACCTGTTGGTAAAGTCACAAACAATTCCCAGCTTAGAGGGCACAGTCCTCTTAGCATAATTAGGCTTGACCTTGTAACACTCCCTAGATCTTATCTGGGAAGCTAATGGGCTGAGGAAGTGCAGGAAGTATAACCATGGTGTAAACAAGTGAAACTCACAAGAACAAAAACAAGTGAAACTCACAAGAACAGTGTAACTTTGGAAACCACTACCTTGTTTACCTCTCACTATAAAATAAAGGCTCAGCTTGCCTTGGGATCTCTTTCTCTGTGGCCTCAGCCAGGCGCAGGGAAGATCCACGGAGACTAAGGAAAGCTAGAGAGTTCTGAATGCTGTCTCCGTGTAAAACATTCTTCGCCGACTCCGTCCACACCTTTGGGAACCCCTGGACCCGCTGGGGCTGGACCCCAGCAGTTGCTACTGTTATGATTCATAATGTAGATATCTGATATGCAGGATGGTCTTAGGCGACCCTGTGAAAGGGTCGTTCGACCGCCAAAGGGGTCGCGACCCACAGGTTGAGAACCGCTGCACTAGAGACTCAGAGGAACCACATAGAATGAAACACGGAATTGCCCCCTAAGGGATGGAAAGGCTACTTATCCACTGGTTCCAACCTCTCACTGGTGCCAAGTTGCCTTTGAGTTTCTCAAATCTCCATCACTAGTAGTTATTCTTAACATAACTTTTTTGACAAAGAGTTTTCAAACACAGCAGAAAATCCCAGGACTACGAGAAGTGTGAATGGGGTGGAACAAGCTAACAGAACATTTCCCAGATAACTGCTTACCTGAGATAAACCACATACTGATTGAAGCTTTCTTATGTGGTCCAAAGAGGAATGCCCTTGGTGCTTTTAAAAAATGCGGATTCCTAAAACTCTGAGAGAGGCTCATATCCACGAAATGTCAGGGGATTCACTGATACTATTTAAGAGCTTGGATTGGGAAGCCAGAGCCTCTGAAGTGGGCTTCTGTTAACAGGGAAAGTAACATTGGAGAAAGATTTTTTTTCTACCTTTGAAAATGCCATATTAGAGGCTACCAATTTTCAGATTAAAGGCCCAACCCTTTAATTTTCAGATTAAAGGCATATTGTTATACCTTCCATACTGTGCTATTGCTCACTCCACAACTCAACAGGGTTTTGGAACAGTGTGGAGGCACAATCTAAGCAGAAGACATTGATCAAATAAACGTCTGTTTTGCTTCCTTTCTCCTGTCTTCAAACAGTTCTACTCATGTTCATTGAAGGTAGGCACCTTTTGGGGGAGCTGAGAAAGATCAGTGGGTATCATAACATATAAGAAACAGCGATTTAGAGAGCATTCACTGTTTCTGTTTTTTTTCAGTTGGTACTCAATGACCAGTCCATCTCACTCCTAGATACTCACCCAAGAGAAATGAAAACATATGTTCACACAAAGACATGTATGCAAATGTTCATAGCAGCTTTACTCATACTAGCCGTAAGCTTTAAACAACCTAAATGGCCATCAGCTGGTGATTGGATAAACAAATTATGGCCCATCTATACTATGGAATACTACACAGCAATAAAAAGGAATAAATCCCTGATATATACTACAGTGTGGATGAACTGCAAAAACATTATACTGAATGAAAGAAGCCAGATCCAAAAGAGTATAGACTGTATGATTCTATTTATATGTAATCCTGCAACAGGAAAAATCAGCCTATAGTGACAGAAAGCATATTAGTGGTTATTGAGGCAGTGGTTTGGGAGGAATTAAGTATAATGGGTATCAGGAATCTTTTTTTGGGTGACGAAAGTGTTCTATCAGCTGTGGTGATAGCCTCACAGGACATTTGGTCCTGTCTACAATATCCATAGAGACATGTGGTCCACACCCAAAGTTCCTTGATATTTGATTCTGTACCAGAATGTCCATGGTTAGGTCCATCTATCTAACCCCATGTGCCATTACCAGCTAAGCTACTGACACACAAAAGATTATTGGAAATACAGCCACATCACAATTATTGGACCAATACAATATTATTTGATGTATGAATCCTGAAATCCAAAGGTGTAAATAAACATTATGGACCATTGGAACCCAGAGCCATTTTCTAAGCATAGACATTTGGACAGAACCAAATTCAAGGACCTGTTGGTGTGAACCAAATGTTTTTGTGGATGTTCTGAACAAAACTAAATATCTACTGATCAGTAAATACACCGATAAATGAACTTGTCAAAACTCACTGAAATTGTTTCACTTAATGGGTGAATAATATGTAAAATATATCTCATTACTGTTCAGTAAAGAAAAAGACAATCTCTCTTCTTTACTACCTTCTATAAACCATCTGGCTTAGAATTCTCTCTCTTTCTCCCTTTCCCCCATCCCTGCCTTTTTCTTTCTCCCCTCCTCCTCCTCTTCCACCTCCTCCTTCTTCTTTCTCCTCCCATTTTGTTCCCAACTCAAATGTCCCTCAAACTGCAAATGGTTCCACTAACCTTGGAAAAATAAGGAACGCTGTATCTTCCAGACAACATTCTAGAACAGTGATGGCGAACCTTTTGAGCTCGGCGTGTCAGCATTTTGAAAAACCCTAACTTAACTCTGGTGCTGGGTCACATATAGAAATTTTTTGATATTTGCAACCATAGTAAAACAAAGACTTATATTTTTGATATTTATTTTATATATTTAAATGCCATTTAACAACGAAAAATCAACCAAAAAAATGAGTTCGCGTGTCACCTCTGACACGCGTGTCATAGGTTCGCCATCACTGGTCTAGAACATGGAAAAGGGTCTAACAGCATGCTGGAACTATTTGGAGCCAAGTGTAATAAAAATATATGCAGCAGCTGGTTAAAGGCATAAATTAGATCTATGCATGTATTTCTGAAATAAGATCAAACGTAGTATAAAAAAATGGTGGACGGACTCCCTACAGTGGCACTATTGGCAGAAGCAAGGTTCTTTTTTAAAATATATATATTTTATTGATTTTTTACAGAGAGGAAGGGAGAGGGATAGAGAGTTAGAAACATCGATGAGAGAGGAACATCGATCAGCTGCCTCCTGCACACCCCCCACTGGGGATGTGCCCGCAACCAAGACACATGCCCCTGACCGGAATCGAACCTGGGACCCTTCGGTCCGTAGGCCGACGCTCTATCCACTGAGCCAAACCGGTCAGGGCAGAAGCAAGGTTCTTAATGTCCAGAGACTGCAAGGGAAGAGAAATGGTTTGGAGGCAACATACTTTATTGCCAATGATGACTAAGCTGTTTGAACCATTCTAATGGAAAAGACAAAAGAAATCCAGTACTTCCTCTTAGTATCAGATTTGGGCTCACCACCAGGATGAAAGAAAATGAGAAGGGGAGGAATTTCTTCTCTTCTGAGACACTATGGCCAAAAGTATGATGTTTCAGCTCTTGCTTTATGTAGTTTTAGTGTTTGGTATCTAATTTCTATTTTAACATAAATTTTTTTTGGATCAAGGGAAAACTATTCCTTCAGAGAGGAAAAGCCTCTGCTTGGTTCATTGGGACAAAAGCCTTTCTTCCTTCCTACCTGTATTCATTCATTCATTCATTCAATCAGAGAGATTAGGGTTCGTCCAAAGGACAACCCATTAAATAGCTAAAACTTCAAAGAAATTTACTGACATCATTGGAAATAGAAATGAAACTCACAGCAACTTTTTTTTTCATTTTCAACAAATTGTTATTTTAAAGGCACAATCTAAAGCTTATCTTTTTGTCTACAGTTCGCGAAGCAGAAGGAGCCAGTAAGTTTGTATCAGCACATCCACATGGGCACACAAGTCAATTTAGCCTTAGCAGATGGCCCAGGTTATAAATATGAGGTTTTTTTCTCGTCCAGTGGACAAAGCCATGGAGTGGTGAAACAGTTTGGCCAAAAACCTCAAGGAAGTTGGTACAAGAGATGTATACAAGTGTGTATATGGAATAGTTCCCTGCTCCTGCAGGCCAATGGCTACGTCTTGAAGCAGTAGTCACTGAAAGTTTGAAATGTCCATTTACTTATGTTAGCTACACCCTAACAAAGAATGGCCAAAAGTTTGAAAGTAAAAGAATGACCTAAAAATTAGCAGAATGACATTATTTGTTAGAATGATATCACTAGATAGATACAGAGAGAAACTTACTTCTGTGCAAAAATTACTTTTTATTCGTAAAAACAATTTGGTGACAAAACTTATTTTGAAAGATAAAAACCTAATGTTATCACACTAATAGGACTGTTTTCATTTTGTGTGTTTACTATTGGTCCATAAAAATTAAGATTTATTTTCTTGAAGTCTTAGTTTACTTATAATTTGTTTTATAATATTGTCATTTCCCAATAATTTTCATAAGGGCTAAAACTACTATGTGTAAAGTAGTTTTCTTAGTTGGAAATAGGCATATAGGTCCTTACTCCAGCCTTTTTTAAAGTGCTTTATCTGGATTTTAATCTTGAAAAAAGGGATTCTATGACTAAATCACTCAATTGATTTGTGATAATGGTCACATAGACTTGAAACATGGGCATTGATAAGACATATTTTCCAAACTCATTTAAATGCAGGCGCCTTTTGAAAAGGAGCATCTCACAGGATTTGTGTTTCACATAATGTGCCCGTTACAAGACATTGTTTAGATCAATTTCCCTATCACAAGTCTGAGGCCTCGAGACATTAATTACCACTCAACTTTACATAGCCAGTTTGTGACAGAACCCAGATGAGAATTAATAAATACATTTCCAGAAATGCAACTTCTACCTAAATCTCCTTTACTATTTTGGCTGAAATATTCTCACACTGCCACCAAAAATTCTCAGTCAATGACAATTCCATGAATCTCCAACATAATGTCTTTCCATTGAGCCAATGGTACTATAAATGGAAGCTCTTCGTTTCCCTTTAGAGCAGTGGTTTCTCAACCTTCTGGCCCTTTAAATACAGTTCCTCATGTTGTGACCCAACCATAAAATTATTTTCGTTGCTACTTCATAACTGTAATGTTGCTACTGTTATGAATCGTAATGTAAATATCTGATATGCAGGATGGTCTTAGGCAACCCCTGTGAAAGGGTCGTTCGACCGCCAAAGGGATCGCGACCCACAGGTTGAGAACCGCTGCCTTAGAGAAACATGAGATGCAGAAGACTGCCTGACAAACCTCAGGATAGCCACTGAATGAGTGACGCCTGGAGATCTAGAATACTAGTGCAGATATTAACAAAGCCGGTGCCTAAATAAATGCAGACGTACACAAGTGGTTAATAGAATCTGTACATTGGGAAAACAAACAAAAATGTTATTGAGACAGTACACAGGAAAATTAAGGAAAAATTCCCATTTTTGTGCTGTTATGTCTAAATATCCTAAAAAAAAAGTATTTTAAAATCTCTGCCATAGACCATAACTCACATGGAAAAGAACTTTGTGAAAGAATGGGTTTTACTTAGCTCTATACGTGCTTTAATTTTGATTCTGAAACTCTACAAAATACCTGGCCTGCTTGCCAGAATTGGTCAATGAAATCCCACTGTATTATAAAGGAATGTACCCTTGGCATCATATAGAATTCTTTATTAAACATTCTACGGGCTGCCACGCTAATGTTATTTAAGGGCTACTCTATTAGTAATGTCTTAGTTCAAACTATTGCATGCCACACTTGGTCACTGAGAACCTGAACCAGACCTGCTTCTGCCCAGAGTGTCACCAAGTCCCTCAAGGAAGTCGTTCTGTCTGATTGTAGCCCTCAGACACTTCACCAGACAGACCCAACCTCAGCCCCGAGAGCTGGGTAAGTCACAGACCTTCATCACCTCTTCTAGAGTCCTCTTCTCCACTCCGTATTTTCTGGACTCTGCCCTCAAGCAAATGCTTCCCTTCTAAACTAGTCACCAAATGAAAGTCCCCATGAATATCAGTGAAAGACATCTGATACCTGTGCTTGCTCAGGAGTGAGTGTTTTCACAGTTGTCACTTGGATCCCGAGTCAAGTCAGAAAAATATCCCTTTACATTTATTAAAAAGCATCAGCTCTTGGAGGGATGAATGTATATATTATCTATAATAATAAAAGCATAATATGCTAATTAGACTGGACAGCCAAACAACCTTCCAGATGTCATTCTGAACATCCTTCCAGATGAAGCTGCAGTGGCAGGGGCCAAGGTAGAGGCAGCTAGGGGCAATTAGGCAGGCAGAGTGGTTAGGGGCGATCAGGCAGGCAGGAGAGCAGTTAGGAGCCAACGGTCCCGGATTGGTAGAGGGATGTATGACTGCCAGTTTAGGCCCAATCCCACAGGGATCCCTGTGGGATTGTTCCTAAACTAGCAGTTGGACATCCCCCAAGGGGTCCCGGATTGCGAAAGGGTGCAGGCTGGGCTGAGGGACCCTCCCCCCGGCCCTCCTGTACAAATTTCATGAACCAGGCTTCTAGTTACATATAAAAGACTTGCATGAGTATCAAGGGCAAGTACAGAGAAAGCTGGGATGAAACCATCTGGAGCATTTATATTGAAATAGCTGTTGCTTGGATATTTATTGAAAGCATTGCCTGTTGACAACATCATAGACTTTTCTATTGCTACTTAGAAATGACCTCCTTATTTCCACATACCAAAAACATGCATCCATGTCTTTTAATTTTGTTTTAAATAGGAGAATTTTAAGATATGGACCTACACTGTCATATTTAAAGCTGCAATAAAAATCTGACCTTTGATGTTTCCAGTTTTAAAATGTGGGTTCTGTGAAAGACTGGAAATATTGATGGCTGAGCAGCCAGGGTCAGTTGGAAACTTTAATGATGTTGGTCAAATTCAATGCCAAAAAAAGTTCCCTGAAACAATCAGATATAGAGCAGTCTTTCAAATAAGTTATGAAGTCCCAATCAGTGGTGCTGGAATAGTTCCAAGATTATCAACTGGTAATAATCTAAAACTGAGTTCATATATTAAATCAATGTATCAACATAACTTAGCACCTACCATGACTTTTGCACTGCTTCTTTTAAGTTGCTACACTCAAAGGAATACACCAAAAGTGAAAACATGGCCACGTAATATAGTCAATAATTTTACTTTTCATTAAAAATTTTCCTCAATGTAAACTTACATTGTAATTACAGCTCCAAAAGATGTTGTTTTATAAGTAACATTCATGGTCAGCTTCTCTGGTTTGATTTCAATAGCGACTCCATAGCTTGGTCAGTGTAGATAAAGGACAAGTGAGGGTGCTGGAAATATCTCAGAGGCATGATCCGCAAGACATGGTGACTATGTGATGTGAGGTAAGTTTAAGATAATTCCTCCTTTGCATATTTGCTGACTTTGTTTTTGCCTTTGAGGCCATATGAACTGTAATCCCGCTTACCAAGGTAAAAAAAACCCCAAAATACAAACAAACAAAAAAGAAGTAAACTACAGGAGAAGAGGAATGAGGTTGAGGGCATCATACATGAAAAGGCCCTAAGTCTAGCAGTGCACCTGGACTATAAGAGAAGTCATACAGGTAACAGAAATGTGGGAACCAACAGCAGAATTAGGAGTTGAAATCTTGAACTAGGATGTGAGATTGTACTGACAAAAGCTGAAGCCTCATAGAAGTCCCTTAAAGAACTCAGAGATCTCTGAATCAGAAAGAGAAAGCAAAGCATGGGAGACCAAAGAATGTTACAGAAGCAGGAGAAAAACTAGGAGAAAGTGGTGTGATGGAAGCTGACAGAGAAGAGAATTTCAAGAAAAGAGAAAAAGTGGCTAGTGTTGTTTTGACCGGCAGGCATTCAGTTCTCCTCGTGAGTGTCCTGCGTTGTGAGGAGTGTTGGTGAGAGGTATCACCTATGTTCCCATAATGTCCAGGTCCACCCTTTTCCTGCTCTGGGCATACGTAGAATCTAGGCTGGGCCAGTGAGGATGCTCCCTTCCAGGATTTACCAAATTTTAGTGTAAACAGTGAGAAGGCAGGAAACAGTTAGAATTAATTCACCACAATGGTAGAGTGGACAAGACTGGACCTGGTAAATGAATACAGTGGTAGTTCTTTTACTTGGTTTAGTTGTCCATATTCTAATTTCTTATTCCTTTTTCCAATAAATTCACTTTTATCAGTAAAGATAAATAGGTAACATAGAGTTGAGTTATACCTTTAAAAAAAGATAATCTATAATGCTTTCACTGTAAAGATATATGAAAAAACTCAGGTTCAATAAAGTTAAAATCACCCAAGGTCATAGATGGGACTACAACTCATGTGTCTTAACTTCTAGCCTTAAGGCACTTTTTCTCCTTAAATTTCATATTGCAGTAAAATACACATAAAATTTACTACCTTGAGCATTTTAAGTGTACAGTTTAGTAATGTTAAGTACATTCACACTGTGGAGCAACCAATCTCCAGAATTCTTTTCATCTTAGGCTAAGGTGCCTTTCATTGTACAATTGGTGGCACATGGCCACCCAAACAAATCTACCTTCCTCGGCTCTCTTGCAGCTAGACCTGGCCAATGGAATATGACTTTTGCAGCCTCCAGGTTGTATCCTTGATAGGAAAGAACATGTCCTTCTTTTCATCCTTCCCGCTTGAAATAAATGTGACTCATGGGCAATGCTGATGAAGGCACTATGTAAAAAGGAAGGTGGAAAAACTTGATGAACAACCCTGACAATTTCATGAAGCAGCACTGCTGTGATAGCTCTGACTAGTATACTTTAAAAAATAAATTCCTATGCCATTTAAGCCACTGTTAATTGGGATGTTTCTGTTATAAAAGCTGAACCAATTGCACCTGATATAACCATATTGAACCTTCTTTCCTTTCCTCTTCTCAAGTATCAAAAAAATATAAGGGATTTACATTCTTTCTTATGAAATGTTGCACAGGCCAATAGTTATATTTAATATCATTGGACCCCAAATCCAAGAATGACATTTAGTTTATCCTGTTAGCAAGGTCAAGTTGAAGGAGGCACACATGCATATAATGCTATAGTTTAGTGCAGAAGGAGAGATGGGAGAAAAATCTATTTTGGACACTGCATTTGAAGTGAAACCTTTCTGCTAAAACAACTTACCAAATAAATAAAGGGGGGAAAAAAAAAGAACCATCTTTTTTATTCAAATGTATTTCTGGAAGATAAGTGTGTGCAGGTGGGGCGGGGGATGAGCAACCAGACTACTGCTCAAACATTTTAACGTATTCTTACACGTGTGAAAACTGGGACTATTCACTCAGGAGTTGGTGGTTCCACCAGGTGGTAAAATGCTGGATAAAGAATTCAGGAAAAAATGTTTAAGGTTTGTATTTAGCAAACTATAAAGAGCATTACAAATGTTATTCATTCTAATTCACAAAGTCTATGAAACACTCACTTTATATAAAGATGAATTATAATGCTATATACCTCCTTTCTTCTAGAGGCTTCTTGGGTAAGAGGAATCAATCATGTGCTACTTCAAATAATGACAACAAAGCTACTTAATTTTATTCCCAGTAAGGTCACTCAGTGTACTCAATACAGATGCTCAGTGCCTTAAAATCGCTTGTCTAAGAATCAGGTAGACTTATGTACAAATTCTGACGCAATCACTTGATAGCATAGGATTTGAAGAAACTTACCTAACTTTTCTGAGCCTCAGTTTCCTTATCTGACACTGGAGTTTGTCATACTTGCTATAGGGTGATAGGATAATCAGAGAATATAATCATGTAAAATGCTGAGTATATTAACAAGTGTTCATTAAATTGTGCCTGCTGCCATTATATATATACTAGAGGCCTGGTGCGCAAAAATTTGTGCACTGGGTGGAGGGGGTCTCTCAGCCTGGCCTGTGCCCTCTCGCAGTCTGGGACCCCTCGGGGGGTGTCCACCTGCTGGTTTAGGCCTGCTCCCTGGGGGGATTGGGCCTAAGCTGGCAGTCAGACATCCCTCTGGCAGCCCGGGAGCCCTCGGGGGATGTCCACTTGCCAGCGGGGAGCAGGCCTAAGCTGCAGTCAGACATCCTTAGCCTCTCCCGCCTCCACTGCTGTGCTGGCAGCCGTCAGCCTAGCTTGTGGCTGAGCAGAGCTCCCCTGGGAGGGAGCGCACTGACCACCAGTGGGAAGCTCCTGCATTGAGCATCTGCCCCCTGGTGGTCAGTGTGTGTCATAGTGACCAGTCATTACCAGTGGTTCTGCTGTTAGGGTCAATTTGCATATTAACCTTTTATTATATAGGAGGATTATTATTACTATTGCTAAATGATAATTTTGATAAAATAAAGCTTGATAGATGTGAGTCCCCTCTCCAGTGTTTCTTCTTGACCCTGGTGATTTTATAAGCATTTTTAAATATGAATATTACATTTTAAATCAGAGAAATTTCAATTTAAAAATTTAAAGAAAAAAATTAAAGGGCAATTCTACTTTATTTTTCTTAACTGAAAATGCTTTTATAAGCTTCATTTTAATGACTGCTCCTTCTCATGTCATAGTTACACTCCTCTGAACCTTCCACGTTGGCATCAATTTCTCGTAGGCTTACTGGGGCTTCCTTTTCACTTTTGTTATAACCTTGGCATATGCCAACAAATAAGATGTGTGTTTTCCCTTGGTTCTCTCCACTTGTATGATGGCAAAATTTCTTACATATCATTACAACTACCAGGGAAGCTGATGAATTCAAGTGCAATATCTACCTTCTAGACCAGGGGTGGGCAAACTTTTTGACTCGAGGGCCACAATGGGTTCTTAAACTGGACCGGAGGGCCGGAACAAAAGCATGGATGGAGTGTTTGTGTGAACTAATACAAATTCAAAGTAAACATCATTACATAAAAGGGTACGGTCTTTTTTTTTTTTTTAGTTTTATTCATTTCAAATGGGCCGGATCCGGCCCGCGGGCCGTAGTTTGCCCACGGCTGTTCTAGACACATAGGTTGGTTGCCTCCTACACACGCTTAACTGGGGCTGGGGATCGAATCTGCAACCCAGATACATGTCCTTGACCAGAAATGGAACCCACGACCCTTTGGTGTGTAAGCAGATGCTCTAACAAGCAACACCAGCTAGGGTGGAATACAATACTCTTTGATATACATTTCCCAGAAGCTTCTGGTTTTCTGTTTGGTGAAGATTTCAATTTTGAGTAGGGAACAGACGGTGGGAGAACATATAGCATCTTTTTTTCCCCCAGGTAGGATCTGTTTCACAGTGGTGGTCAGGCATTTCATGAGCAGAAACTTAAATAGTTTTGCTTGTTTGCTCAGTTCTTTTTGTCTTATAGTTAGCAGTCAGTCCTTCTAGATTCTAGCATTAAACTGTTCATAAATCAAAGTTTTTAGAATTGCTATGTTTTCATTGTTTTCTAATCTTTATAGCTATTTTTATGGGAAATTATATGGAGTTCTATGGTGCTGACCAGCCAGGATGGCATTTTAACCTGAAAACTTTTCTTCGCATTGTTTACATGAACAAAAAAGGAAATACTTTAAATGTCCGGCAATTGGGGATAAACAAAATAAATTATGGCCTATCTTTATGAAAGAACAGTTGTGGCCATTAGACATCAGATTGCTTAAGTTTATTTATTGGCACATGAAAATGCCCACAATTTATTATCTGGTTAAAAAAAAAATTACAAAACAGTATGTACAGTGTGGCTCCAATTTCATAAAACAACCAAAAAGAAAAAAAACAAAAAAGATGGAAAAGATACATGATACAAAATTCACAGAGGTTCTCTGGGCAGTGGAACACAGGGTAACTTCTATGCTTTATTTTGAAGGTGCTTTATAGTTAAATTTTATATTAAAATATGTATTTTATTAAAATAAAAAAACAATTTTGTAATTAGCAGTTTATAGCTACCAGTTAATTTACTTGCAAAGGTGTTAAGTATTAATATCATATGCACAGTGGTTTGGGGGTCGGAAGAGAAATGTATTCTCAGGTAAAGAGAGAAATTTCTCCATCTCAGAGCAAAGATATGTGAGAACCACAATGTTCTATATTTAATATAACACTAGCTAAGTATGGATTTATTGTCCTTCAAAGTAATCTATATATATATAAAAGCCTAACTGACCATCCGACTGACCATCTGACCGGTAGCTATGACACGCACTGACCACCAGAGGGCAGATGCTCAATGCAGGAGCTGCTGAGCTACGGTGACTTGGCAGCTGCGGTTCTTGGGTGACGCACCCAGAACCAGAGAGGAGGGAGCCTGTTGCACCGGGCCTCTAGTTGATATATAAATATTATAACATGTCTCATGTAGACACACATGTGTGTCTTCTAAAATTGATTTGAGGATATCTGATGGCCACTTTAATAGGATACTGGTATCTCACATCCATGAGAGGACAACATCTGACCACAATAAGAAAGTTGATCGATAGCCCAGTGGTTCTCAAAGTGTAGTCCCTGGACCAGCAGCATCAGCATCTCTTGGCTCATGTTACACACACAAATCCTCAAGCTTCACCCCAGACCGAGACCTACTGAATCAGAAATTCAACCTGTGTTTTAACCAGCCCTCCAGATGATTCTGATAAATCCAAATGCCCACTGAAGTGGGCATTATAGAAAGTGCAAATGCCTTTTATAGGTATGGCCATGAGGAAACAAAACCACTCGGAGAGGCGGAAGCATCTGTGATACTGAGCTAAATAACTGTTCAAAAGATGTGATCTGTCTTCTGATTAGTGTCTGAGCAATAGGAAAGTGAGACCTTGATCTGTTTCCTCTGTGGTTCTGGTATGCCACATATTAGTCTTACATTATGGTGGAACATAAAGAAGAAAAATGACCATGTGTACTACATGCTTTTTGTAAGCCCATCCGTTTGACTCATACACCATTGCTATGTAAGAATTAACAGAGGCCCAGAAATATGCTACCTGTGCTTCTGTGGAAAAGAGTTGCCACTCTGTGGAAGAGGATGCTGATGGTGGTAGGTATATGAGGGTTAAGATGGAAGGTTCTAGAGCTCAGAGACCCTGAAGCAGGATGGCCCCCTGTGGTCTCCCTCTATTCTTATAGAAGGTTGAGAGGATGGAGGGGCCTGGGCCACCTCCCATGGGGAGGAAGCATCTTTCTGTGGAAGCCCAGGTGGGGAGGACTCGACACATCTATTATAGACGTTGGGGGGAAATCTCTTTCCTCCACCTCCTTACTTGTGGTGTCCTTCGCTGGAAAACGGGCTAGTAATGATGAATGTGACTGGGATGTGGGTGTGGGTCGAGGTGAAAGGGGCCACGTAGAATATCTGCTTGAGGCTTACAGGTAGCCCAGGTCTTGGGTGTCCTTTTCTTCTCAGTAAGGTTGCCCAGTTTAGCAAAAACCAAACCAAACAAACAAAAAACCCAAATGCCCAGTTAAATTTAAATTTCAAATGAACAACAAATAATTTTTAGTATCAATACATCCTATGCAATGTTTGGGTCTTACTAGACAGTATAAATGTATTGTGTGCACATTTTAGTATAAAACATTTTGTATGCACAATGTTTAGTATGTTTTATAGTATAATTAATGTTCCATTATATTATGTGTCTGCATTCCTTGTCTCACTAGATCAGGTATGTTTCGGGGACATGGATTATACTTTAGATCTCCAAAATGCAATATTTGGGAAATACTTATACTAAAAGTTTACTTACCTAAAATTCAACTTTAACTGTTCTATGTTTTATCTGGCAGCCCTGCTAGATGAACTTAGCTAGATATGAGACTTTGTAAGGATGTGGGACAAAAGCATTTCCAAAAAAAGTTAGATGTTGCTTGAATATGCATTCCCCTTGTTCAACCTGGCCCAGTAACAAATGACTGGCTGTGAACTTGGGTGCCCAGCATTCCTGTATCCCACCCATCCTGACATTCTCTCAATAGACTCACAAAGAGCAGACTAGCTATGTATTTAAGTCATTTGAGGAGGAATAATTTCCAAATTCTTCAAGAATGTTAAAAAGGGAAAAGGAGTGAGCTTGGCTCTTTGCATGATTCAGAATTAATTATTTTAAGAAATATATTTTCCTGGTTCATTCGCTGCAGAAAACACAATTATGTTTCCTCGGCATACAATTTCCAAATAAAATATTACTGATAAGTGGGTCCATCTCTAGGACTAGCGGCAAACTCAGCCAGGAGCTCAGAAAAGCAGTTGTGATTTCTATATGATTTTCACATTTCTGCCTTAATGGCAGTTTACTGAACCAATTTTGCTCCCCTCTCCAAAAAACATTTTCCTAATGAGAGGAAAGCCGTTTTATTTTTAAAAAACCAAGTCTGAAGCCCATCAGAGAAGGTTGAAGGAATTTATTTCATGTTCTTCAACTTGGCCTATTTGTCAGTCTGGGAGCGCGTCCTATGCACAGGCTTTGTGTGCTGCTGCTGGTTTTCAGCTGGGGAGGTTGTGGATGAGCTATTGCTCCTCTCCCAGGTGAGAACAGGTGTACGCCACTTTAAATTTCCCGTGGATCTGATTGCATCATTTGTTATATTATCCAACATAATGACATGAAATACGTAAATAATAAAATGCCAGTTGCCTGCTGAAAATTTAAAGTGGCAGGTCCTTTCTCTTCCCTTGGAAAGGCTGGGCTATCTGAGGATGGAGCTTTCCCCGCTGAAAAAATGACGACCAAGCCGAAGGGAGCCACAGGGGAAAACATACTCCTCTGGCTGACAAAGTGAACACAGAGACAAGCGCAGGACCTCACCCTTTCTGCACTCTCCACAATTGCTGCACTTATCGTGTGCTTGACAATGCAGGTTCGCATGAAAGTGTGCATTTCAATCAGATGAGTATGGAAGGGAGTCTATGCAAAGGTCAAATGCTCCGCTATAAAAAGAGTAAAAGAGGTGGCAGCATTTTCTACTTTAAAAAGAAAACCCCACAGATATACTTGGCTTGTCTTTTTATCCAAGTGTCAACGTGACAGGTCAGCGTTTGCTGTGGATGGAATTCATGGCGTGGGGAGAGAGACGCAGGGCACAATGGGCTGATTGAGGGTTTTCCCAGGAATTTGGAAACTAAAGGCAAAACTCTTCCAACCAAGGCAAATCCTGCCTGTGGTGCTACCTAGATTCCTTAAAAATCCAGGAATTTTCCCCAGTGAATCTTGGTACCATTATTAGTAGATTTCCAACTGCGTGCAGTATAAACAAAATGAACCACGATTATCTCTTCAATTGGATTCACCTCAGATGCACCGAGCACCCATTCTGGGAGTTTTGCATGAGGTGTAAGGAATACACACAGTTTCTGCTCCCAAGGCCCTTATGGTCTGTGGATAAATTTAATACAGACTCAGTTTCAAATGTGTAATATCATTACAACCGAGAGATGAAACATAAATAGACCTTCATCAAATTCCTTCAAGAAAACAAAGGTGTCATTTGCAGCTACTATTCTTTGACCATGGGTGCAGAAGTGACAAGTGACAAATGGTTCTAGATGGTAATGCTAGGACAAGCCTTGTCAGGGATGAGTTTAATATATGGAATCAGAGGGGGAAATAACCCATGAACAAATTCACATTTGTCCTAACTGATATTGTTGGGCTTCTAGTTCTGGACTGACAAAGAGGAGACACACAAAATATATTCTGGAGGCCCCGCAGGAGACATAAACAGTGTGGCGAAGGACTTAACAGGGGATTTGGCCAGGGAGCAGTTGCTGGTGTGTTGATAAGGGATGGATGCCAGCCCTGTACACAGCTATGAGACTTGCCAGCTCCAAGTATTATCTGCTTATGAATTAAGAATGCATTTTGATAGAGCTTTGCTAATTTGCCTAAAGGAATGAGAGTAAGAGCTATAGGAATGAAACAATCTCCCAGACTGGTGAGACACAGATGACCTCAACTCTATGTAAGCTGCTGTTACACATGTATGTGAAAGGAGGAAATAGTATATATCTTTATTTTTATTGTTTTGAGCAATGTTTTGTATGGTGCGCCACCTGACCATATCTATTCTGACTTAAAACTTGTCACTTATAACAAAAGTGAAAATGAGGTTTTGAGGTATTCTTCAGAACCATCATGGTATCTTATGTCTGCTTTTTCTTCTTAGATGCTAGCGTCCCTTCTATGCTTTGTACCTTTCCCTTCCCTACACTTTAACATTACTTCCTCTTAGGCATGAGAATGGAAATGTATTGCAAACTGATGATGGCTTAAAAGTATGAATCTGGATTAATGAAATGTAATAGTATTTCCCCTAAAACTGAAGAGTTACACAAAGTTACAGTATGGTTATGTGTGTACATGTCTTATCTCACTTGTGTATATTTTTGAGGGCATAGATTTTACCTTATATCTCTATGAACCTTCTATATACTGGTATAGTGCCTTGAACACAATAGATGCTAAGTATTAATTGACTAAGTGAGTAATTCTAGAAAAATGGGAGAGACTCATTCTTCTATGTGTCTTCTATGGATTACAGAAAAACTAAGGAACAGAAGCATTGAAATCTGTGTGTTCATAACAAATAATGCTTTCTAGTTCCAAACCTGCTTAATTAATAGTACTGTATTATAACATCTCAATTGTGCCACCAACATGGTAGAATATAACTTGAGTTTGTAGAATGGGCTATTCTTTTTCCTCAAACCCTCATTCCACTTGAACTTGGCCTTTCAAAGAGTTCACATTCCATAGTATCAGTAGAGATCTATAAAACTAGTTCTGAGAAGCTTGGCTGGTAGGGGCCAGATAGCTAAAAGGTAAAGTAGTTAAGCCATATAGCTGGGATCAAATGTTCAGAGGTTTGAATCTCAGCTGGACTAATTGCTAGCAACTTGACCTAGCTCGCCTTCTCTCCTTTATAAATGAGAGAAATCATTGTAGAATTAAATTAGATAAATCATATAAAGTATACGGCACATAGTAAGATGTGTGTGATATAAAGTTATAGAATACTAAGAAAGATGTGAGCATTTTTCCCGATGAAAGCTGGAAATAAATTTTGAGGTAGGCCTTAAAAAAATAAACAAGAGGTGGTTTTTGTTATTGTTGTTGTTTTTTAGGTGCAGAATTAAAGGAATGAGATTCCAGATAGAGGAAATAGTACATGCAAAGGCACTGGGGCTAGAAACTATATATGTTCAGGGATTAGAAGACCATTCATATATAGTCCATATGTGACCCCTAGAGCATAGCAAAGAGTACATAGTGGGTGGACAGAAGGACAATCAAAGCCACAAACTTGATCACAGCACAGGGGACATTAGAACCTATCTCTTGACTCCCAGTGAATGATTTCTTTAACAAATACCAATCTTCCTGAAACTAGAATTTAAATTTCCAGCAGTTTTCAGTATCTCTAAGGATGTTTAAATGCAGTCTACATAAATTGCTGGGTAGAGGATCTTTATTCAACCCCCTGAAAGCCAAGAGCCTACCTGTTCTGGGTGAATATTAAAGCCTTCTCAGCATGTGTTGACAATGAGGGCAGATGTTGCTGCCAATATTTTTAGACAGAATTCAGAGACCTGCTAAGAATTCTGAGCAGCTGAGCAGTTCACTCTCCATATAGGCTATTAGTCATCTCACAGACATATCTTTAAATGCCCTAGGATGAAATTTGTTCATCTAGATCATGCAGTTCCAACATCAGCTGTTTGTGGATGGTTAACTTAGTAATTGTGATTCAAAGAAGTGCAGTGGGGTCCATTTAGAGTGGACCAAACTATTTATAGAGAGGAAGCCCGGAATTACTGTCAGGCTTGGGGAAAATTACAGTTCTACTTATAATGACTTCTTACTTTCCATTGCATTCTGCTGGGGGGAGGGGGGATTAACAACTGTACACTTTTAACTTCGTTTTTGATTCACTGTCAGGAGTGCAATGATTAGCTTTAAAATGTTGAATAGCATGTATGTGCTCAGCTTATAGTAGATGTTTAATGGCAAATGATAGGCATATTTTCAATAAATATCTGTTGAATGAATGAATGAATGAATGAATGAAATCAGCCGAACCACACTTTTAAATTGTATTCTAGAAGTGTGGAGCGTTGGTTGAAGCTGACACCTACAACCATGTTATTATCATATGCAAAAAAAAAAACAACAAAAAACAAAACCAACAAGATTATGTTTTTAGAAAGATTCATGGGCAGGTGTCAGTTTACTGACCTGGAGCCTCTCTTATTTCTTCTTTAGAAACAAAAAGTTTTCAACTCAGTGACAATTAATGTCCCTTCTAGCTTCAAAACTCTATGGTCCCAATTCTGGTTTGGCTGATACCAGAAGACAAGGAATGGTCCCTTGTAACATTTGCCCAAATTTGAATTATTTATTTCACATTTAAAGCATCTTAGATTTTGAAAAATGAAAATGGTATTTTCTTGAATGGTTTGCTGTCTTATTTGAATGTTTTTAATCTGTGCGACCACTGCACTTTGACGTGTCTTTCTTGTCCTGAGGAATTTTTCAGTCTGGTGTCTCCCTGTCTAGCTGGGCATACTGCTAGGCAGGAGCTCTGCTTTCTTCATCTCTGTGTCCTGTCAGTACCTAACACCATGCCATGCAGAACGGAGTCCCTTCTTCACAATCCCAGTGTTATTTGTTTAACAGTCATCCTGGAATAATGGTTCCACCCTAATTTGTGGGTTTAATAAAATGCAGCTGCTGCAGCAGCCAGCCCATTTCATCTCTCCCTCCCACCGTGTGTTCCAGCCACGTGACTGCCTTTTGACTCTTCAAAAATGCCGTTTCCTGTGGCTTCTAGGACTATGTCCTGCCCGGAATGCTTTCTCCTGAGGTCCTCATTCAGGTCTCAGTACCAATGTCACCATCTCTGAGAGGAATTTCCTGGCCACTCCCTCCAAGTCACCAATTCACCAAATATTGCCTCCTCTTTAAAACACCACCACCTGACTTGATCATAGATTATAAACCCACTTTTCTTTGCCACTAGAACATAAGAGCTGCAGAAACAGAGTGTGTTTCACCTTTTTTTCTCCTTCTATTGCCAGCATCTGAGACAGTGCTTGGCATGTGATAGGTGCTTGTTAAATATTTGTGTGATAACCTAAGTGCCCTCTCCCTCGGTCAACACTGCCAGCTCCCTGCCACCTGCTGCCCCTTCCCAGTAGGTCTCCACCATTGTCACCACTTTGCCCTTGACACACCATGGTCACTGACCATTACTTGGCACTTTCATGAAATATCCTTTACTGAACTTACTTTTGAATACCTTCAGCATCATCCTCCAGAAGCTCCTTATATCTGCCCCATTTTATAACTAAAAATAGGGATTGTAATCTGTAAACAAGTAAAGATTTTCTTTTATCAGGGACCGGAGACAAATTCTTTGAAATTTTAATGTGATGCTATTGCTAGACATTACATGACTATAATAATGGGAATGGAGTTGAAGGCATACCGGAAACTTGCCAGTTTATGGAATAAGAGCATGCTAATAATAATTGTTATTATAAGACTTCATTAGCACTGATACTATCTTGGTTCTATATATAGAAGACAGAAAAATAAAAAGCTCATCATAAGGCAAGGCAAATAAACTAATATTTAAAAAATAACTATAATCGGATAACATAAGAGAATGTTTTGTGTGCATTATCATTAGAGCTTTTCATACAATGAGCACTCACAAGCAGTTGCGTCCAGAAAGCCCCATTAAATAATATGCAGGCAGAAGAATACGTGGAAACATTTCAGGCATCATCCTGCTGTGATTCCAAACATTTCCTTAGGCTGCTGTGGTAGTCATCCGACTATCTGCTCCTCAGTGGGTTTCCCCCACTTACCTACCCGGCTGTGGGTCACAAAGGACTGAAACCTGCATTTCCCAGGGTCCCTGCCAAGTGGCTTTCGGTTAGACTCCATCAGGGTGGCCCTGGCAGGAGAGTGGACTTGGAGAAGGGGAAAACCCAGTGTATTTCTCCCCACGTTTCTCTGCTTTGAGCTGTGTCTCCAGCAGTGGCTGCCTGTTCTCTCTGGCCCAGCTCTCCGAGGGAAGCCCCAGCATCTGGGCTCTGGTAACACCATCTCTTCCGTTTGTCCTTTCAGCCCCAGAGATGACAGCAACTTTCTGTTGCTGTTAATATCTGGGCTACCTCCCCATCTTCTCTTTTCCTCTGTTCTTACAGTATCTTTCTAATTATTTCCAAACTCAGATGCTCCTCGACTTATAATGGGGTCCTAAATTGAATATACGCTAAGTTGAACATTCGCTGAATTACATTTTAGGAAAATATCCTGAGTTGAAAATGCATTTAATAACCCAACAAATATCATAGCTTATTCGCCTACCAGTGGTTGGCAAACCACAGCTCACGAGCCACATGCGACACTTTGGCCCCTTCAGTGTGGCTCTTCCACAAAATACCACGTGCGGGCACGCACATACATTGCAATTGTAACTTTGTGGCCCATGCAAAGAAGTCGGTATTTTGTGGAAGAGCCAGTATTTTGTGGAAGAGCCACACTCAAGGGGCCAAAGAGACACATGTGGCTTGCAAGCCATAGTTTGCCGAGCCGCAGTTTGCCAACCAACTGGCCTAGCCTATCTTAAATGTGCTTGGAACACTTACACTAGCCTACAGGTAGGCAAGATTATCCTATCTAATAATAGACAAACATGGTAATTAACCATACCTCCGACACGCTTCCCATTGGCTAATCAGGGTGATATGCAAATTAACTTCCAACCAAGATGGCGGCCAGCAGCCAGGCAGCTGAAGCGAACAGGAGGCTTGCTTGCTCCAGTGATGGAGGAAGCCAAGGTTCCCCGCCTGCCACTGCCGGCCTCTGAGCTGCACTCTAAGAAACAATGTTGCAATTATAGAAGCTAAACAAACCCCAGAAACCTGCTTTCAGCCAGCCGGGCCTCAGAGCTGGAGCTGCAACAGTATTTCAATTATAGAAGCCAAACAAAACCAGATACCTGCTTTCAGCAGCGAGGTCTCAGAGCTGGAGCCAAGCCTCAGAGCTAAAGCCGGCTCTCAGTTCCAGTGACAGCCATAGAAGGTAAATAAATCACAGAATTAAAAAAAAAAAAGAAAAAAAGGAGAGGTTGGGAGCTTCAGTCACCCACCAGCCTGAAAACGGCCCTCAGCCCCTCAACCAGACTGGCCAGGCACCCCAGTGGGGACCCCCACACTGAAGGGGGTGTAACCAGCTACAAACAGCCATCATCCCCTCATCCAGGCTGGCCAGGCACCCAAGCTGGACCCCCACCCTGATCCGGGACACCCTTCAGGGCAAATCAGCCGGCCCCCACCCGTGCACCAGGCCTCTATCCTATATAGTAAAAGGGTAATATGCAAACTGACCCTAACAGCAGAACGACTGGGAATGACTGGTCACTATGACACACACTGACCACCAGGGGGCAGATTCTCAATGCAGGAGCTGCCCTCTGGTGGTCAGGGCGCTCTCAAATGGGAGGAGCTCTGCTCAGCCACAAGCCAGCCTGATGGCTGCCAGTACAGCGGTGGTGGTGGGAGCCTCTCCTGCCTCCTCAGCAGCGCTAAGGATGTCCGACTGCATTTTAGGCCTGCTCCGTGCTGGCAAGTGGACATCCCCCGAGGGCTGCCGTGCTGTCAGAGGGAAGTCTGATTGCCATCTTAGGCCCAATCCCCCGGGGAGCAGGCCTAAGCCAGCAGGTGGTCATCCCCTGAGGGGTCCCAGACTGCGAGAGTGCACAGGCCGGGCTGAGGGACCCCCCCTCCCCTCCGAGTGCACAAATTTTTGTGCACCGGGCCTCTAGTCTATTATAAAAGCCTATTTTATAATAAAGTGTTGATTATTTCATATAATTTATTGTGCGTATCACTTTCACATCATTGTAAGTCAAATGAGCATGAGACAGGGGCCATCTATATAAACATTCAGAATCTACTCAGGAGAAGAGGACTCACTTCAGATCTTTCTGAATGTTACAATAACCTATTAGTCATCAGTTTGGAAACTTTTTGTTTAAATTTCTGAACCTATACCCTTTAGAGAGGCTTTAATGAAAAGAAAACCATCTCCATCAACTTGGACCATATTCTTTTCAGGCATTTATGTTTAATCTCTATTGCAAAAAAGGTAAATGAAGTTTAAGAATGATGGATAATTCATACATAGTAATAATGAAAGCATGCTTTAAATATAATAATGGGAACTTTAGTTTTTAAAAGACCCATTTAAGCATCTAATTAATAAAGCAACAAGGAAGGGCAATAGGGGGTTCGCAACACAAGCAATTCACCGAGAGCACAAACAAAAGATAGCTTTCTCAGAAACCAAGAATGTTTGTCTATTCATAGAACATGGACATCTCAAAACTCATTTTCCTGAACCTTGAAAATAAACCAAATTCAAAGTTCAATGACATTGAACAAAAGCTTTCTAGAGAGTTATAGAACTACAAACAATATAGGGAGAAGCTAAGCAAGAAGGAGTTCAGAAGTCTTTACTAATGATGCAAGCCAAAAGAGTCCCTCATTATACAGAAAAATGGGGCTCTGTGTTCCAGTAGTCAATATAAGCTACAGTGGCAGAGTAGGGATGGGGGAAGGAGGGATAATATTATATAAAAATTAGAAACAATTAAACAAAACATACTTAGAAAAAATTTGATTTGAACCGAATACCGTAAGATATAGACCAGCCTCTTTTTCATGAAGACACAGTAGTAGCTTGAGGAGTTTTGAGGTCATCTACTATAATATTCTCTGATTTGCAAAAGGCATGACCAGAATAAATATGCCTCAAATGGAAGTTTCTACGAAAGAGTTTAACCTATAAAACTTTGCTTTGCACATGTATTCTTCTTTTAGCCCTCCCTGGACTCCCCCAGATCTTCCCTTCTCAGGCTTTGGCAGTGTGGCTCTTAAGACCATGAAGAAACTTTCTGTTTTATGACATATTTACTCCTCTCATGATGTATCATCTCAGATTTTTAAAAACTTGTCATTAAGAAGGATCAGGCACAACTATGTCCTGAGGAATAGATGACTTAACAATTTAGAATGCTGCTGATTCTGGGGAGACATGTAAAGGCATGAAGTATTAAAGAGCCACTCATTTCAATTCTAGCTCCAACACTTATTTCTTCTTTGTGTGGTTTTAGACAAATTACATCGCTTCCATGAGCCTCAGTTGACTTCATGCTTATAAAGAAGATCATACTAACAGTGCTCTATTGCTCAGGTTTCTTAGTTGAAAACAGCAAACCCTATTTGTGCTATTTTAAGAAGAAACTGATTTTAAGAATAGTAGGCAGCTCATAGAATCAGTAGGATGATTCTATGAAGTAACAGGCTCACTTCTGAAGTTTTAGGAATAATAAATAACAAATAAGTGATGAAGAAGAAATGAATGAACAAGGAAGCTTCCACTACACTACCTTCTGAGCCCAAGTTGAAAGAGACTCTTCTGATTCTCCACCCACACCCTTTTTTGCTTTCACCATGCCAGAACAATGAATACCCCTCCTCACCCGTGTAGAGCCTCTGACCTCAATTCTGATGCAGTCTTGCATGGATGGATCAGTTACGTTGAGGTTATGATCCATATTCACCCTAGCTGCAAGAGAGCCTGGGGAAGCAAGTATCTGTGCACTCTTTGAGAATGGGGGGGCTCATATAAGGAATTATCAAAACAACAGATGTCCATTGCCAGTGCACCAGATACAGCTGGAGTAAGGAACTTGAAATGATGTACATACAATGTTTAGGAGGTGTTCAGCCCATATACGCACTAAAAAAGGGGGGTTTTCTAGAAGTGGTTATATAAAGCTGGGTATGACTTGTATACTCAAACTAAGCCCCAACTAATGGTTTGTCATGGAAAATTAGATCAACCACTAGGAGCTCTCATACTACTGACCAGATATTTACTTTAAAAGGATGAAGAACAAGGCCTTACCCATTGAATATGAGAAAAGTCATGAGAGATTTTATCATAAATAAAATGCTGCTTATCAAAGAATCCTTGGCTTTTTGTGACTGTTTTTGTTCTCTTATTTTTAAAGGAAAAAATATTTTTGATTGTTTTTTCACTTTGATTAAATGGTACTTACGAAAAGAGGGTATATTTTTAATGGTATTTGCTGAAATATAAAATATAGAATATATAACTAAAGAATGTTAGGATCCTTACATTACCCTCTCTTTTAGTTTAAACTCTATTTAGAATTATGTACCATTGTGTAACACAAAAGATGTTGTTTTTCCACCATCAAAAAAGGCAAATGGGGATCTGCATGAAACCTTGGATATTGCACAACCATTTTTTTTTAGCTCCTAGAGATGTGCTTATATTCTGCCTCTTTAGCATAGGAGGCACCTTTAGTTTAAAATGTAGATGTTCTTGGTTACAGTTGCTATGTGAAATGTTATGAGAGAGAAATTACTGTCATAATTAATAATAGGTAAAGGTTTTACCTTTGATGTGCTGCATTTTACATTTGACTGTCTTTTCGATTGTACTTATTGTACATCTCTATCATCCCATTGGCTTTCTGGCTGTTTGTATGCTTAGCTTGACATCTGTTTCTATTTAGTCAAGGCTATTAATGCCTTTCAGACATTTTCAACTGCTCAGTAAACCCATATGGTTTAAGTTTAAAGGGAGATTTACACTATTACATTCTTGGATATTAAAACCCACTTTTGTCCTTCATTTTGCTGTCCTTAAAAGATATTGTGATATATTAACAAAGTACATATAAGTTTGCACTCACAGTAGCAAGAATAAGAACAGAGACAGTTCAGAAACTAGGCTCTTCCAAAATCAAACATTTGACCTCTCCCAAAAGATCCCAAGTATATGTAAAAGCGTTACTGCTTACAAAGCCCATTCGCGTAATACCAGGGAGATATTTAATGTAACCAGCCACCAGGTGGACACTGCATGGTTTTACTAGTCCCACATCTTTTCCTCCTTCTTCTGGGAATAACACCTTATTTTTGCCTTGGGAAATGCCTCCCTCCTAACCAAACACACTATTGGTGGGCCTAAATCAATGTGACGTGATATCTCCTGGCAAAAAGATGGGCACAGGATTGATTAAGGAGGCATTAGTCTTCTTCCTCCTGGAATGTGAATATTGAGCACGATTCTTCAAAGATAAAGAGTAGTCACAGGTCTTTCACTTTGGCCACGCACTCCTAAAGAGACTGACTGTTAATTTCTGTTACCTATCTATCCAGAACTAAGTCTTTCTTGATTTACTTAATAAATAATCTATGACACTCCAAGTCTGGTGACTAAAGTCCAACTCCAGCCATCACGCCAGAGACCAGTAGCCCCTCACTAGATCCAATATCTGAATCAGTTTTTTCTTTTGAGCTTTTAGCTCAAGCTCTGGAGACAGATTTATTTGGGCCAGAATGCAACTCCACCACACACAAACCATGAGTCTAAACAGAGCTTGTTTTAACATCTATAACATGGAGAAATGAACATTAAACATATAGAATTGATCTGATTACTAAATAGAACTGAACCATGTATATGAAGTGGAGAGTCTAGTTCCTAGCACATAGTAGGCTCTCAAAAAATGGTAGCATAGCAGTAGCAGTAGTAACAGTGGTAGTTATTCTGATATTGGTATCAATATCAAAATGGTGAAGCTGTACTTCAGCTATGCATCCTGTTTTTCATTATACTTATTGATTGCATACTCTTATTCTACTTTACTGGTTATGTATTTTATTTAGCATCTTTTTCTAAGAAACAAGGCCTTAGTACGTATTTGTCCTTGCACTACAGGATCTTGCCTGCTCTTGGCACAGACTGGCCCTGTCTGTGCCCCACAACATCAGTACACCACTAGAAAATTAATTCCATATATTTTTATACTCAGTTACATTTTTTGCATGCTTTAGCATTCAGGCTCGTGTATCCTTGGGTCTATGTTTACATTATTTGCTCACCCCTAGAGAAGAAAGCCAAAGAAAGATTAATTCATAAAAAATGAATGGTTGTTGAAACTCTTCAAAGCCTTGATTTACTGCATAATTAGTAGACAACACTAGAAAACAGAATATATTTCTGCCTGTGAATTAAGTAAATTGATTAATTCATTAATTACGAATGATAACTCCATAGATAGCATAATTGTATCACTGGTTAACAAACACACAGTAAAAGAATCAAGTGTGTTTTCAACATGGTCAAAAATTTAATTTACGTTAGTGGGTTTCTCTCTCAGAATCCTAATTAAAGATTTCAGGAAAGCCATACATAGTCTAAACACATATCTAGAAGGAGGGTTGAATCACTTATAAAGCATACCACAATTAAGAATGGTTCCTTTTTCTCCCAGATTTTCATCCTAACCAGAAATCACTCATTCATTCATTTATCATTAACCAAATATTACTGAGCACTGTCTGTGTTTCAAGTACTTTTGTAAGCATTCGGGATAACAGCAATGAACAAATTAAACAAAGATCCCTGCCTTCATGGAATATACATTGGAGAGCTATTCTGCTCATTACGGTAGCCACTAGCCACATACATCTATTTACATCTAAATTTAAATTAATTACATTTAAAAATTCAGTTCCTCATTCCCACTAGTCAAATGTCAAGTGACCAATGACCACACATGGCTAATAGTTACTATATGGGACAGTACAGAACATTTTCCACATTATAGAAAATTCTCTCAGACAGTGCTATTCTAGAGGGTGGAGACAGAAAAGCAATAAATAATTAGATAAAGATACAGTTTTAGACTGTGATAAAAAACCCTGAAGGAAATAAATAAGAGAATGTAATAGTGACCATTTGGAGACTGGGATGACCACTTTTTAAAAGATGATCGATCAGGGCAGACATCTGTGAAAAGCACGCATTTTAACTAAAATGAAGAATTCAACTCTTTAAAAAGTTGTCAAAGCAGGAGGATCAGCATGTGCTAAGGCTCTGAGGCACAAAAGAACCAGGTGTGCATAAGGGAAAGAAGAGCAGTGAATGTGGCTGGAGAGTTGTGAGAGAGGAAGGGCACAAGATGGAGGAGGGATGGAGGCCATGAGAGAGTATAAGGTTTCGTGCTAACTTCCATGGGAAATCACTAAAAGGATTAAAAACAAATGACATGTCCAGATTAATATTTTAAAACAGAGATTTCTGTGTGAGGAGGAAATTAGATGGGAGCAAGAACAGAAGGTGAGATACCTGTTCAAAGGTAAGGTGTTAAGGTAAATGGAACCAGAAATGTGACAATGCAATTGGTCATGAGAATGACACTGAAATATAATTGGAAGGAGAAGTAATTGGAATGCTCATTGATTAGATTTCAGGAGTGAGGAAAGGGGGAAAATCAAAGATGACTCCTGAATTTCTACACTGAGGAGCTGAGAGGAAATGATAGTGCCATCTACTGAGACTGGGAAGATTACCGAAGGGCAAGCTTGAGGTACATTAACATGATTTCTTTGGCTGTGTTATGCTTAAAATGCCAGTTAACATATGAATCAGAATGTTAAACAGCAGATAGCTGGATAGATAAATCTGGAGCCTGCAGAAAAACTAAGGTCAGATGTATGAATTTGAAATTATCTTCAAATAGATGGTATTTAAATCCACAAGTTTGGAAGAAATCATCGGTGATGAATTGGAGGTAGAGAAGAAATAAAAGAGCAAGCCCTGGGATATTGCGACATTTAATAGCGGGGTAGAGGGAGAAGAGCCAGCACAGGGAATTGAGATGGAGGGGCGAGTGGGGAGCAGCATGGAAGCAAAGTCAGGAGTCGGAAAACTGCGGAGCAGCAGAGGAGGATGAAGACAGGATGGTGTCACTGACAGGAGATTGTTGGAGAGTAGTTTCAGTTGAGTAGTGGAGATGTACTCCAGAACAGAAAAGGTTGAGGCATAAATGAGATGTTTAGAAACAGAGAGAGGCCCTGATCAGTGTGGCTCAGTTGGTTGGGCATCATCCTGTAGACCTGGGGGTTGTCGGTTTGATTCCAGGTCAGAGCACACGCCCAGGTTGTGGGCTTGATCTCACATAGATGTTTCTTTTTTCCTCTCTAAGAATCAATTTTTTAAAAATTTGAAAAGAAGAAGTAGACAGTTGAGTGCAGAATCATTTTAGAAGCTGCAATGGAACAGGGTCACAGAAGAGGACCTCTTTTAGAATAGGAAAGGGTGGAGGACGCTTGCGTGCTTATGGAGCTGATGCAATAGCAAGGGTGAAACGATGGATCTAGGAGAAAGAATGGAAGACCTTAAGAAAGCAACATTAAAGGAATGCAGAGTACAAGGAGGGAGTTGTTCTTCTACTGTACTAGGAGGAAAAACAGAAAATCTGGGTCCAGATGCAGATAGCTTTGTAGATTATGTGGCTAGCTTGGAAGGTGAAAAATTCTGGTAACGTTATAGCTTCACAACTTCACAAATTAAAAAAAAAATCCACAAAGCCACAGTTATAATATAAAATAGAACAAATGAGTCTCTCTCTCTCTCTCTCTCTCTCTCTCTCTCTCTCTCTCTCTCTCACACACACACACACACACACACACACACACACACACACACACACTTTAGGCTCTGAGAAGAAAACATTTGGGAGTCCTCTGAAGTTATCAGCTGGAGGACAGGGCTTTCGTATCAAATCCCCACTTGATCTGTGATGAGGCATGTAACTTTGAGCACGTTACTTAAATTCTTTCAGCCTCTGCCTCTTCATCTGTAAAATGGCAATTATCACATACTTAGCCCATTAAAGTTCTGGATAATATATACCAGGCATATATACATATGAAGTACTTTTAAAAAGACAGGCAAAAAACCATAAAAGCAGCAATCAGAGATTACACCATTTAATCAGAGACTGAGGAGCAAGAGGGACACAGGACCATGAATGAATGTTAAGGAGGAGAGAAGGTCCAAACTAGGAAGTGGGATATAGGTTCACATGATGCAGAATGATAAAGGAGAGTCAAGCTGAAGAAGGCCCTGGATTGGATTTGCTCACGGAAATGTCCCTGGTGACCTTTAACATTATGGTTTCTGTGCAGTGGTCGGCATCATAGTCAGAGTGTGTGGGATTCGGATAGAAGCAAGCTGTGAGAAAACAAAGGCACCGACTGTGAGGTACTTCTCAAGAGTCTCTGTGGGTAAGTGAGAAAAATAGATACAAGTCATATAAGAGCTGAGATGGAACAAGAGAAGGCCCAAGAGAAAAACATGTGAAGGAAAAGGAGCTATGCTGTAAGCAGATGAGAAGTAATCACCCCGAGGGAGAGAAGATGCAAAGAAGCGTGCCCATGAGAACAGGAGCAAAGTACCACAAGGGCCTCATGCACGAAGCTAGAACTATGGGAGAACAGGAACGTTTCTGTTCTTATAGACAGAAAGCAAGCAGGGCATGGGAACTGAAGGGACCAGGCTGTTGGGTGGTATGGCAGTGGAGTGAATGCCAAATGCAAATCAGAATTATGAAGAAATCTGGGGAATTTAGAAGTAGAATGTGCAAGTTGAATAGTATCAATTGTAGTGGACTGAGGAGTCTTCCAAGTTAAGGTACCTGGAAGGTAGATATTCCCAGTAGCCTGATGGGAGTCACTCTTCTTGACTGTCAAGAAACAGAAATGCCAACTTATGGATCTTTGGTGGTTGTTTACATATTACCGGTTCTTAAGCAGGACACAGCACACCAGGTCAGGTCTCTCCTTCCTAGGTTGCCATTGACCTTCTGATCCATCGTTCGGAGATGTTCCCCAGGTCACTCTATCAGTCTGGGGTTTCCTTAGGTATTCCTAAACCCTTGAGTCACAGGCTTGTTGGGTTTTCCTATAGCTTGCTAATAAAATCTACTGTGTGGAATGTGTTCATTTAATCCTTAGTAGAAAACCTTAGGCTGTTGCTTCTTTAAAAACCACTAACAGGATGTAGCTAAAAATCAACTAACTCCCAGATTGATGTAACAGGTGTTCATATTGGAATGAACTGTCCATCAGAGCCTCTTATCATTCTCTCTCAATATCTCTCTCTCTCTCTCTATCAATCTGTCTCGGTCTCTCGGTCTCTCTCCCCATTGTCTGCACCCCACAGAAGGCCTGAGCCATACAGTGGAAATATAAGACAAGTTATCTCCATCAGGGCCTCCAAGCCCATACACCACTCCATTAATCAGCTGGCATTCCCAAACCTCCAGGTTCCAAAGGAGTCTATTTATGAAATATCTGGCTGTGGTGTACAATAAACAATGCCAGAGTGAACTAAAAACAGACTAATTTAATAAGCAATTTCTTTCCTCTGCACTGTTTAAATTTACATAATCAACTGGCTATAATATTTAGCATACTTTTAATGTTTCTCATTTGTTTACACTACAATTCTACTACAATTCTGTTTCAGCCTTCTCCATTCACCAAGATATTGATTGGCCAATAAAGAGTACAAAACAGCCCAGCCGGTGTGGCTCAGCGGTTGAGCGTCTACCTATGAACCAGGAGGTCATGGTTCAATTCCTGGTCAGGCCATATGCCTGGGCTACAGGCTTGATTTCCAGTGGGGAGCATGCAGGAGGCAGCTGATCAATGATTCTCTCTCATCATTAATGTTTCTATCTCTCTCTCCATCTCCCTTTCTCTCTGAAATCAACAAAAAATATTTTTTAAAAAGTACAAAACAGCAAATATTCCACTGGTGTTTATTACATGAATGTGAAGGAAGTGAGAGGTGGATCTACTGTATATTTCTTGTTAATTACAGACCTAATATCCTATTAAAATGCATGAAATGACAAAAATCTCAACACTCTTTAAAGCTATTACTAGCAGATAAAGTATTCTGTTGAAGTATTAATAGTAGCATCATTAGAATAGTTTTATCAAGTGCACATTTATCTCCAGACTGGAAACAATAGCAGCCCGAAGGAGAGAAAGGCCCTTGTGTATTGCGGTATGAAAACCAACAGCAGTTGAGCCACATAAAGTATACTTGTGGCTTCACAATGAAAACAAACAAACAAACAAAAACAAAAAACAAAAAAAGAATTCTTGAAGCCACAGTTATAAGATGTAATAGAGTAAATGAGTCTATTTTTCATCACCTTGGGCTCTGAAAAGAAAACACTGTGGAGTTATCTCGATAAGGAAAGAGCTCAGATATTAAAATACATTAACTTTACTTTAATTGATTTAAACAGATCCAGAGCTTTCGAAATGGATATGATGTTATTTCTCCATTAGTAGACAAAATAGATCTGTTTTAGATTGCCAAGCTCCATCTCTGCATCTCCCTTGTCTGGTAGGGAGAGAAAACCCTCTCCATTTCTTAGTCTCTTACAAAACCCAAAACAACACAGAAAACCATATCCTTTTATTTGTAGTTAAAGAGATCCTTTCTTTATCCTTTCCTTAAAATGTCTTGGAGTAGCAGTAATACATTGCTTTCCTATAGCCCAGAACACTGTAGGCAGAGAACAACCAAAACAGATACCACAACTGGAGTGTTTACCCTGTCCAGGCACCATGCTCCATCCATATTACTTCGTTTAATTGGAAAATGACCTTTGAAGCAGATCTCCTTATTTTTCATCTAACACAGATAAGGAAACTGAGGTACAGAGAGGCCGAGTAACGTGCCAGACGGCGAGCAGGTGAGATGGGTTATGAAGTCAGCAGGGCGTTTCTGTGGCCCTAGCTCTTTATCAAAACTCCATAATGTGGCTTTCTCTAGGAGAAATAATTCCACCAAAGGCCAAGGTCAAAGATTCTTCTGTACACCACGGAAATAAAACATTTACATCAACCCCTCCCAGCCTCCCACTGAACAGGTTTCTTGCATCAATTCCTTCCTGTTAGACTCTGTTTCTGTAGCATGATTTTTAAAGTCAGAGATAAATATGGAAAGGCTCATAAGATATCACATCCAGCCTCCCATTCAGGACGAGGAAGCTCAAGCCCAAAGAGGGGAAGGGGGCAGTAACTCATCACAGAACTTTTTACGGCAGAGTCCACTTTGAACTCTAGGTAGCCTTTATGTTGTATTTAAACATGTTTATGGTACAGAAGAGATAGAAAGAGAAGTATTAGGATAGGCTCCCATTTCAACTGATTCCTCTTAAAGGAGTATTTCAAGTTTTGGTAAAAACAAACAAACAAACAAAAAAACCACACAGCAATCATCCTGTTCTGATGTGGGGAAAAAATGTATTGTTTGGTGTTTCTTGGGCAGTTGAGTGGAATGATGACAGCTCTTTTGTGGCCTTTGGATCACATAAAATATTTTCTCCTAGAGTCCCTCCAGATCGGAGTACTGCTTTTAATCTTAGGTCCACTAAGCACCAGTCAGGGCCATAAACAGAATATTAGAAGCATAAGCTGATTCTCAGGAAGGTGATGGCCAAGGTGACGAAGAACTGTGCTACCGCCACCCCCACGTGCAATGCACCACTCCACATGCAAGGATCAGCCAAGGAAAGACTCCATGTTAGCACACAGTGTGAAAGCCAAAACGCTGTATGTCTGTAATAATCCGGAAACAAATGCTATTCAATGGGCTGCTATAAGTGCTTTGTTTATTTTAGGGAAATATTTCCAAAGGAAGGCTTCCTATGCGGGGCCATGAAAAGCCTTTTATAAAAGGATATTAATTATATGCTGAAAGTATCATGGGCAACAGTACTGCTGGATACAATACCAGACGACCATCTCACAGATCCACTAATTTAGGCTAGTCCTGATCCTGGCTTTCCAGCTGAGAACTGGAATTATTTAGCAATTATTTAGCTGAGCATAAATATTTAGAGACAGTTTTTGCAAACAAATCTTGCCTCTAGGAGCCAGACCCCTAACAATATTCTTGGCGCTAGTTTTCCACAGATAAATCAAGCATCTAACTTCACACCTTCTCTATTTCATTTTTACTATTGTGTGTGTGTACCATGGCTCTTTTTTATTCCTGGCCTCTTTTTGCACTATCCCACGGAACAGAAACCTGGCCAGGCTCATGTGGCCTGGACTGAGTGTCTGAAAAACTGCTCATGAGAAACACGATGGGTTTGAGTCCTCCATCTTGGATTTGTAATGTTTATGAGAGTTGGAGAGGTTCCAGGCCTAGGGTCTCCCTTTTATAAAACACTCTTGCTGTTAAACATTCTCTCTTTCCTCCGTTTCCTGTATGTGCATGCCCCTGATTTATGACATGAAATGCTGAGTCTCAATCTGCAAGGGATCCCTATTTTGCAATGACTGACCAATTGTGAATATGAAATCATATTCATAGTGGTGGTGTGCAGTAGCCTTTCCCATACCTTGAGGGGGATTTTCGTTTGTGTTTTTTTAAAATATATTTTTACTGATTTCAGAGAGGAAGGGGGGGGGGGAGAGAGAGAGAGAGAGAGAGAGAGAGAGAGAGAGAGAGAGAGAGAGAGAGAGAGAGAGAGAGAAACATCAATGATGAGAGAGAATCATTGATCGGCTGCCTCCTGCACACCCCACACTGGGGATGGAGCCCCACAATCTTGGCATGTGCCCTGACAGGAATTGAACCTGTGACCTGGTTCACAGGTCAACCAACACTCAAGCACTGAGCCACGCCGGCTGGGAATACCTGGTGGTTTTTAAGCGCTGTGATTCCTGTTCACATTTACCCTTGGAAAATGTACCGCCTCTTAAGAGAGTTCACTGATTTCCCAACTCTGCTCAAATTTCACTGGGGGCGTCATTGACAGCAGCCCTCCAGCTGAGTTCTCTATATATGGTAAATAAGTCATGGGAACAACAGTCCCCAATTTCACATTAATTGTTTGGAAATCTCCACAACATCAAACGTTCTGTTAAAAGTCGGGGGGAAAAATAAGTGTAGCTCTTTTGTTGTCATCGTCATTGTTTGGCTTCAGAGTGATTTGTTCTAAATACAGCTTAACAGGCAGATGACTGGTTTGTGACTAGAGCATCTTTTCGGAGATGAAAAAGCAATACAAACGCTCTCCAAATGGATGCCAACCAGGCGCAGAGCAACACGGGGACCATGGAAAGGGCGCACCTGGGGAAATCCTTCCCACAAATTGGATTGACAGGGAGGGCTTGTTCCTGCCCCAGAGCATGTGCCTCGGAAAAGCTGAAAGGGAAGCACAGCGCTTTAGGAAGGAGGACGGGGAATTGCCTCTATATGAGAGTTTCAAATTGCTCAGGCATTAAGAGAATAAGAACGTGCAACACAAATATTGCCAGAACGAAGGGGGAGAAGATATGGCGGAAGACTCACAATCACTGAGAAGTGGAAGCAGGATCTGCAGCCACACTCTAAGATTGGATTTAGGGACATCCCTCGAGGTCATCCCTCCCTTTCCCAGGAGACCTCTGCGCATCTAAACAGGAAGACAGGGATTCCTTCAGAATTCAGTGGAGCAAGGAAGTGGAAAATCTATTTACACCCCTGTTGGTCAAGATCTTTCTCACTGTTGAGAAGAATTACCTGACTGAAAAGATAAGTAAGAGCTAAGCTCTCTTTGTGTGTAAGAGTCACTGTACGGGTTAAAAGTGAAAGGCTTTGATTTTTCAAGCAATGGCCCCATGGCTCTTCTAGAAATTCAAGATACCAATGCTTCTATGACCTCAAAGGCTTATGTAGCATGAAGATAAGGCAATGAACTTCATTCCACAAAATGCACTGAGAAATGTGGCCAGATTTCTTTAGGGTTTTCTTATGTTGACTTTTCCATTGCGGGGTCTGTGTTGCAGGTAAGGCCATAGCGAATTTTGCCGGTGTTTTCACTTTTATTATTACTCTGATGAACCCACTCTTCTAAGCTATGGGTCTGTGCATACGTTACTGATTTTCTATGATATGTGAATCCCTGGGCATACTTCACACAAAGACCTCTGGAGACAAGAACACTGAGTTCCACCGAAGACTTATTAGAAATCACAAAAGCCACTTCATGGCCAGGCCGAGGGGCAGGCACAGCAGCCCGGATTCTTTGTACATTACTCTCTCCTCTCCAAGCTCTCAGGGATGAAGCAGAATTGAGATGTTTACATGGATTGATGTCAACAAAGCTTAAATCTTGGAGTATCAGGATCAAAGAAATCAGTCCTATTGACTCCTTTCCAAAAAAACAAGAGCTTGCACATAAAATGAACACCAAGATCAAGGAATTTCTCCCATATTTTCTCTTTCTCCACAATCTGTAGAGCATATTAAATATTCTTTTTTTAATATATTTTTTATTGATTAAGATATTACAGATGTGTCCTTATCCCCACGTTACCCTCTACCCCCCCCCCCTGCTCATGCCCTCACCCCCCCATTGTCCGTGTCCATTGTTTAGGCCTATATGCTTGCATATAAGTCCTTTGGTTGATCTCTCCCCCTTACCCCCACCCTCCCCTACCTTCCCTCCAAGGCCCGACAGTCCAATCAATGCCTCTCGGTCTCTGGATCAGTCCTTGTTCATCAGTTTATGTTGTTCACTATATTCCACAAATGAGTGAGATCATGTGGTATTTATCCGCTCTCCAGTTCCATCCATGCTGTGACAAATGGTAAGAGTTCCTTTTTCTTTTTCCTCTTCTTAAAGCATACCTTTCAGCATTTCATATAATGCTGGTTTGGTGGTGATGAACTCCTTTATCTGTGAAGCTCTTTATCTGACCTTCTATTCTGAATGATAGCTTTGCTGGATAAAGTAATCTTAGTTGTAGGTTCTTGCTGTTCATCACTTTGAATATTTCTTGCCACTCTCTTCTGGCTTGCATGGTTTCTGTTGAGAAATCAGCTGACAGTCGTATGGGTACTCCCTTGTAGGTAACTGACTGTCTTTCTCTTGCTGCTTTTAAGATTCTCTCTTTGTCTTTTGCTCTTGGCATTTTAATTATGATGTGTCTTGGTGTGGTCCTCTTTGGGTTCCTTTTATTTGGGGTTCTCTGTGCTTCCTGGACTTGTAAGTCTATTTCTTTGACCAGGTAGGGGAAGTTTTCTGTCATTATTTCTTCAAATAGGTTTTCAATATCTTGCCCTCTCTCTTCTTCTGGTACCCCTATAATTCTGATGTTGGTACGTTTGAAGCTGTCCCAGAGGCTCCTTACACTATCTTCATATTTTTGGAATCTTTTTTCTTTTTTCTTTTTCAGTTGGGTCTTTTTTGTTTCTTTGTATTTCAAATCTTTGACTTGATTCTTGGGATCCTCTTGTTTGCTGTTGGATCTCTGTATATTATTCTTTATTTCAGTCAGTGTATGCTTAATTTCTAGTTGGTCCTTTTTCATATCCTCGAGAATCTCACTAGATTTATCAAGGGCCTCACTAAATTTATCGGCGGTTTCCATAAAATTCTTGAAAAATCTTATAAACGTGGCCTTGAATTCTATATCCAGTCATTTGCTTTCCTCCATTTCTGTCATTTGTGACCTGTTTCTTTGTCTCTGCATTTTTTATGCTTCCCTGTGTTGGTAGAGTGGTTTTGTGTGCTAGGTGTCCTGTAGGGCCCAGTGGCTCAGCCTCCCCAATTACCTGAGGTGGACACTCTTGGTGTACCCCCTTGTGGGCTTTTTGCACACTCTTATTGTAGTTATGCCTTGATTGTTGTAGGATCACTGGGAGGAATTGACCTCCAGGCCAATTGGCAGTGAGAATCAGCTGTGTCTATGGTGGGAGAACTTCTGTGCTGAAGACACCCTTCTGGGGCAAGACTTGCTTCAGTGGGGCTTTGGTGCTCACTGAGTCTGCCCCCTGGGTGTGTCCCTTATGGATCTGAGGAGTTGTAATCCGGATGGTCCCCCTCTGACCACTGGGTACACTGGCTCTTGGAGGTTACCCAGCAGGAGCTATGAAGAGAACTGCAGATTCCCCTTCCTTTTTTGGAGTTTGGAGGTGCCCTGATGAGGCCCAGCTGTGAAGCAATGCAAGCTGCTGTGGGGCCTTGGGCCTTCTCTTGGAAGTTCTGGGTCTGTGGCCCCGCTGCAGTTTGTTAGGTAATTTTCAGGTTGCAAAGGCCCGGGGCATTCATATGCAAAAGCCTCTGCCGTGGCCTGGGTGGGGCGGGGTCTCCAGGAATCAAAGGGTGTAGCAAGCAGCTATGGTGAATTCCCAGCCCTGCCCTAAGGGGCCGCACGTCTCAGTGTCCCCGTAATTGCTGCAAGCACCTCTGAGGGAAAGCCGACCTCAAGTTCCGAGTTCTGCCTGCTGCCAGACAGTCCAGTTTCTCCCCGTATGAGTCCTGGGTCCCCAGAGACTTCCCGGAACTGGAGTTCAGGGCAGTTGGGAGCTTGTGACTCCCTCTCGATTTAAAAAGACAGCCGCATCCTCAGGTACCAGCCCCTTTCTGCGCGCGCGCGCCTCCGTACCTCTGCACTTTACTTCCGCAGCTCCTCTGGCTCTCAGTGTGGTTTTCTTTCCTTCTAGTTGTGGAATTTCCACTCATCCAGCTTTCCTGTAGTTCTGGATGCTGTTCGTTTTGTCTTTATGTTGTTTTTTTTGAAGTTGTTGTGGGAGGCAGCGATTTCCCGGTGTTTATCTATGCTGCCATCTTAGTTTCTCTTAAATATTCTTAAGAAGCAGCAAAGTGTCCCTTTCACAGAGCTGTGAATGGTACACTGATTAGCACATCAGAGTGGGAGGCTGGAGAACTGGATCAAGAGGTTAAATGCTGCCCGAGGCTGTTAAGAACCATGGGCTACCTCCTTAGCCTTCATCCACACCCAGATCATTGCTTTCTAGAATGGAAACAGCCCTGCCCACCATTTCATTGACTTGACTTCCCCTCTTCACAATGGTGTTATCTACAAATCCCACAGAACGCTTACCAAAGGGCTCCTTAAGCAACATGGACTCTGTGCCTTCTGGACAGCCATGCTACATAGAAAAGAGGAAGCCAACTGTTCTTATTAAGACCCAGTGCTCTAGACCCAAGTTGGCTCTTGAGCAAGTGACTGAAGTTATCCAAGCCTCAGCTCCCTCCTGTGTAACATGGAGATAGTACTGCCATCTCCAAGGGTGATCAGGGAAATTGAGTGAAAGAGTGTATGTAGCACAATCTCCAAAGTGCCTGGTTCACAGTAAACTTGAAATAATGCTTGCGATGGGTGTCATTATTAAAATATGTTCAATAGTATTTTGGGAATAGTTACACGACCAAACAGGCAAAGGCCTCTGCCCTCGAAGATAAAAGTGCTTTACCTTAAAAGGGTGACCCAGGTTTCCCCTCGTGGCTCTGTAAACATCTGGGTCTCCCCTAAGGAGCTAATGTTCTACACACAGCTGGCCCCGAAGTGAGCTGGGCTTCTACCCTGGAATTCTTTGTCTTTTTACCGGAAGCTAAAAATGAAAGGCTCAGATACGCTAGTGATCCCAGGAAGAGCAAAGCAAAAACAGTAATACTAATTAGTAGCTACCAGAGCTGTTCAGCATGGCAATAAGCTGTAAATTTATGGTTTTGTTAAGAGTCAGGATACATTTGAAATCTTTTATATAATATTAGATATGAAAATACACACCATCTGGACCTCTTGCTGGTAGCCTTGAAATGTCTACATCTCACAGGAATCAAACCCATTTTACCTGCTAGGGAATAAAACACCTGTTTCACATATTACTTCACACTGGGTGATGAACATTTCCACCATCTCCAGCCAGAAAGGAAAAAAATGAAACTGTGGCTTCACATTGTTTAGTAGATTTTAAAAAAGCTCACAGGGTTGGGGCTGTGTTACTACTATCTGGTAGGAAGAAGGCCCTGCAAATTGCCCCTGTATTAGCAGCAGCTCCCTAATAATTTGGGGGTGTTCTCTGCAGCCCTGATTAGTATGGATCAAAATGCATTTCCCTCTCATTATAAATCTGTTTATGAAAACACTTAGTGAAATGAGCCAACTGCATCTTGGCTGCTAGTTGCATCTTGTAATAGATGGTCCCAAAGTGGATAGAAGGCTGTAATTCACTGGAGGAACTCTGCTGATGACATAAAATAGTTGAACAGCTTATGAATAGCCCTAGAATCTTGAGAGAGAAAATGGCTTTGCATTCTTTCCTAGGACAACTGCTGTTATTCTATAGATACCCTCCTGCAAACTTAAAAAATAAAAGCATCCTTAGCATATCTTTCCTTTGTACTTTCCATAAATCCTTTTGTTCTTCAGCTCAAATCTAACTGCCTGATAGGGAACAGGTTGCCTAATCACAATACCACTATTTCTCTTAACATATCTTCAAATATCCAGTCACTGTTAATGTTTCCAGTTGCCTCATGTTGTCTTAAAGTTTGTTTGAATCAGAATTCAAATACGATCCATACATTGCTATTTCCTTTCCACATATTCCTTGCATGATCATTTGCTGTATAGAGGTACCCACCGTCCACATTTTGTGGATCGTATACCTGTGCTGCCCTTTAACGTGTTCTTATGTCCTCTGTCTTTTTTGTATATTAGTATACTAGAGGCTCGAAGCATGAAATTCGTGCAAGGGGCTTGGCCCTCGCAGCCGCAGCTGCTTGCCTAGGCCCTTGCAGCCCCGGCTTCATCTGGAAGGTTGTCCGGAAGGACATCCAGAAGGTCATCCAGCTGCCCGGTCTAATTAGCATATTACCCTTTTATTATTATAGATAATATTTACAGTATAGTTGATATGTTAGAGGCTTAATCCAGTTCAGGTTTGATTTCTTTGGTAAGACAATTTCACTGCCGGTCAGATGGCTACAAACAAACAAGTAACCATTCTGTTACTTGGCAATAGGACCTCTGTCTTTGAAAATTCTAGGTGGAATATGGCAGAAAGAGTACACTCACACAAAGAAACGCCAATGCTACATTATAGTGATTTTAGTTACCAGTTCATTTCATTAACAGAGATAGGAAGAAAAGATACTGGTGTGTGAAGAAAGACGAATCTTCAATGCTCCATGTACAACTAATTGGAATTTGGATAACATTACAATCATTCAAGGCGGGATGGGAAAACAATGTTGATGTTGCAGAGGAAGTAAGAAATAGGTTAACTCTGAATGGGTTAAGATGACTCACAGAGGTGAAACCAAATGCAATGATTTCACAGGTACTTGGAAGAACTCTCTGTGATATTCATGATGAAGAAGTCCTATTAATGCTACCAGAAAGAAACTCATTAAAAAGGCAAGTAAATAGAATTCAAAACAGACATTAACCTCCAAACCCAACTTCATTACATGGAATTGAAATTCTTGAGGAATATAAAGTGACCAGATGCAGAGAAAGATTTCTTAAACATGATTCTGGTGCTCAACATGACAAAAGGATTCTTATTTACATGACCCATGACAATATCAGATATTTAAGTGCCAGAGATGGTACCTTATTCAGAGATGGTACCTTCAAGATGGCACCAGAGATAGGATCTTCAAGATGGCACCAGCACAGTTTGCTCAGTTATTCTGGGGGGATGCTGTAGTATTGGCTTATACTATGCCATGGATTTACCCTAACAGTGAAGGGCAAGAGGACACAGATATATACATGAGAAAGTACTTGCCTTTGCATGGGAAAGAAATCTAGACATTAGCTCTTCATTGTGAATGATGAATTTCGACTTTGAAAATATGAATGCAATTTGACTACTCCTACCATATGCCTGAGCAAAGGATCCTTGTTTCACTTTTTACAATCAACGTGGTGAAGAAAATCTTTGGATCTATCATGCAAGTGTGTGAAAACAAAAAGTAATACCTTTAAGCATGTATCTAAGTCGTTTGGACTTCCATTTGTACCTTCGGAAGATGTAAGGAAACCTTTTGAGTACATGGTAGAGAATGCAGAAGAAAATGTAGAGAATCTAATGCAGCGGTTCTCAAACTGTGGGTCGCGACCCCTTTGGGGGTCGAACGACCCTTTCACAGGGGTCGCCTAAGACCATCGGAAAACACGTATATAATTACATATTGTTTTTGTGATTAATTACTATGCTTTAATTATGTTCAATTTGTAACAATGAAATTGGGAGTCACCACAACATGAGGAACCGTATTAAAGGGTCGCGGCATTAGGTAGGTTGAGAACCACTGATCTAATGTATTATGCTAGATGATGTCCATGGAAGGCATATCAGAGGTGGAAGAAGACAAGAGGCTCTGAGAATTCTACCTGAAACTTGGAATTTTTGTAGATCAGTACTGAAAGACAATCACAGGGTGAATAATGCCATGGAAAGCTGGCATAGAAAATTTCAAGCTGATGGAGGTGCATCATCCTATAATTTGAAGACTTACTGATATGTTAAAAGATGAACAGCAAGGCAATGAACAAGTTATCACCTGGATTCTTGGTGGTCACACTTAAACACGACCACCAACTTCAAAGCGATACCAACAAAACCAAATTCATATAAATAATATTGTTAACAGACATAAAAATAAAAAGCCAATAATCGGTTTGATATATACTTCACAGCATTTGCTCATTGACTTAAGACAAACCCTGTCGAACTTCATAATGAGGACAAACAAGAATAAATGTGAAATCCAAAATTCATCATGAAATTACAATAAAAATAACGTAAATAAAATTTTAACAAAAGTATATATTTGTATTATTTAACAAATTATTGACCAAATGTCTCAGTAGACATTTTGTACAGGATCCAATAACAAGGACATTTTGGTGTGGAACAAATGTCTTAATGGACATTTTAAGTAGGGCCAAATATCAAGGATCTTTTGGCATGGACCAAATGTCTTAGTGGATGTTATGGACAAGACCAAATGTCCTATCAGGATGTAATAGACATTCTAACATACAATACATATATATTATACATTATATGACAAACATAGGTCTATATATTGCAATTATCTATTCTCATTATTATATTTTATCTTATGAGAGCATTTCCCAATAATTCTCCTGCACATGAATCTCAATGTCAGAGTCTGTTTCTTGGGTTTACCTGAATTAAAATACCATATTTTTAAATGTTTATGTGTTATTTGCCTTTGCTTTAATACAATATTCTAATTATATCTATTTGCCCATTTTTTAATTGACTGGGTTGTTTGAATTTTTTATTGATTTGTGAATGCTATTTATATTTTCTGAAGATTAATTCTCTGCTCATTTTATTGCAACTATCTTCTTTAACTTTGTAGTTTGTCTTCATAATCTTTATGGTAACTTGATGAGCAGGTGGTCTTATTTTTAGGGTAATTTAATTTGTCAACCCTTTCTTATATAGTTAATGACATTTTGTTTTATTTTTTAAAAGATTTCTATACTTCAAGGTCATAAATGTATTCCTCATATTTACTTTAAAGTGTCATATTTGGTCTTTCACATAAATTTTAATCTTAGATAATTTATTTTTATAAGGAGTGTTAGGTAAGGAATTTTATTTATTGCTAAAAGGATTTCAAATCTACACATCTTGCTAAGCTCTTATTTCTAACTGGAGGCCCGATGCACGAAAATTCGTTCAAGAGTAGGCCTTCTTTCCCCCAGCTGCAGGCACCGGCTTCCCTTCAGTATCCAGAACCCAGGCTGACTTCCCTCGGGCCACCCGCAGGCACCTGGGACTGGGCTGGATTCCCTCTGGCCCAACTTTGTCAGGAAGGACATCTGGAATGATGTCCAGAAGGATGTTTGGTCTAATTAGCATATTACCCTTTTATTATTATAATTTGTAATTTGTGAAAATTTTTATATATTGAAAGCACATAGTTTTTGAAAATTACAGTTTTGTTTCTTTTTCTCTGGCCCTTATAGCTTCTGTCCCTTTTCTTGTTTTATTCCACTGGCTAGGAATTAAAACTATTTATTCTTAAATAAAATGGGTAGAGACATTCTTATATCTTGTTCCTGACTTTAAAGGAATATTCTCCACATTAAGAAAGATATTTGCTTTACCTTTTCTGTAACAGTTTTTATCAGGCTAATGTACATTTTAATATATATTTTGCTGAGGAAATTTATCAGATGCCTATTTTATATATATCCAGAAGATCAAATATATTTTTCTTTACTCTTTTAATGGCATAATTGATATTTATAGGGTTTTATAACATTACACTGTCCTTGTGTAAGTGTGATAAATTCAACTTGATTATGATACATTACCTTTTCATATGCTTCTTGAATGATTTTGCCGATGTATTTTTAAAAATTTTTAAATCTATGCTCACATATAAAAATGACTTCTCTTATACTCTCCTGTGTCTGGCTTTGATATTAAAGTTTTACTAGACTCATAAATTGAATTGGAAAATATTTAATCTTTTTTTCCCCTATAAACTGGAAGGTTTAGGTTAGGTTTGGAATGATTTTTGGGGAGGGAAAGTTTAGTAGACTCAAATAACCCATCTGGAACTAGTGGGATTTTGGGGGTTTTGTTTTTCTGTAGACTTATTTTAACTCCCAATTAATTTCTTTAGAGATTACTGGGTTATGTAGACGTTCTAATTCACCTTGAGAAAATTTGGTAAGTTAAAAAATTCTAGGAAGTCTCACATCTTGCATAAGCTTTAAATTTATTGCTGGGATGCAGCGGATCTGGGTATGTTTGAAAAGAATGTGTTTCTTTGATTGCAATATTCCATGAATGTCCAGAATCACAAATTTCTTAAGGTGTGCTTTTCAAATAGTCTAGCTTTACTAATTTTTTAAAATATATTTTACTGACTTCAGATAGAAGAAGGGAGAGGGAGAGAGAGATAGAAGCATCAATGATGAGAGAGAATCAATGATGAGAGAGAATCAGGCTGCCTGCAACCTGAGCATGTGCTCTGACTGGAAATCGAAGCATGACCTCCTGGTTCATGGGCCAATGCTCAACCACTGAACAACACGAGCAGGGCTAGCTTTACTAGTTTTTTGGCCATTTGGAAGAGGCATGTTGACACATTCCGTTATATGGATATGGCATTTTCTCCCTGAAGCTACAGAATACTGATTTATTTATTTTTAGATATTCTGGTGAACCATATACATTTAGATGTTTATATATCTCTGGCAATTGAACCTTTTAGTCCAAGACTAGACCCCCTTCCCTGGCATAACCCACATCCACTGACTATAGCGCCTTTTGTGGTCGGCAGAATTCTAAAATGTTCCTCAAGATCTTCTACTGCTGTACCATATACACCCAGCATTAATCCCTAGAGCTGTGAAATTGATGGCTTTTACCCCATGATTATGTTATGGCACAGTGACCTTTAGAAAGGGAGATGATGAGTGGGTCTACCCTAATCACACAAGCCTTTTAAAAGCAAAGAGGTTTCTCTGGCTGGGAGCAGAAGTAGAAGTCAGACTTGAAGCATGAGAGAGATCTAATACAAGATCTGTTGCTGACATGGAAGGAGCCACAGGGCAAGGAATTGATTGTGGCCTCTAGGAGATGGAAATGTCCTTGGTTAATGCCTGGCAAGACATCACAGACCTCATTCCTAGAGCAGCAAGAAATCAATTCTGCCAAGAATCAGAAGGTGCTTGCAGCAAATCTCTTCCTAGCCAAGCCTCCAAATGGGGATGCAATTTGCCAACACCTTAACATCAACTTTATGAAATCCTGGACACAGAGCCTAGTCAAGCTGTGCTAGACCTCTGGCCCATGGAAACTGAGATAATACATTAGTGTTTTAAAAGCCCAAGTTTGGTCCTAACCAGTTTGGCTCAGTGGATAGAGCATCGGCCTGCGGACAGAAGGGTTCCAGGTTAGATTCCGGTCAAGGGCATGTACCTTGGTTGCGGGAACATCCCCAGTAGGGGGTGTGCAGGAGGCAACTGATCGATGTTTCTAACTCTCTATCCCTCTCCCTTCCTCTCTGTAAAAAAATCAATAAAATATATTTTAAAAATAAAAGCCCGAGTTTGTAGTAATCTGTGACACAATAATAGAAAATTAATGTACTCTTATCCTTAGGATTTTTTTTGTCTTAACATATGTTTTATTTGTTACTATTATAGTTATACCATAACTATATGAGTATATGTTTTCTATCTCTTTATTTTCAGTCTTCCCATATTCTTATATTTTTGGTAGTATTTTGTAAGCTGCAAATACTAAATTTTTAATATCTTTGTCTTTAAAAATTTTTGTCTTTTAACTTGAGAATTTTGTCCAGATACATTTATTGTAATTACTAATGTGTTTGAACTTGGATCTACTATGTTCTTTTCTCTCTGCTTTTTTACATGCTATTTTCTCCTTTTTACCCTTTCAAAAATTATTTAATACTTTTTTCATTTCTTTGTTTCTTATTGAATATTTCCTCCTCTATTGGTTTGGAAGCTACTCTAATTCTATTATTTTGCTGGTGATCCTTGAAATTTTACATTCATATTTAAGACAAATATTAAAGTTATCATGAATTAGCATGTTATTTTTATATGTGGAACCATCAAATTTTTCCTATATTGTTTAAATTTAATAAACATGGAGCCAAGGTAAAAATTTTTCTGGTTATTCTTTTGCCTTCTCACTTCACTTTCTCTGTGAAAAGGGAGAGGCGTATCTTCCTTTTCTTCCCACCTTTGCTCCGTCCATGCTGATGTCATCTTATGCAAGAGGGGTTCCAGAATTTCTGCTTGTTATATGCCACTGGGTAAGTTACTTTGCTTATCTACAAAATGGGGATAGTAAAACCTACCTTACTGGGGATTTTTGAAAAGTAAATAATATACATTTATAATTTAGATAAATGCCTAGCATCCAGTAAAATCATTACTTTTACTCAGTATCACTGTTCTTTTTATAATATAACTTACTTTGCTTACAGAACTTCTCTCTTCTTAAGAATCCTATCTAATAATAGACAAACATGGTAATTAACCATACCTCTGACACACTTCCCATTGGCTAATCAGGTCGATATGCAAATTAACTGCCAACCGAGATGGCGGCCAGCAGCCAGGCAGCTGAAGCGAACAGGAGGCTTGCTTGCTCCAGTGATGGAGGAAGCCAAGGTTCCCCGCCTGCCGCTGCCGGCCTCTGAGCTGCACTCTAAGAAACAATGTTGCAATTATAGAACTAAACAAACCCCAGAAACCTGCTTTCAACCAGCCGGGCCTCAGAGCTGGAGCTGAAACAGTGTTTCAATTATAGAAGCAAAACAAACCCAGATACCTACTTTCAGCAGCCAAGGTCTCAGAGCTGGAGCCAAGCCTCAGAGCTAAAGCTGGCTCTCAGTTCCAGTAACAGCCATAGAAGGTAAATAAATCCCAGAATAAAAAAAAGAAAAAGAAAAAAAGGAGAGTTTGGGAGCTTCAGTCACCCACCAGCCTGAAAACGGCCCTCAGCCCTTCACCCAGACTGGCCAGGCATCCCAGTGGGGACCCTCACCCTGAAGGCGGTGTGACCAGCTGCAAACAGCCATCATCCCCTCATCCAGGCTGGCCAGGCACCCAAGCTGGACCCCCACCCTGATCTCGGACACCCTTCAGGGCAAATCAGCCGGCCCCCACCTGTGCACCAGGCCTCTATCCTATATAGTAAAAGGGTAATATGCAAACTGACCCTAACAGCAGAACGACTGGGAATGACTGACTGGTCACTATGACACACACTGACCACCAGGGGGCAGACGCTCAATGCAGGAGCTGCCCTCTGGTGGTCAGGGCACTCTCAAATGGGAGGAGCTCTGCTCAGCCACAAGCCAGCCTGATGGCTGCCAGTATAGCGTTGGTGGTGGGAGCCTCTCCTGCCTCCTCAGCAGCGCTAAGGATGTCCGACTGCAGTTTAGGCCTGCTCCCTGCTGGCAAGTGGACATCCCCCGAGGGCTGCCGGGCTGCCAGAGGGATGTCTGATTGCCATCTTAGGCCCAATCCCCTGGGGAGCGGGCCTAAGCCAGCAGGTGGTCATCCCCTGAGGGGTCCCAGACCCTGAGTACACAAATTTTTGTGCACCGGGCCTCTAGTCTATATATATAAAAACCTAAGCAACTGTTATGACTGGTCAACCGAATGACTGGTTGACCAGTTGCTATGATGTGCACTGACCATCAGGGGGCAGATGCTCAACGCAGGAGCTGTCCCCTGGTGGTCAGTGCGCTGCCACAGCCAACCTCCCACAGCTGGCCAACCTCCCATGGTCCCTCCCCCACGCTGGCTTGCCAACCATCCCTGCCCCCGGCCGGCCAGCCAAACTTCCGTGGCTCCTCCTCCTGGCTGGCCAGCCCCAATCGGCCCCAATTAGGATGAGGCGAGATGGCCCTGATCACCAGCCAGGCCGAGGGACAAGTTCGTGCACCGGGCCTCTAGTATGTATATATTTATATATTTTGGTGTTCATATTCTATTCCATTTTATCTCACTAATTATCCCCCCTCCCCCAAATTAGACAGCTTATTAAAAGCCTTTATGTATAGGATTTAGATTGTAAAGATATTATCTCTGTCAAATGGAAAGTTGCTCCACAGGAGCACCATATTGTATGTTCTGCAATACTTTGGCATATAACATGCCATGGAATGAGTGAACTGCTGTTATAAAAATACAATAACCCTGCCCAGCCAGTGTGGCTCAGTAGTTGAGTGTCACACTTTGATTCCTGGTCAGGGCACATGCCTGGGTTGCAGGCTTGATCCCCAGTAGGGGGCATTCAGGAGGCAGCTGATGAATGATTCTCTCTCATCATTGATGTTTTTATCTCTCTATCCCTTCCTCAATCAAAATACATTTTTAAAAATACAATAACCCTAAGGAAGGTCTTATCCCCATTAAGAGCCAAGAAGGGCAGGGCAACTTTAGTAAGCTTATATAAATTGAATACAATTTTTAACCTATGCATTTGGACTTAAGTAAAAGCCAGTGGAGAGCATTGCCCAAAAATAGGCTTTCAAAAACTGGTTCATAAGATTTTAGTAGCTTTCTAAATTTGACCAGGATTGCTTATGCCTTTTAATTTAGTGGACTTGAAATGCTTGGCTCCCAAGTAGCATGTTGTAAGGAGGTTATTTCTGGACTTTCTCTGTATGTATGTATAAAATTAGCATCCTTCTTTGGCAACTGAATCTCTTCATTTCAAAGCTAACCCAACTCATCTGATAGTTATAAGTGAAGACTAATTAAATATTCTGCTTTCTGTTTAAACTCTTTATTGGCCCAGACACCTAGGGGTCAAATTTGAGTGCTGTGAGTCAAATAAATGATCGGCAGTGTTACAATTACCTCGGAGCCCATAAAGTTCTTCTAAAAAAAACAACAGAATTACGGCTTTATGATCACATTAAAGCCACAATGTCATTACAATTGTTGATCCTCAAAGACTCAACCTTGGTATAAAAAGAAGGAAGTTTGCTTCAGACCCGTACATTTCTTTCTTTTCTGAAGCTGAGCAACTGCAATGGAAGCAGCCAAAACGTCTGCTTTCCACACGAACAACAAAAATCATCCCCACCATTGCCAAAATAGCTAGAACCCGCACGGGTGGAGAGGCTGATGCTGTTAGAGAGCATGCAAAACATCGCTAAACAACAGCATAAAGAGACAAGTCCTGGGCCTCCACTGCCAGGGGCAGGCAGGAGAGTTCTTTGAAGAAGGAGACACACACACAGGAAACCATGTTGTTTTCATTTTTCAAGGAACTGGGAACATTACAGGCAGGAAAATGTTGAATGTGGGAATAGACAAGCAATAAAACAAGGTTTCATTGTATTTCTCCTTTCAAAGAAGTTCCACCAGAACGAGAAAATTGAATCATTCTGCGGCAAGGCCTCATAAAAAAAATCTATGGCGTGCTGGAGGAGGAGAGGTGTGTGCAGAAGCTGGGCTTGTTTTGCTTCTAGAAATGTACATAGTGTTGGTGCCTTCTCTCCAAGGCACTTTGAATTATTATTATTTTTTAAATCCTCACCCAAGGATGTTTTATTAAACTTAGAGAGGAAGAGAGAGGGAGAGAGAGACACATTGATGTGGGAGAGAACATGGATCAGCTGCCCCCATATGTGCTCTAACCAGGGATGGAACCTCCAACCTGGGTATGTGCCCTGACCAGGAATCAAACACACAACCCTTCAGTGCACGGGATGACATACAACCAACTGAGCCACACTGGCCAGGGCACACTTTTAATTATTAATTGTATTGACTTATTCTTCCTAATAGTCTTGTGAGGCAACACCATTTGACAGATAAGGAAATGAAGGTAAGGTAGATTTAAGAAATAATACTCAGAATACTTCTATCATTTGTCAGCTATTAATGCACCAGACACTGAATTCGTGAATTAGAAAACAATATCTCACTAAATACAGATAACAATCACAGGGATAGGTCACATGATCCCATTTTTACAAGTTAGAGATGGGAACAGAGAAGTATAATAATTTCCCCCAAGAGTAAGTTGCCAGGGAACTCATGCTTACTGGATGGTAAAGTCCTATCCTTAAAAAGAAAAATAAATCTAATAAAAGAATATATCTCTGCATTATGTTACTGATATGCTCAAGAAACTCCAAGGATGGCAACAAGTGCTCCACAATAACCAGTCCTGTTTGCTCCACATCAACAGAGGAGCTATTGTTCACATAGGACTGCACTGCTCGCAGAAACTGCTGGTGACCTGGTGTTAAAGCAAACCCCGTTGGCCCCAACAGACCCTCTCTTTGCGGCTGCAACCATGGGTGCTGCAGCCCAGAGTGTGGCCCATCATAATGAGCGTCACCCTCCTGCCTTGGTTGCTGTTGCTGCCACTGGTGTCAATTGCAACTCGAGTCTCCATATCTCTTTCAAAATGTAAGGGGGGCCAACGCCCAGCTTAGGACACTTTTCTGGGCACTCTGGTGCTCTTTGCAGCCATTCACACTGCTCTTTCCTCAAGGTGCAGGCCTGCCCTGGGCCTGGCTGATCAACATGGGCTGTGGGGACCATTCTCCTTCAACCACTCAGCTGAGTCCTGGTTCTTCCTACCCCCACCGCCATTCCCTGCCAGCAATTTATCTCAGAGATCTTCTTTCCTGACTGTGCGCTTTAGAGACCTTTGTTTCTCTAATTCAGTGATTTTCTGAGAAATTCAGTATCCTGCAGGGTATTTCAAATGGATTTTTACTTCAAGCGTGCAGTGTACGCTCTCCTCCCCTCCACTCAAACGTCTACTCTGTTCCACCCTCCCCCTCTTATATTCTCCCTTCAAAAGAGGTGAGGTTTTGTTCACAAAGCTCCGTGTTAAGATAGACATTTATCTTAAGGATAATACATTCCACGCCTCCAAAAAGAATGGGCAAAGGCTCAGTTACTCTTAGAGTAGAATAGGAAGCTGAAGGGACACACTCTACCTCAGCGATGGCGAACCTATGACACGCGTGTCAGAGGTGACACGCGAACTCATTTTTTTTGGTTGATTTTTCTGTTAAATGGCATTTAAATATATAAAATAAATATAAAAAATATAAGTCTTTGTTTTAGTATGGTTGCAAATATCAAAAAATTTCTATATGTGACACAGCACCAGAGTTAAGTTAGGATTTTTCAAAATGCTGACACGCCAAGCTCAAAAGGTTCGCCATCACTGCTCTATCTGCTCCAGGCGTGGGGTCTGGCTTCCATGGAACTCTAGCCTGGGTTAGCATTGTGACTGGCCGTGGGCACCAGAAACCGAAAGCTGTGGCCTGGCCAGGAACACCGAATAGAGCTCAGCATAGATCATTTCCAGAAGATTAGCTCACAATACCCTGGGAAATAAAGAGCTCTAATAAGGCTGGGGGTCAGAAAGCCTTCACCTTGGTTACTTTTGTCTCGGGCATAGTCCTTGATGGTTCATTTTCTGACATCCAGTACAACTTCTTGTTCTGGTGACTTACTGATGAATTTGTCTATAGGCCTCCTCCCTGGGAGCTTTTGAGAACTCCCACATATCACAGCTGTTGAATTATACATTCCTTACATAGAATACTTCAATTTCTTGTTGAATACCTTGACAATTGCTAATCTGACTTGATCTAGCTGATCCAAAAATACATACATACATACATACATACATACATACATACATACATAAATAAGGCTTTTTGGCCACACAGAATATAAAGGAGCCCTCTTCCCTTTCTAACTACAAAGCTTGCAACTTAATTGTACAAATGTGTGGGTTTGGCAAAGGTGAGTATCAATTTACTGTTTTAGCATAAAGCTGGGAAGGTGAAGAGAGAGCTAAGAAACCAGGTCCTCCGTGCACCCAATGTATTAAGAATCTTGGGAGAAACCAAGGCTCCTACAGATGGGACTCCACAGTAGAAGCTCGCAGAAAACCTCCAAACAAACGCTTTTGGTGGTGATCAGGTAAACAGAAGATGCAACAAGAAAAACAGGCAAGGACCCGCTTCTCTACATGGATATGCCTCCATTTGCTCACTCGCTGCACTGGGTTTTTACTTTAGAAACTGGTTTAGGGATTATAAGAGAGGGCATTATTTATGGAGTCATAATGCATTAGCCTGGAGATTAGATACCCGACAATGAAAACCAAATGATTAAAAATTGCTAATATACCTTTCTTGACGCATCTCTGAAATAGGTGTAGTGTGCTGTTAGGGAGATGAGTGAGCTCAGGACTGGAGGCACTTAAAAACCCTCAGTGGGAGCTTAAGTGCTCTACTGGGTTTATTTGTCTGAGTTAAATGCTCTGTGGGCTAAGGCCATGCTTCTTAAACTTGAGCAGGCACACAGACCCGTCAGGTTCTTGTTCAAATGAGAGTTCTGATTCAGCAGGTGTAGGGTGTGGCTATGGCGTCTGCATTTCTGACAAGCTCTTAGTGACTTCAATGCTGCTGGCTACACACAGGCATCAGCTGAAGAGCTTTTTAAAAATTTCTGCATTGGAATATATTAAGCCTTTACACACCCCCACACCAATCACCACTACCACCACGAATCTAATGTACAGCCAATTGACAGAACCACATTGGTCTAAGGGGCCAGTATTCAGGTCCACTCCAGAAGGCTGTCATGGGGATTAAATGAGATAATGTAGCAAAGTACTTAGCCCACAAAGTGGTCCCTCAAGAACCCTTGACCCATATAAGCAGCTTTGGCTGTAACAACATATACCACCCAAGGCACAGACAACACATTCCACAAGATCAGTTGTGGCGGATGTCAAGGTCAGTGGCAGGACAGGGGAAACGTTGGCTCATGTTAGAGACACAGCAGATATCGCTAGGTGAGCAGAATAAATGAGGAAGAAATGGGGCAGCTGTGAAGTCATGTGTCATAGCCCTTGAGAATTCTCAAACTTGAGAAGGAACCCTAAAAGAGTGGCTAACACTATGAAAAACACTATGACATATTATTAAAAAATTAAAAATAAAATTAGCATGTGATACAGCAATTACAGTTTTGGGAATATACTCAAAAGAATTGAAAGCAGGATCTTTAAGAGATTATCTGTATACCCATCTTCATAGCAGCCTTATTTAGAGTAGCCGAAAGGTAGAGGCAACCATGTGTCCATCAATGCATGAATGCATTAATAAAATATGGTATATTCACACAATGGAATAGTATTCAGCCTAAGAAAGAAGGAAATTCTGATATATGCTATAACATGAACTTGGAGGACATTATGTTAAGTGAAATAAGACAATCTTAAAAAGACAAATACTGCATATTCCACTTATATGAAGTACCTAGAATAGTCAAATTCATAAAGGTAGAAAGTAAAATGACAGTTGTCAGGGGCTGTGGAAGAGGATAAGGAAATTTATATATATATATATATATATATATATATATATATATATATATATATATAGCCAGTAGCCCTAATGCCATAACGATCAAAGACCAGCACAGGTGGGCGGGGATGCGAGTGCTGCGAGGCCACGCTGGTGGGCAGGGCCGCGTGATAATCGCGTGCTGGGCTTCTAGTGTTTAATAAATATGGAGTTTTGATTTTGCAAGATGAAAAGAGTTCTGGAGATTGGTTGTACAACAATGTGAATGTACTATATATTAATGAAATGTACACTTAGAAATTATTAAGATGATAAATTTCATGCTATATGCATTTTGCCTCAATTTAAAAAATTAGCAGTAGAAAAAAAAAATTAAGGTGGCTCAAAGGCCCTCAGAATGAGTGGAAGGGAAATCAAAGAAATGCTGACTGTTACCATCAACTGTCTTTTCCCATAGATTTCTGGGACCTGGTAAGTCCCAAGTTCCTGAGGAGGGGATGTATGTGAAAGCATCTAGGGTAACATTTGACTACGGAAATGGTGACTTTATACATACAGTGCTAACTGAGAATTTGCTATGTGCTGAACATTGTGCTGATCACTTTATGCTCATTATATCCATTTATCCTCATTTTAACTCTATTAGGTTGACATACAATTCCAGTTTTCTGATGAGGAAACTGAGGCAGAGAAGCAAAGGACTTCTGAGAGAGTCAGAACCGAGATTCAAACCAAAACCAAAACTGTGCTCTTAACTACCACACTATCATATACATACAACACACTGTTAGTAATTATTTATTTGTTTGTTAATCCCAAAGATTTATATGACATATTGGTTGGAAAATGAGACTGACTTAACATCTGTTATGGGGAAACACTAATAGATAAATTAAAAGATTGAGTATTTTTATTCAAAAGAGAAGAAAGTGTTTGGATTGAAATAAGAATGTAATTAGAAGTACGCTGACCTCATAAAAGCCCATATGGTAATGCACTATGTTACTAGAAATATTTTGGATTTAAAAAGAAAAAACACAAAGCCAGGCAATGGCATTTCTTGGGTGGATTAAATAACTTCTTGAGTTTTGACTTTATATATAGATTTATATTAATTTACATCTAAATGTAAATTCGAGGTTATTATAATGCTTCATTTAGAAGAATAGCAATATTGGATACCTTATGAGATGATATGGGAATACACATATATATACACACACAAAGGAGGGAACTATTAAAATTGTGAAAAAAGAAAGAAAGAAAAACAAAGTCCCTGTTCTTGAGAACAGTCTGAGGACATACAGCATGAATTCATGGAATTATTCAAGAACAAGACTTCATAAGATAATAGATTACCGCTGTATTCACATCTTACTGAGATAGATACTGTTAATAGTTCTTTTGAATAAATACATATAATTTTATCTGACCCTCACAGTCACCCTACAAGCTAAATATTATGGTCCCCAATATACAGACCAGAGAAGTGAGGCCCCGAGAGATTGAGTGATTTTCCCAAGGTCACACAGCTAGTCAGTGGCAGAGCCAGGCTTTAGATCCAGGTCTTTTTGATTCCTAAGCCTGTCAGACATACACCACAGAGGGTGAGGCAGAGTCTTAGAAGGCAGGGTTAAGTGGAAGCTTACAAAGAATGATGTCAGGGACATTGGGATGATGTTCCTATGTACTCCTCTCACTTCCCACCATGTTTCCCTTCTAGGGTGCATGGAATTCTTTATTATTAGTGATTGTCGGGCTATTGCATTGTGTCACAGACGATCCCTTTTAAAAATGAGGGTTCAAAAGTGACTATTTCATAATGCGAACTAGTTTATCAGGTCATTAAGCTCCTAAAAGCACCCGAGTTCTGAACATCCAGGAAATGGAAATATAGATGAACTGGTAAGAGAGGGATAACTTGGAAGAACCCTCAGTGGGAAACTCAGAATCATGAGGCATTATGAGTCTAAGAAAATAGGTTGAGGAGCATATGGGATCAAGATCTTACGTCACCATTTACAAGCAAGCCTTGAGATAACCTTCGAAGGGAACATTTAGAAATAAAAAGAGGGCATTCCTGACATAAACCAAGAGGACAAGACTGAGTGGACAGTACAGGAGTTGGTATGTTTGGAGAAGGGGATTCATGTTGGGAGGAGTGAGACTGGGACATGTTGGATGAGAGGAAACTATAAATTTACTAAATTTATAGTTTAGGTGATGAATCAATTCAAAGTAAGACTAGAGGTCTGAGTGAGCCACTGTATATTGGTCTAGAAAAGTGTTGGATCCAGGACAGCAGTAGGAATGGTGTAAAAGAAAGCAAAATAAAAGAATCCATCGCAAGCTCAGATGCTGATGAACTCATTGGAGTAGTGTCCGCTGAAATGGAACCAAGAAAAGAAACTAGGAGAGCATGTCAAAAGGTGAATAGCCAGGATGTGGGGATGAAGTTTACCCTTGGGACTTCAGAAAATCCTAACACAAATGGACAAGTTAAAAGCTTGGGAGGGGAGATAGCGGGTTCAATTCAAGATGATAGTAAATATGGACTTATATAGGTAATAATTTTTAAACACTGTAGAAATTTTAGATCGTTTTACCAGCTAATATGCATAGAACTTCATAAAGTCCCAGCTACTGAGTTGTTGGAGTTGGAATTCAAATCTATGACTTCTGACTCCATCTTGGTTCCCTATTGACCAACGAGCTTGCTGGGCCTCTATTCCCAGTGAAGGGCAGGTATAAAATGGCCAAATTAATCTGAACAAAGAGTTTCAGCCATGGCTGAGAAGGGAGTATTTGTCTACAAAAACGTCAGCAGCACTTATCAAGGGCTCCTTAAGTAAGTATAGGTTGGCAGCTATTTTTCCTGTAAGTTGAATTTTCTCGGAATTGTAACCACCAAAAGATAAAATAGGCATCTTGCTTATCTGCTCTGCCCTTTACCATTTTGGTACTCTGTCTTCAAAACACAAGACACAGAACACTGGTCAGTCCCTAGAGTGAATGAAATACTTCTCTGGGGACAAAAGGTCTTGGCTAATGTGGCTGGCAAATAACTAGGCTAGCACTGGAGTGAGCAAATGGCCCAGTCCCAGCCAGGCACACGGGAATATACTATAATTCTTTTTTAAAAATAGCTCTACTGAGGAGTAATTTACATATCAAACAATTCACCAACCGCAAATATACAATTCATTTATTTATTTTTAGTAAATTTATAGTTTTGCAACCATCACCACATTCTAGGGTTTTCCAATTTCTATTATCCCAAAAGTTTCCTCATGCCCATTTCCAATTAATCTCTGCACTCACCCCAGCCCTAGGCAACCATTGACCTGCTTTCTGTCTGAATCAATTTGCCTTTTCTAAACATTTCATATAAACAGAATCTTACAATATGCAGTCTTTTATACCTGACTTCTTTCACTTGGTGTGTTTTATGATGTCCTTCCATGTTGTAGTAAGCATCAGTACTTAATTTCTTTTTATTGCTAACTAACATTCCACAGTATAGATATATCATACTTGGTTATTCAGTCACCAGTTGATGGACATTTAGATTGTTTCTAGTTTGGGGTTATTGTGAATAATGCTGTTATGAACACTTGCATACATGTTTGTGCATGGACATATGTTTTCATTTCACTAGTGTAGATTCCTAGAAGTGGAATTGCTATGAGATATGGAAAATTATTTAATTTGTAAAGAGTCTGCCAAACTGCTCCTAGAATAGCTGTACCATTTTACTTGTCCACCAGCAATGCATGAGGGTTCAAGTTTCTCCACACACATCGTTCCCAATATTTGGTAACGCATGTCTTTTTTATTAGGGTCTATTAGTGTGTAGAGAGGGGTATCTCATTGTCATTTTAATTTTTATTTCTCTAATGACTAATAATGTTGAGTATATTTTATATGCTTATTAGCCATGTATACCTAAATTGTTTAAATGTAAGTACAGTTTGTATACAATATTTTATTGGTTCTATTACTTTTATGTGTATAACACAGTGATTCAACATTTTTGTACCTTACAATGGGATACCCCACTAATTCTAGTAATCACCTGTTACCATGCAAACTTATCACAATATTATTGACTGTTTCCCTTCACCTTTTTCACCCATCCACCCATCCCTTCTTCTCTGGCAACAATCCCTTTGGTCACTGTTTGTATGATTCTGTTTCTTTGTTGAAATGTCTATCAAATCTTTTGCCCAACTTAAAGTTGAGTTGTTTGTCTTATTAAGTTTATATATTCAGAATAAATTCCATTTTTAGACATATGACTTGCCAATATTTTTGCCTAGTCAATAGCCTATCTTTCCTTATTTTAATGGAATCTTCTGAAGCACAAACATTTTCAAGTTTAATTAAGTCAAGCTTAGCAGTTTTTCTTTTTCTTTTAAGGGTCAAGCTTTTGGTATAGTAGCTAAAAATTCTTTGCCTAACCCAAAATTATGAAGATTTTTCTCCCAGAAGTTTTATTTTTTCATTCTTATACTTAGGTCTATAATCCATTTTTTATGGGGTACGGGTTTAAATCAAATTTTTTGCATGCATATATATTTTTTCCTTTTCAACACCTATGGAAGAAATAGAGAAGCAAAGCTGTGTTTAATGGGATTACCCAGAATGTCTTTTCAATGTATCCCAGAGGTCAAGCACAAAAGAATCCCTGAAAATGAGTCCTAGAGCGTGAGCATGAGTTTGTTGGGGAAAGTGGTTTCTTTGTGCGACTTTGATATCAGTGCAGAGGAGGAGAGCCCAGAGCTGGGATATGCTGCAAGCATGTCCTTTTCCAGGTCAGCCTACCAGAATGTGCTAGATGCAACAGCAAGTAGGACTGGCCATCTGGTTTCAGCCTAAAAATGAAAAGTGACTATTTAAATGTACTGTCTGTATGTGTTAAGCATTGCCTAGTATATCTGCTTGGTCAATAAATAAAAATAAACTATAAATTCCATTTCTTCTCACAAGTCTGTGTTCATTTAATTATGAGAGTAGTTTGGGAATTGGTGGGAGGAATAGGTAGACAAGGTGATAAACTAGGATAAACTATACTTAAGAAGCAAATCATTTAGATTTATCAGGGAAAGAGAGGATTTTGTGTTAGGCCCATGGAAAGACACGCAATTTCAAGAAGAACTTAGGAACTTTTGAAAATACTCCTCCTTTCCCAGACATAAGCCACTTCAAACCATGCTACAGCCATTAGATTGGGAGCCTCTCTTTCATATTCTTCCCAATTATAATGGGAACATGGATAAACTACCACCACAAGGCTAATAAATAACACCTTCGTGAAAGATAAACAAACTGTGACGATGATGAGAATGATAAAGGAAAGGTAATATGCTTAGAGGATAGCTCTGCTCAAATGACTGGGTGATTGAGGAGGGAGGGAAGGATCTGTCCATCAGGCCAAAGGGAAGGCTTAGGGGATGCTTGTGTGCTTCTGAGAGAGCAGAGCCAAGCCAGTGCAGGGCTGAGAATTGATACCATCGATTAATGTTCTAAAATGAATATTAATTACAAAACAATCATTAACATATAATCTTTCAAAAGACCTTACTGCCAATGAAAGTAAAAATGTCCTTTGTACCACCCCCATCATCTCCACAGCCACCCCTTCCCTCTTTTCAGAAATAGCTGATAAGTTCCTTGTGACACATTCCAGAGCTTTTCCCTGCAATGACATGAAGACACAAGTTCCCACAAAGTATTTGTTTGGAGTTTTCTTACATAGAGGGTATTAGATCCTAGGACTCATTCAGTCACTAACATGTATATTACATTATTTATATATTCACATTTACATTATTATATATGATCATATTGCTTAGATGTCTTTATACATCAGGATATTGAGACCACCTCATTCTAGTAATCTAGACGTGGTACCTTGAAATAGTTCAGAGTTTATCCTATGCAGCTAGATTATACAGACCCAAATCTCATCTCGTCCCCGCTGGGTAACCTTGAGCAGGATACTTAACCTTTCTGTGCCTCAGTTTCCGCATCTCTAAAATAGGGATAAGGATAGTACCTATGACATATTAAAGAGTTAAAACATGAAACGCACTTAGAACAGGATCTGGTAGATTGTAAGTAGCCAAGAAATGCTATCTGCTGTTATTCATTTTAATAGCTATGTGGTACATATATACAATACTTTATTTCCCTACTGCGGTACATTTAGATTGTCAACAATTTTTACTATAATTGATAATGAATAAATACTTCAATGAATGCCCCTAAACATGCTCCCTTATGTATCCATGTGTTTCTATGGTGTAGATACCAAAAGTGTAGATACCACAGGCGTAGGAATTACACATTCAGATGTAGCCGTAATGCCAAGGTGGCCTCCAATTTACATTTATGTCCATGAATTTCTCTCCATATTCTTGCCATCAATTAATGTTTTAAATCTTTATTTCTCTAAAGATCAAGAAATGATCATCTTAATGTTTTAATTGGAATTTCTCAAATTACAAATGGGAACAAAATTATTTTCATGTTTATTGGTCATTAGGGTTCTTCTCAGGTGAATTCCCTCCTCATAATTGTTGGCCATTTTCACTTTGAATCTTCGATTTGCACAGCTTCTTTATGTATCCTGGATGCTAACACTTGGTTTGTGATATGCCGCAAACATTTTTTTCCCTGGTCTGAGTATTAATTCACTAAAGCATTCTAAGGACACCCAATCTATCTTCAGTTAATCCTGCACTCAGTGGGATCTCAGGAGAATGAAACCACAGAGGCCACGATGGCCATGGCTCTAATAGAGGTTGAAAGATGACACGGATGAGCCAGGGGCTGTGGACACAGTGCAGCAAATAACTTGAACATCAGACAACACCTAGCCTCCACTGGTTCCGACAGGAATGATTCTAAGAGCTTCTGAATTCTGTTCATCTGATCGTGTTTATGCCCTGAACTGTGGCTACCCCTATACTGGCTCCAGGTGAGGAGGGGAACCTGCAAGGCCTTGGGAAGAAGCACAGTAAGCTCTGGCAAGTAGAGCACATTTAGCTTTCTCTGCCTTTAAGTAGAAGTGGGAAGCCGTTGGGTATGGAGAAAGGGTGGCTGATGAAACAAACCCCATTATCCTGGCTTCTGGGTTCTCCTCAAGTGTTTTAGCTAATGGGCTGTTTAAAGGCAGTTTGCCCTGGTGAAATTAAAAGGAAAAAAAAAAAGTACTTGAAAGAGTATCCATTTCTTTTTCTATCACTCGTTAGTGACTCAGAGCAGTTAAACCCAGTTCCCGGTTTGCCCCCGGCCTGTTTAAGCAGTCTGCGGCCTTTACTGAAATTAGAATAGAGTCACAGTTAGTTACTTCCCACACAGGCTTTCCTGAAATGGACAGAACCTGGGAAACAGGGTACTCGTGCCACTGACTATTCTTCTCTGAGGTTTCTCTCTGTAAATTAGAATGTAAACGTTTACTCGCCCTAAATCCATTTTTTAGAATGAGGCCCAACTCTTCAGAAAGGATATTTTTTCCTAATAAAAGTAGTAAATGTTTCTCAAGTAGTTATGGAGTGCTAAGCTCAGAGCTCACACTTGACACAGAGATTGCCATCCTTAATCTTCATTGCATCCACTTGGAATAGGTGATGTGATTACCTCCAATAGACAGCTGAGGAAACTGAGGTACAGAGAAGTTGAGTCAATTACCCACACACAGCTAATAAGGTGGGAGGCATAACCTTGCTCGTCACCTCCAGTGGAAACCAAGTAACAGCTCTCTCAGGAGCGGCTCACCAGCAACAAATATTACTCCTCCAGGGTCTGTCACTGGCACCACATAGCAATGGGTGGGGGAGTGCTGGAGGGCAGAATGGGATGATGGGAATTTGCTCTGGAGACAGCCAGAAGCAAAGCCTAAATCCATCGGATTTTAGATCAATCTAAATCCATTCTGTGGATTGTTTTCTCCAAGCCTCCTTGAAGGGAGGCAATATAGGCTAGTGCTGGGCTCTTAAACCTGATCTTGCAACAGAATCACCTAGAGAGCTCCTTAACACACAGATCACAGGACTCTACCCCTGCAGTTTCTGATTCGGTAGGTCTGGGTGGGGCCGACAATTTGCCTTTCTTATACATTCTCAGGCGATGCTGATGCTACTTTGAGAATCACTGGCCAGTAGTTAAGACCACAGTTTCTGAAGTCACAGAGAGCTAAATTCAAGTTCCTGCCGGCCAATGTGATCGTAAGCATGTTTTAAATCTCCTCTGTACTCTGTTTTCTTTAGTATAAACTGGGCTAAAGATTAAACTTTATAGTTATTGTAAGGCATGAGCACGCTAATGCATATTTTATAAATTAGCACAGAACCTGGTACTTATCAAGCATTCAACAACTGTAGTTGGCTACCATCACCACAACCACAACCACCACCAACCATCACTATCACCATCTTCATCACACTTTTTAATGTTTTCTTAAAATTGATTTTAGGTAGATAGAGAGAGAGAAACATCAATGTGGGAGAGAAACATCCATCAGTTGCCTCCAGCATGCACCCCAACTAGGGATCAAATCCACAACCTAGGCAGGTGCCCTGACCAGGAATCAAACTGCCAACCTTTCAGTGCATAGGATGATGCTCAACCAACTGAACCACACCAGCCAGGGCATCCTCACAAATTTTTTTTCTATACAAATGGTTTATTTGTATATCTCTCTTCTTACCACTAACATGCCAGACCTTTTTGTGTTTCTGTGTGAAAAATAACTCTTCATAATATGTATGATGTCATAGGTTTGTTGTGAGGATTAAATGAGCTACTCTGCATAAAGAAGTTAGCACCATGCCTCCTATATAGTCAGCGTTCATGTCTATTTCTTACTCTCAAACATTACTATTCCTGCTATCAAACAAGCACTGTAGTAACTGTTTTATATACATTATTTCATCTAATCCACACAGTAACCCTGCAAGGTAGAAAATGTTAGGATACTTTTATAAAGGACAAAACGAAAGCACTAGAGGTTAAATGACTTGCTCAAGACTACTCAGTGACTGAGTTGAGATTTAAATGCAGATCTGTCTGACCCAGTTGACACAGCCTCTTTATATTTTGCCACACTCCTGCCCAACTTTACAACTCAATTCAGAATAGATTGAGGTCCCTTGGATTGGGAATTAGGAGAACTAAGAGAAAGAACATGTTTTTGATATAGAAATGTAGGTTTAGAATAAGAGTTTCACTTATCGGTCCATGAAATGGATCAGAGCTTGCCGCACGATAACCCTTTTCACTTTTTAGATTTAGACAATCAAGATTACTTCCAATTTGTAAAAAATCACTCGGAAAACAGGACAGCCATAAATGAGGCTGGTACATAGTGTCTGTATCACCAGCTGAAAAGCACTCATCTTACTCCTGGTTCTACACCTTGTTCCCTTGCTGAGTCACCGTCTAGCTACACAGCCAGACATGGGAATGTTGAAATTAACACTCATAATAATCATCTGACACTGGCCTATGCAATGTCACAGTGCTAGACTCAGGTTTCCCTGAGGGAAGAGGTATGGAAAAATAACGTAGGCACCAGCTTCCAATCCACCAGAGCTAACTATAATGTGCACATTATTTTTCTTTCTGAAATGACTGCGGTAGTCCCCAAAGATGTTTACTATGTTAAACTGGTTCCAGCGTCTCAAGGAGCGTTCATGGGCAGCTTTCAAGGTCGTGGAGGAGGGAACCACAGGCTTGACCTAGGAATGGAATGCCTGCCAACCGCTGCACGTGGCTAATGTTTGCAGGAGGCAGGAGCCTCCAGCGGAAGCAGCTCACATTTCTATTTACCTGGAGGTGGAAAACCATCACGAACAGGTGCACTTGAATGTTCAGCCATGCTGTCTGCCTCCTCAACCAAACGCCTCCTCAACTGTCTCAGCTTTCTGTCCGGAGAAGGCAATTGTAATCCACTGCCCTGTTACCTCTGGCTCCTTTTAAAATAGGAAACTAGCATCTTTTAGGATAACAGCACATGGGTACAGAATGTGGATATAGTAAGAAGCGATCCCATGGCTCTGGCCTGTGACCAGTTTGCCTGGGAGGATTTATTTTAAGCTGTTCTTATCTGAATTCGTCTGGCTACGCCAGCATGGGAGCTAATTCCCTGACAATGCGCCTGCTGGGGTGTGTTGGGTCTCTGTTTGTTTGTTTTGATGTGTACAGAGACTGCAAAATGGATAGTGGCATCACACTCTGCTGTGAATGAGAGGCGCAGGCTGGCACAACGGGGAGGCTGATGGTATTGGGGAATGCGGGCAGTGAGCAAACAAGCACTTCAGGGGAAATGTAGGTAGGCACATTGTCTCCCCGCAGGGACACCCAGAAGCTCAGGGTCACCCAGAAGCGCAGGGTCTCTTAAGATGAATAGGACTACCAGGACCCTAAATATCAGCCTGTCAGGATTACTGGGAGGAGACACCCAAAGTCTCTGTGTGGGTGGGACAGTGAGCAGAGCTGAGGATGCTTAAAGGGCCCCGGACTCAGGGCATTCCACGTCATTCCGACATCCAGTTGAGGGGCCCTGACTGCGGCCTTCTGCTGGTGCCCAGTCTCAGCTGCGGATATGGATGGAGTCTCTGGCTTCAGATTCTTAACCTGCTGGGTTCCAAACTCTGATCTCTGCCTCACTGCATCTCAATCACAGACCTTAAACACCCTCTCTCAGAACTAGTCCACTGCCCAAACCCACTCACTCACTCACTCACTCACTCACTCACTCACTCACTCACTCGCCCCAGCTCCTGCCCAGATGTCCATGAGCACACTTCCTGTACCTTGTGGCCGCTTCTAGCCTCAAAACCACGGTCCTCATATCCCTTCGCTCTCCTTCAGCCTAGACCTCTTGCTCCCTTGATGTTTCCAAAACACTCTTCCTGGAAACAGTGTGGAATGTCAGATCCCAGGAGGTCAAGATATTGATATTGGGCTGATGAGGTCTCCCACACAGACATGCTGTTTCACCGCAGGTGGGCCTCTAGCTGACACCAACATATTCTGTTGCTCTCCAGTCGGTTCTGTCAAATTCCCCCCAGTGATTGGTTCCAAACCTTTTCACTCTCTCTTTCATCTTTTTAACTAGTTTCTCATCTATCTTTTAAAGTCCCAAGGTAGCTTTACTCCTGCCCCTGGCTCTTCATTAGAGAGAAGAGACCTGATTGCTTAGATTGTCCAGAAGACTGAGAGCTTACAATAAAAGAATCCTCATTTTCTCTCCTGTTCGCCTCAAAACCACTTTGCCCTCAGTTTCCCTAAGCACTCTATCGGAGGAAGAGATTTCTCTTTTCTATCAAGACTCACTCAATCTTATCCTATGACCTATCCTATTGTTACAACTTCAGTTGTTATTAATCTCATCTCCCATATCTCTTTCTATTAGGTCAACCTTTTATTGCCAATTCCTCTGCATGCTCTGATCTTCCTTATGTTTAAAAGGTAAAATCTTTCCTTGACCCTATAACCATCTTCAATTAGCAATGTACACTGGCCCCTCTTTTAAAACCAAATTCATTGAAAACTATCTCAACACATACTACTCTATTTTTTCCTCTTTTTCATCTGAATTCAACTTCTCTTCCAAGAAAAACCATTTGCTCAATTATTACCAATGAAAATGGCAAACCCAGGGGCCGCTGCTCCCTTGGTTTCTGTGATCCTACACCATCTTGGTCCTTTCATCTTTTTAACTAGCTTCTCATCTATCTTTTAAACTCCCAATGTAGCTTTACTCAAGGTTCTATCCTCAGTGCTGCTCCCTTCTCTCTATGTTTTCTGACAACAATCTTATATATCTTTCTGGTTCCAAATGTCACCACCATGCAGAGAACTCCTTAGACGAGCTCAAACCTCTCTTCCAAGCTCCACCTTATAAATCCAACCTTCATCTGGATCTCAGATGAATAATACTAGTACTAATAATAGCTACAATTTGTTCAGCGCCTACTACATTCTAGACACAATGCTAGGCTATTTATTTAACTTATTTCATTGCTTCCACAACTCTACAAGTAAATATTGTATACCCTTTACAGATAAGAATATCATGGTTCAGGGATGCTAAATAACGTGCTTAAGATTATATACTTATGGCACAGTCCTGGTACTTGAACCCTGATTCTGTGAAAAGCTACCAGTTAGAGCAGTGGTTCTCAACCTTCCTAATGCCGTGACCCTTTAATATAGTTCTTCATGTTGTGGTGACCCCCAATTTCATTGTTACAAATTGAACATAATTAAAGCATAGTGATTAATCACAAAACAATATGTAATTATATATGTGTTTTCCGATGGTCTTAGGTGACCCCTGTGAAAGGGTCGTTCGACCCCCAAAGGGGTCGTGACCCCCAGGTTGAGAACCGCTGAGTTAGAGGATCAGAAATCTAATCCTGGCTTTGACATTTACTGAGTCTGGGTCTCAAATGCATCACTTAGCCTGAGTGGGTCACTGGTCTCCTACCTACAAAATGAGGATAAAAGATCCAACCAGTGTTACCCAACTCTAAATTCCCAAATTCTCATAATTCTAAGATTGTGACATATCCCTTTGGCGTCTTAAATGCAACAACATTAAAAACAGTTACTCGATCCTATGTGTTCAAACTATTATGCTCCATCTAGGCTTAACCATTTCAGAATTACCTAAATGTGCCCCTACAAATGTTTCTTCCTTGCTAAGTGTAGGATCTGCTGCCCAAGACTATCATCGCAACAGAAAAAGAAAGAAAGAAAGAAAGAAAGAAAGATCCAGTTGCAATTCTTAAAAGAAGTTTAGAATATTTTAAAATGAGGTATTTTAAGGCAGTTCCTTAGTGTCTTATAAAACATCATTTTAAAAAATGTAGTGGTTTAAAAAAATTGTATCTTCAAGTATAATTTTACCTTCAAGTCAGTCTGTGAGATGTCCTGGAAGAGAAAATGACCATAATAATACATGAAAGCATGCAGAATAAATCACTCATAACCAGTCAGGACCTACTAAATCAAAGGTTGGCAATTTTTAATAACTTCTAGCTTTTCTCTTTACAAAAGTAATACAAACAGTATAAAAAACAAAGAAACTACAGATGAAAAGTATATTATCATCCATAAGCCTACATCTGAGGCTATTTACTATTAAAATTGTGTATAATTTTACAGTATTTTATTTCTATACCTGCTTTAAAAAAGTGAGATACTACTGTACATATGATTTCTATTTAGATTTTTAAGTTTAAAATATATGTCTTAAACGTATTTCTATTGTGCCATGTTTTTCCTTCATCTTCTCTCTTAAATGGATGCATAATAATCTGGAGGCAGAATGTACCACAATGTAGTTAACCAATCCCCTAACACTGGCTATTTAGATTATTTCCAAAATTTTACTCTTCTAAACAATGTTCATTAAATAGCCATGTAACTAAGCCTTTGCACACACCCTTCAATATTTTAAATCAGTTCCTAAGTATAGAATTGGAAGGTCAAAGAACATGCAAATTCTAAAAATCTTTGATATCATTATTATCAAGCTGAAGTCCATGAATCTCACATGACTAACTTAAAAAGGTATCCATAAGATTTCCTACTCCCAGAATATTAGTCCCATTCTCAAATCCCCACACCTGTAGGGTGGCAAAATATCTTAATAACTATCAAGATCGAATATGCTGAAGTGTTTCTACTGTCTGGGAAGCCTGACTTTCTCAATCTTGCTTTGGAAAAGCCACATTACAACTGGGAAAAAAGTGTAATCTCCAACCCACCTGACTTCACCCCTAGAGCATGCTCTGGCCTACTTTCTGCCAGGTGCCTGGCCTAAAACTTCACAGTCCCTTGATGCTTGAGACTTCCACCTTCTCTCACTCTATCAAATTAATGAAGAAAAAAAAATCTTTTCATAAAGACAGATATGAAGTTCTTAAAATGTTTAATCAAAACTATCAACTTGGTTCTATAACCCCCCAAACCTCAAAGTTAAAATTAAATTATAACTTCAGTAGTTGAATAGGCCTCTTGATGCGCTATATTTTTATTATGAATGATATTTGGTATAGGACTTGTCTTATTATTTTGCAAAACAGAAAATTAATGTCCAATAGGAGTTTTCTTCTTTCGAGTTCAAATTAAATAACTGATGTTCAAAACAATGGTTGATTAAAATTGACTAGGCTCTTTCTTATCAGTTGTCAGCTTTTTCTTCTATTACCAGGTCTCCTGGCCACCTTGAGAATGTGCACAAATACATAATGGCACATCAGAAGGGCTATTTTCTGTAACTTCTCAGGGATGATACTTCTTTGTTCAATAGCTGAACTATCAAAATACTGTCTGTGACTCTGATCAGAGGGGGTTGTTTCACGTTAGACAAGGAAGAAGGCCAATGCATGCATTTATCCAGTGTCTACCATTGTCAGGTACCACATAGGTACTGGAATATGGTGTTGAATCAAACAGATAAGATTTTCACTTTCATGGCCCTTGCGTGCTAGTGAAGGAGATTGATTATAAACAAGTAAATCAATGCCTATGTATGGCCACTAGTGATGTGTACTGTGATGTTTAAATGCTATGTGGCAACTTGGCTAGGTGATGGTGCCCAGTTGTTGGTCAAACACAATGAAAGCATGAGGGCATTTTATAGATATGACTAGAGGCCCAGTGCATGGATTCGTGCATGGATGGGGTCTGACTGGCCCGCCCCGATTGGGGCCAATCAGAGAACGGCCAGCCACAAGGTGGGGCCACAGGAGGTTGGCCAGCCAGCCCTGGCCCCAATCAGGGCCATGGAGGTTGGCCTGCCCCACCCCCGATTAGGGTGGGGGGCACCTATCAGGGGTTGGGCCAGCCTGGGGAAAGGGCGGCAGGAGATTAGCCAGCCATCCCCACCCCTGATCAGGGTGGGGGGCCAATCGGGAGTGGGCCAGCTGGGGGGAGGGGCCTCCTGAGGTTGGCCAGCTGACCCCACCTCCGATTGGGCTGGTTGGACATTTTGCTTTTTGGACATCAGTTAACCATTGTGATCAGCAGGTTGATATACTGTCTGTCAATTGCTTCAATAGACTCAGCCTAGTAGTATGTTTATTTAAAGACTAGAGGCCCGGTGCATGAAATTCTTGCATGGGTGCAGTCCCTAGGCCTGGCCAGTGATCAAAGTGTGAGCATCTGGAGTGGAAGGGCAGGTCCCAGCTGATCTCTGGGCCCTGGGCAGCACCTGGGCCACTGGGCCCCCACACGCACCCCTTCACCTGAGTCACGGCACCCGAGTCCCCATGCAGAGATGCAGTGAGCATGGCCAGACATAGGCCGGGGCACAGTGTGGGCCTCTGGGCTGCCCAGTGGTGCCACACGGAAGCCGGGCAAGCAGCGCCCTCTCTCCCGACCAGCCTTGTAGACCGGCTCCTGTCCAAACCCACAGGGAGCCCGACGGGCCCCTACAGTCTTGGTGGCTGTGGCCCAGCTCACACAGAAGAGGCGGCATGGGTGTGAGCCAGGCTCCTCCTGGGCGCACGGCAGCTGAGCATGTAGGCTTCCCTGGTGCGTGAGCCCTGGCATCCCGGGGGAAGGTAGCAGAGGGAGTGAGAGCGAACTCAGCAGACACCCTGCATTCTCACTGCACCTCTGTTCTCGTCACACCCACCCCCAGGTAGCTGGTGAGATGGTTGCTGCCACCCATCCCGTTCCCCATCCCAGCCCGGGGCCCAGCTCTAATCGGGTGATCTGGGCCTGCCCACTGGGGGAGGTTGGCCAGCAGGCTCTATCCGGCAATCAGGGCCTGTGGGCCGGGGTAGCTCCTGCTTTGAGTGTCTGCCCCTTGGTGGTCAGTGCACGTCATAGTGACCAGTCATTCCAGTAGTTCCAGTCGTTCCTTCGTAAGGGTCGCTTAGGCTTTTATATATATAGACTAGGGGCCCGGTGCACGAAATTCGTGCACTGGGTGTGTGTGGGGAGGGGAGTGTCCCTCAGCCCAGCCTGCCCCCTCTCACATACTGGGAGCCCTCAGGCGTTGACCCCCATCACCCTCCAATCGCAGGATCGGCCCCTTGCCCAGGCCTGATGCCTCGGCCAGAGGCGTAGACCCCCATCACCCTCGGATCGCCTGATCGGCCCCTTGCCCAGGCCTGACGCTTCCGCCAGAGGTGTCAGGCTTGGACAGGGGACCCCCATCTTCCCCCGATCACTGGCTCTGGCCCCCGCCCAGGCCTGAGGCCTCTGGCCCAGGAATCATGCCTGGGCAGGGGACCCCCATCTCCCTCTGATTGCTTGCTCCACCCCCCGCCCAAGCCTGACGCCTCTGACCCAGGCTTCAGGCCTGGGCAAGGGGACCATCATATCCCCCCAATCCCCGGCTCCGCCCCCCACCCAGGCCTGATGCCTCGGCCAGAGGAGTTGACCCTCATCACCCTCCGATCACCAATCACCGGATCGGCCCCTTGACCAGGCCTGAGGACTCCGGCAGAGGCGTCAGGCCTGGGCAGGGGACCCCCAGCTCCCTGCGGTTGCAGGCTCCGCCCCTGCCCAGGCCTAACGCCTCTGGCCTAGGCGTCCGGCCTGGGCAGCGGGGACCCGCAGCTGCATCAGCCCCACGATCGTGGGCTCCGCTTTAGGCCCAGGCAAGGGACCCCTAGCTCCTGGGACTGCCAGCTTCGACCGTGCCCAGCTCCCATCGCTGGCTCCACCCCTACTTCCTGCTATCACTGGCCAGGGCGGCAAAGGCGCCTGATTTTCCGATCATGGCTGGGGGGCACCTGATTCTCCGATCATGGCCGCCTTTGCCCTGCCCCCCAGCTCTTAGCTCCCCCCTGGGTTTCCGATCACTGTCAGTGGCAGGGGGCTTCTTCCTGCTTTCCCTTTCGCCTCCCTGCATTGTGCCTACATATGCAAATTAGCCGCCATCTTGTTGGCAGTTAACTGCCAATCATAGTTGGCAGTTAATTTGCATATAGCCCTGATTAGCCAATGAAAAGGGTATCGTCGTACGCCAATTACCATTTTTCTCTTTTATTAGATAGGATGGCTGCTCTCCTATGCACTATACAAATATTAAAACAGTCTAGGAACGCTGATAAATCATAATTATACTTACTTTTTCCCAAGGCTAATGTTTTAGGAATTTTCACATATCCATTTGGTATGATCAAAGCTTTTGATAAGTGTAATGATTAGATAAAAATAGTTATTAAGTTTAAAAAAAAGAGGTAAGATCTATTAATTAGTTAATCACTCACTGATAGATATAGATAATGTATTATACCTGCCTCTAAGCACGTGATTTTCAAATTCCCATGAAAAGATACTGGACCCAGATTCTAGGGACTGTGATCATAATTGATTCCAAAAAAGATGTATTTCTAAGTTGATGTCCAAGTGTTAGTTTCAGGCATAAGCTGGAACTATCTGTACTTGAGCAATAAGTTTCTTTAATAAGCATTGATCCCAAAAAATTCCCAGTAAAGCAAGCTGCGGACCTAATGGACAGAGCTTCAGAATGGAGAAAAAGCTGAGCTTTAGTCTAAAAAAATCACCACAAATGGCCCTTTACGTGTCCTTAGGAAGCAGGCCTGATATCAAGCCTTTCCGCTTCTTTCATGCCTGCTCTGGACAAAGGACCATAATCCGAGCTTGTCACATGAACTGCAGCCAACTCCATCACACTTTGCAGGAGCCCAGATCCCTCTCACTGCCGACGCCTTTGGAGCCACAGAGAGATAGTCAGCCCGGCTGTTATGGATGCCCAACACATGGCAGACCTGAAAATAAATGTTATGGAAAAGGCCACAGGGCCATAATCGAGTTGTTATTAGAGCTGAGCTGAGTGCTGCAAAATGACTGAACATCCACTATCCAGAGAGGAACAGAAATTTCAGAGACTGTTGGAGGGTAGACGACGGATGGAGCTGGCTAGTTTCAACTTCCATTTCTGCAACAGACACACAGAAGTTGAAAAAAGCAGAGTGTATACTATTCAAATGCCTTTTTAAAAAAAAGCTGAACTATGAGTGAGTCTAGTTTCCAATCAGCAAAGGATGAAGAGGAAATGATTTGAATGTGTCTGGGTGTCCCTTTTTCCTGTAAGGAATTAAGAGCTTATCCTCAGACATCTGAGTTCTCACTAAAGCAGGGCTCTTGCCTCAGCTGCTGGAACAAAGAGAGAAGAAAGAATCGTGTGTTCCCAAACTTTAGGAGTCAGATCCTTTTAAAAAAATAATGATAATAACCACTCTTGCTCTATTCTTCTCCTTCTCTATAAGGTTCATTCTGAAAGGAATCTGTGGGTTGAAATTTTTCTTTAAGATGGACTACTAGTATGTTCTGTCAAATGGTGCAAAATGCTTTTAGCCAAAACATTTAGGGGACTCTGCATAATAGCTTTTGAATTCAGTGTGATTTGCCCTTGGAGTTTAGACAGTGTCTTTTGCTGCTCCTATTGGTAATTCAAAACAAACTAAAGCCACATTCGTGATCACCACGGTTAAACCGAATGCCTACCCAAATGTCTAAGTGACACAGAAGTTTTGAAAAGTTCATGTTCTGACCATTCCCCCGGTGTCATTCTTAATTCCGCCACCTTGACACCATGACTCCTCCGGGAAGCAGCGGTAAGAAGAGGGAATATGTGTCAACAGGCAGTGTTGTGGGTGACAGTACGCCTCCGAAGGCATTAAACTTTTATGGATGTGTTTATGTATTATACATGTACAAGTCAGCACGTCGGTATTAGAAATAATCTGCAGAAGCAATACATTAATGCTGTATTATTAAAATTTGTTTACATGTTCAACACATGGCTCCAGGTTTGTGGCCCAAATTCCCGTCACCACGAGCTACGGAACGCCACTGTGCCCTGGTGTCCAACCCTCCCTGGGCTGGCGCTGGCATGTGCCCTTTTCAGCTCTGAAAGTCTCAATTTGCATAACGATCCCCAACCCTCTAAATTATCTTTGTTTCTGTGTGGAATTGAAAAGGTTGAGTGGTGAGGGCTTAAAGAATCCTCTTAAATAATTAACTGGAATAAACAAAGTAACATCTTGAAGAGTGAGTTTCTTTTCTCTCCCCTTAAGGGGAAAATAGCAAAGTCCTTAAGATAATAAATTAGATAGAAAGGGGCAGGCTTTCTTAAAGGGGAGAGTAGAGGAAGAGGGTTGAAGAAGCAGTACATACAGGCTTATGGTTAGCTGCTTCTGATGCCCAAGATGATTTCTTGTGGCCTTTTTTACTAAGCCAGCAACAACAGCCATGAGGTCAAAATTTTAAAAAATATAGGACAGGCCTGGCCAGTATGGCTTGGTAATTGAGTGTTGACCTATAAACCAGGAGGTCATAGTTCTACTCGAAGTCAGGGCACATGCCCGGGTTTCGGGCTCGATCCCCAGTAGGGGCCATGCAGGAGGCAACTGATCAATGATTATCATTAATGTTTCTATCTATCCCTCTCTCTCTTTCTCTCTGAAATCAATAAAAACATATTTTAAAAAAATACAAGGCAGGCTTGCTGTAGATGATACTAAAGAGACAGCGCGATGACATAAGGTTGTGTGAGCATGTGTGTGTATGGGGGGGGGGCTTGTATACATAGAAGAAATGGAGTAACCTTCCTCAAAAGTGTTTAATGAGAGAACAAAGAATCTAAAACACAGGCATTGTCTGAGGTACCAAGCTGCTTGACCCACTAGCTAATGAAGCACCTACACATGATTCTCATGAAAGATGAAATTTAACCATGAAAAGTGAAAATGCCTCATTTTCTGATGCCATCGATAATTTACTGAAAGTAACTTACATGGAGCTGAACTGTATTGCCAAGGAATGAGGGGGAGATGGAAACAGCTGCTCCACTTCTCGCTGCTGCTTCTTTGGCCTGAGCGTCCATAAGAATCTGCCTTACAACAGGCTCGCCCCTCAGAACACAGGCTCCCTTTTCCAGTCCGAAAGACAGCTGCATGAGGCAGTCCCAGTGAAGGCCAAAAGCTGCCTTCAGTACTTCCTAGTGTGCCTCTCAGGGCTCGTGGGAACTGTGACTTTGCAAGACAACCTGGCATGCGTCTGAGCCTTCAGCAAGCACCGCACGTCCATGTTCACGGTTGCATCAGGGCTAAATTCCTCTGCAGGCTGGCTTCCAACTACTGTCCTCCCATGGCCCTTATTTCCTGTTTACCTGGAAGTCAGGCCTTAGCTGAACAAAATGATTCACCCCTCCGCCCCTACGAATATCTTGTTTACATCTCGGTTTCCCCACGGATGCGTATCTTCCTACTCCAAACCTTGCTTTCTTTAAACATTTCTGAGCGCTTACTATATACAAGGCAAACAAATGGCATTGGGAACCCTGCACTGTGGCAACTGCAGTGAACAGAGGAGTGCACTTAGAGAGGTGCCAGTGGGAACCTAGCATGGGCGGTTCCTGAACGTTACAGTGTCTGAGATGAGTCTTAGAAGATGAGTCCAAGTTGGCCAGGCTGGGCCTCGGAGGTATGGAGGTCGGTGCCAAGCCTGGAAACTCTAGCGCAGGAAGTTCATTTCTCACTGTCGCTTCTTTTGCCTAAATGTCCATAAGAATCTGTCTTCAGACCCACTCGCCCCCCAGACCACAGGCATCTGAAGGAGAAATTAAATGAGATAATGCACCTACCACAAAGTAGTAGGATATGGCTTCTAGAATTCCTATCACCGTTATTTAAATCTGGTTTACCGTTTATCTCCCTGAAGTACTATAAATGCATACTGAAATCTTGCTGCATGCTACTTTACTCCTCTGGTATCAGGCAGGGCAGGGGATGGCTAAAAGCTAGAATGAGGACTGAAGGAAGAGAGGGCCATGGAGATAAACCAGCATCCCCAACTTCCTGTTAGGAGCCCAGTTAAGGTCACCAGGGTGTTGATAGTAACTTCATGGGGGATGAGGTGAAGGGAGAGAGCAGTGAGCTATGGAGAAGCACACAGCTGACTTCATTACTCCCTCCCTAACAGAGCGTCTCTATAAATCAGGCGGGAGGGAAGTATATGCTGGGAAGATGGGGCTATTCTTTGGTAACTGGTTTGTAACTTGATAGGGCTTCTCAATCTCACGATGGATGATTGGCCATGATCTCTTGATGTGGGAAGTCTGAACAAAACCTTTCACTTCTTTTCTAAGCATTACCACCAGTAATCATGGGTTTTATTTTTTGTTCTCAATGTGAAGCAAAGAGACATATGATATGATTATTTTAACTAATATGTTCTTGAAGTCTTTATTTCCTTTTAAGCTACTGGATCATCACCAAAATCGCAACACTAAAATGGGTGCTAAAATACACGTATATAATTTTTAATATAAATCTCTGCCTCCCGATCAGTTTCCACACCACCCGCACATTTATATCAGATCTCAGAAGCCCACTGAAAATTACCTCGAGAAGAAGTGTGAAAAGATGGAAATAGCATCCAAGCCTTACACAATGTCTCATTTCGGAGAGTGGGGAAGCTGAAGGAAAGAAATAATAGTACTACTTTTTCTTTCTGTGTGGCCCCGTTATATTTTCAACTTACTTTCCACCTTTCATTTAGACCTCCCAGCGCTTTTAATAGATGGAAAAACAGACACAAGCAGCCAGTCAAGTGCCACCTGAGCCACTTACTTCCTGGAGCTGCTGCATGACAGGCTCAGTTCTTGGTGTTTTCTGCCAAATCCCTCTGCTTTCCAACACGATGAATGAAAGTCTCTGCTCATACCTCAATATAGCCTCCACTTTCCTCACTCCGGCTTTGTCACCAGTGTCAGGCACCCAGAAAACTCCAGGCAGAATCGTGAATTCCTGTGTGGGCTGGGACCCACGTGTGGGGAAGAGGGGACACTGGCAGGGTGAGGCACCATGAAGAGGTGGGAACCCCAGAGAGAGCTCGCCCTGCTGAAAGGAGCTATGCTGGAGCCGGCTCGCAGGCGCCCCGGAGCCAATTGCACGCATCTCTTCCTGAATCCCCTTTTCAGTGTCCTCACCGTGGTAGCTTGAAATCAGCCATTAACACCACAGAAACTGGCAAATACTATAAATCAGGGTTCCCGCCTATCTTACACCCTCAAAGGGCTGGTTATTAAGCGATTACCTGCATCTTACTGCCCAAGAGCATTCAAAAGCCATGTTCACGAATGGTGTTGGGACAAAGAATGGAATATAAAACAATGGTGTATGAGACCTCAGTTCTAGGGGTTAGGTTGTCATGGGCACTGGGCCAGACTTGAATCCTTGCTAGTTCCCTCTTCTTTTTCTTTCTTCTCTCTATTTCTTCACTCCCCTCCCCTCACTCTCTGACTTCTAAAGGAAAAGACCAATAAAGTGACCCTACAAAATTATTACAAAGGAAATAAGGTAGAGGAAAGAATACAACTTGCCAACAGGTGTTTGAGTAACTCCAGGCTCAGAATTCCCTTCTCTCCGTTGAAACTCTTCAGCCCACCTCTATGGTTAACACCTGTGAAATTGTTCCATAAAACAATCCCATAAGCCCAGTTCCATCTCTCCAATGTGCAGTCTGTTACAGTTCTTGTCAATGAGACAGCACATAACTCATTTAGAGGGCCATGTGAAGTGTTCGTGAATAACAAATTAAGATTTAGTTCAAACATTCCTGACGGGTCTTGGTGCGCTTACCAGGTTTATGGATCTGTTTCCTGGGAATGCACTTTACAGAGTTGCATTTGTGAGTTGTTTACTCAGTGAATATGGGCACTCATTATACTTTTGTCACTGCCGAAGGCATGAATGGAAGGGAGGAAAATAATCACTGGAAAGAGCAACTTCAGATTTTGACTGTTAAAAAAAATGGAATAGTATGCCTGGCACTAGATACTTTGTTGAATAAAACAGCATCCTACGTGTCATTCTCTTTTTATTTTCATGAAATAATAGTTAGCCAACATTGGAAAAGCTTAATAATTTGTGAAATTTAAGTTACATATATTATTTTAATTTATGAATTAATACTTAGCCAACCTAGGAAAAGCTCGATAAGACCAGTAGACAGTCCAAGAGCAGGTTCTTAAGCTGGTGTTCACAGACTCCAAGAGGGTCATGTAGAGAATTTAGGATGTCTGTGAATTTGAATGTGAGAACAATTACAACATTTATTTCCACTTACCTCCAACTAAAATTGACCATATACTCCAATTATGAATATAGGCAACAATCTAGAGTACTATTAGTAGTACCTGTCTCTTTATCTCCAAAAGAAATCACAGATATTTTCCTATTAAATTACAGTTGTTGCAGATATCTGAAAACATTGTTTATACTCATCACTTATTCAAAATTATAGTAATTATTAGGTCTACTGCTAGATTTTGTTTTTTAAAAGCATGTACATTATTACACTACACATTTGACTTTTACAGGTTTTGATAACTATAATTTCATATCATTGGTTTCTTTGTAATCGCTATCCATTTTACTTTATGCATTTAAAAATATTGTCCTGAGAAGGGGTCCATAGTTTTTACCATGTTGCCAAAGAGATCGGATATATGGCACCAAAAAAGAAATTAAGAAACCCTGTTCTAAAAGTGACCCCAAATTTCATTTATCCATTCATTCAACAATAACCAACAAGATTTAAGTACCTTCAATATGCCCTGTAATGTTCTAAGCACTAGGTAGAGGAACAAACAAGACAAAATTCCTGTTCTCAGAAACATGATGTTCTAGAGAGAGCAACTTAATTTATATTTCCAATAGAGTAATCTCTTAAACTTCAGTCTCAAAAGCAACAATAGAAATTCACAAAAGCATAGATCCTTCCTACTCAAAGTTCGGTGAACTTGTTAGAAATGCAGATTTTCAGTTCCCATCCAAGAATCTGCATTTTAATGACATCCCACATAATTAGGAAGCGTAAGTGCTGGCTTAGCTTTTAGACCCCAGATTACCATGCTTACTACTTCCCGTTTGGCATGAACATCTAGATCAGTGATGAAATCCACAAAGCATCCTAAGGCCACTAATAAAATCAGGTCTAGATCAAACTCATTTTTCCAGGGCTCATGAAAGAGAGGGTGGCTCTTGAAAATTCTAGTTCTGGCAGTACAGAAGAGTAAAGATCCAAGCTGGAAAAAAGTCACGATTGAAAATCTTCTCACACTTTCTCATGCTTAATTTGGTCATTCCTCTGTATGAAATAAAACAGGCTCATCTTGTTTAATGTCACCTCAATGGAGTGAAGTTGGCTACACCGTCCTTTCACGCAAAGCACTATTCATAGATTTCTATTCTCAACCACGTTATTTATACTCTGCCTAAAAGTAGGTTTCACAGTTATTTAGAATTTATGCAGCACAGACTACGTACTACTTTAATTCTGATCTGAGGAGAGAAACACATTTGAATTTCCTAATATAATATTTGGGGAGAACCCCAAAGTGTGAAGATTGAGAGGAGAACAACAATATGTAAGAAAATATATTGAAACCCAGTGATTACTTAAGAGCTTAGAATTGATTGAGTTCTATGTATGGTAAAAGCTCCTGAATTTAATATGCAAACTGTAGTCATGTGGTTTGATAACTAAATCTTACTAAAGGTCTGGGAACAGTGTTCTCTGCTCACTATAATCTCTGATCCTGTCTTTATTTAAAATTCTGCTTTCTTTCATCATAAATTTTGACATTAATTTGTATTTTAAAAAATATTTTATTTAAAAATTATTTATCTTGATTACTGAGTTTTGGGGAATCCCTTGGATTTTGCATCCAAGATTCTAGTCCCAACCCTGCTGGACATACAAGGAAATAATTACAATTAGGATAAGTTACAGAAGTAAAAAGTGTTCATTTCCCCCAAGCAATTACCTTAAATCTTTCAATATTATCAATGGCTTTACAATGATTTTTAAAACAATCATGATACTTGTGACATACTGCATTTATCCACCACTCATAGGTATAATTAAGTTCTGTTGTTTTCAGCACATTTTACAGTCAAGAAATTCTTCCATTTAATAGGTAAACTGAGGCTTGAGTCATTAACTCACAGACTTGTGCTTTCTCTAAACTCCTCTGGAATAAAATGTTTACCAAAAGATAACCCCACTGTAATGTAAGAAGCAGAGTTTCATGTTTGAACATTGCATGAAATGCTATTGTCATCAAAGTTAATCACCAAGAAAGCTAGGGCTAATAAATGGCTTAGATGAATTGGAAAATTTGATCTTTACTTGGATTTAAATTAATGAAATTATATGGTATCAAAAACAGCACTTCGCTAGGGCAGTTTAATGTTAACAACTTTCATAATAGTCTCAAAGGGCATTGTTAAGAGGAACTTGAATTGCCTAATGAAAAATTGCACTGTGCCCGTATTTTTGCAAACAAAATGTAACATCGCATAGAAAGGGATAGGAAAAATAAAGTTAAACTCCATCATCCCATAAAGCACATATAATCCCAAACATCTCCAACAGCACATAGCTGAATAAAAATAGTCGGGTGCCATACCAAATCATTCCTTGAAATACAGGAAATAAGCAAATAAGACACTGTGACCAAACCCTCCCCTTGCTATTGTATTCAGCTTTGTTTGGTTTTTAAAAAGCAGAGCCCAATTCAAGCTGGTTTAGGTTAAAGGAGGCTTATTTTAAAGAAGAATAGGAAGATAGGATATACTGGAAACGTGGCTAGCTTTCATGGAGATAGACTATAAGTGCAAAATACACATTGGATTTCAAAAAGTCAGTATAAAAACAGAACGTAAAATATTTTCTTTGTATATTGATGACAAGTTGATATGATACTATTTTGGAAATATTGGCTTAAATTAGATGCATTATTCAAATTAATTTCACCTTTCTTTTAACCTTTCTTAATGTGGACACGGGAAAATGGGCAATCCCATATGTGGCTGACATTACATTTCTACTGGGTAGCAACGGCTCTAGAGGCATTGGTATTGGGTATAGGTTAGGGGAGGGGATTCTCATGGTACAGCAGGAAGGAGCAGGAGCTGGAGCAGTTTCCATTGGAAGAGAGCATGGGCCTGACAAGACGTAATTTACTGCTGACCCACCAGCGGGAAAGAGAAGCCAAGAAGGAAGAAACCAGCTAGATACCACAAGTCTACACTGGACAGCATCTCCTTCTCCTCCTCCTTCCCCCTGCTCCCTTCCCCCCTCCTTTTTCACTCTTCATACCCCTCCTCTCTCTTCTCCTACCTTCTTCCTTTCCTATTTTTTTAAGAAAATAAACCTTGATCACCCTGAATGGGTCAAACAGAAAGCAAATGATGATGAACCACTTACTATGTACTACTTCCTAGAAAATCTACAAGTGAAACAGGCAACATTTTAAAATGGAACATTTATGAAGATAAATCCTGAAGAGGAATTGCTAATTGCCTCCTGGTGGCGGCAATATCTTGTTTGCCTGGAGAGCCAGTGGCCCAAGCCTTACAGATTCGCTCTTGCGGATCAGCCCCCAGCGTTAGAGGTGATTCGTACAGGTTTGCGGAGACCCGTCGTTTATGGGTATGTCAAACAGATTGCATTTGTAACATTTTAGGCCCACAATAACAATAATAAAACACGCTGGCGTGTGCTCTCTGTGTAAACACTTTCTTCTGAAGATAGAGCCAGTGAAATGTTTAAGGAACTTTGACATTTATGGCTGTATTTGTAATCTTTTTTGGATCATTTCCTCACAGAGTCACATGTTTGTATATTTTAAATTCTCTGGAGAAATAAAAATGTTTAAACATAATATAATGATGTGATATGCATTTTATGAGCCCTTGCTCACCATCTAGGCATGAGAAAAGAGAACTGCACTGTGAATCCTGAGGAAGGTTTCAATGTAAATGTCAAATTTTCTAGACACCGGCCATAATACCAAGGTGCTTTAGAAAGAGAAACGGAGGGGGGCGCGCATTCAATTTGGACAGAGACTTTTTTCCCCCCCTTGAAGCTAGACTAACCTAAAATCTGGAAACGAGACATTTATCCAGTTGAGAATAGGCACTGTGGAGAGTTCTTTGGGCAGATAAGTGCATGCTTTATACTTCCTAAGGTGAAGAAGAACCAGGAATTTTATTGCCACTCTATACTCACACATCCTATAAATTTCTCTAATGTGTATTTTTTTGTAATTTTCTGATCAATAGCACAGCAGCCCAAAATATGCATTATGGCCACAGAAAAGGTTAATATGATTAGTCAAACAAATAATAAACAAACTACTTTTGGCTAGAACAATAAAGTTAACTTTTACTAAACACTGAATTTGGTACATATACCAAGTGTCATTCCTGTGATAATTTATTAAAGTCATAACAAGTCTAAACAGTAAGTGACTGAGATGGTTTTCCAACCAAGGAATGTCTCATAACTAAAGCTGTTCCTGCTCTAATGAGTGATTTGTTACACAGGAAAGTATAATTGAGATATTCTTTCACCAACAACTGCTATACTCCTAGCAGTAAGCACTGGAAATAGTCTCCTGTTATATTTCCAATGCCTTCACTATACTTTTAAACATATGTACTTACTCAGTTTTAAACATTAATAGAACCGTTATGTTTAAATTGTTTGTGTACCTGCTTCTTTCACACTCATTTACTCAAGAGATTTTTTGATTGAGAACCTCCAACATGCCAAGCATTGCTTAGGTGATGAGGATGCAGGATGAACAAAACAAAGTCCTAAAGCTCTTGAATCTCATGTTTATGTAATAAGGTCTTGCTTGATATGTTCAGAGATTCGGGTCTATAGAATTCCTTTTCTCTGCCCACATAGTCTTCCTTTTTTTTCTGCCCATATAGTACTAGAGGTAATTCCTAATGTCAGACACACAGGATGTATCTAATATTTGGCTCTGCAAACTATGTCTAAGTAATATGCATGTATTTTCTCTTAATAGGATACCCAAGAAATACAATTGGGGGAAATTGCATGTTTAATTCTGATATTATCTTCACCAATGTCCACTCCCACCAGCAGCACATGAGAATGCTATTCCCGGCTCCTCTTGAGTCAATGTTCTGGGAGTAATTGGTAATTAATTTATTAACCAATCACTAATGAGGTTAAATATCTTTATAGATTCCCCCAAAGTTATTAACTTTATCCATTTAAAAAATTGGTTGTTTTTCCTTTAACTATTTAAAGGCCCTTCTACTTATGTCTAATTATGAATCCTTTATTAAATATGGTACAAAAACAGTTTGAGTCTAAACCTACTTTTAAGCTACATATTGCTTTTTATCATACAGAATATTTTCATTTTTATGTGGGCAAATCTGTCCATCTGTTACTTCATGTCTTTCGGATTTTATAGCTTGCTTATGAAGGCCTTTATGCCAAAGTTATAAAAACAGTAGCTTTGTCCTCTATATTTAAATTGTTTTTAGAAAAAAAACCTCACTTTTTTTTTTTAATGCATATGAACTTTTAGTGAACGGGATGTGGCAGGCATCTAAATTTCCTTTTCTTTTTGGTCTATTGATTGATTCTCAGTTCCTGACTAAATTGTACTCTTTTAGTTACTATAGATTACAGTTAATTTTCATTTTTGGCATGGCATGTTCTTCTTTTTCAAAAGCATATAGGCTTTTATTGTTTTCACCCAAAGTTTGAAAGTGATTTATTGAGTTACTTTCAAAAAATTCCTATAGGATTTTTATAAAGATGTAATTGAATTTAGAGATAAGTTATAGAGAGCTTACAACTCAGGAACATGTTTTCTTCTTCATTTATTCAAGTGTTCCATCAAGTTTTATAATATTTTTTCTAGACCTTGGCATATTTCTGTTTCATTTATAAGAATGTAATTGTTTTCGCTCAATTGTGAATGATCAATTATTAAAGTCCTATTTCGTTATTGCTAGGACATGGAAAAGCCATCGATTTCTGTATGTTGATCTTAGGAACCATTTTACTTATCAGGTGTCACTTCATCTTCTTTGGGTTTCTGAGTATAAAATGATATCATCTGCGAAAAATGACTTTTGTCTCTTTGTTCCCCTAAATTCATAGTTCTTATTTTTTACTTTATTAATTTATTAACCAAGGCTTCCAGTAAATTTGGACATGTCAAGATGATAGCACACTTTTCTTGCTCAAATGCTTTTTGGGGGAGAATCTATAAAAATGTTAAATGCGCCAAACCGGTTTGGCTCAGTGGATAGAGCGTCGGCCTGTGGACTGAAAGGTCCCAGGTTCGATTCTGGTCAAGGGCATGTGCCTTGGTTGCAGGCACATCCCCAGTGGGGGGTGTGCAGGAGGCAGCTGGTCGATGTTTCTCTCTCATTGATGTTTCTAACTCTCTATCCCTCTCCCTTCCTCTCTGTAAAAAATCAATAAAATATATTTTTAAAAATAAAAATAATAAAATAAAATAAAAATGTTAAATGGATTTTTCTCCTTTAATCTATAGCGAAATAAAATATTACATAATGTTCATTCAGCCAACACATTTACTGAGCACCTATTATATCCCAAGAACTGTGATAAATGCCAGGGATATAAATGAGAACAAGACAGACCTGTTTTCTGCTCTGAAGTTGATCAATTGGTGCCTTCCCAGGGTAAACCCTGTTTCCTCTAGATGTGTTACCCTCTAATATGCCGAACTTGATTTGATACTGTTTTGCATAGGATTTTGCATCTATGTTCATGAGTAGAACCAGATTACATTGCTCTGGGTCCCATCCAAAACTGACAGTTTTACAAGTTTTCAGTAAACTAAAATTGGAGCAAAGTGTAGTGTTTCTCTCCATTTATTCAAATCTTCTTTTAAATTCATAATATTGTAGTTTTCTTCCTGTGGGTCTTAAACATTTCTTATTAAATATATTCCTAGATAATTTATTCATTTCATTATGAGTGGGATGTTTAAATTAAATCTTCTAATTAATTATTGCTTGTACATATAAAATGGATTAATTTTGTATATTTGGTTTATGATTGGTCACTTAGATTAAATCTTTCATTAAAGCTGTTAGTTTTTTAACTGCTTTTCCCCCTTGTTTTTGAGAGTTCTGGATAGACAGTCATAATATCGGTAAATAATAATAGTTTCCTCTTCCTCTTAAAGAACTAAACATTTTGTTTCCTCTGCTTGATCTTATTTCATGGGTTAGAAATTGCAGAGCAATGTTGAATAATATTTATAATAAGGAAAATCCTTAAGTTATTTTTAAAGTGAATGTTTCTAAAGTTTTATTATTAGCTATCACATATTAAGAGAAATAATCTGTACCAACTTGAGAAAGAAGATTTCATTTATAATCTGGGCAGAATTGTCAGATACTTTTACTAAAAATAGATGTTGCATTTTTAAAATATATATTTTTAATGATTTCAGAAAAGAAGGGAGAGGGAGGGAGGGAGGGAGGAAGGGAGGGAAGGAGAGAGAGAGAGAGAAAGAGAGAGAGAGAGAGAGAGAGAGAGAGAGAGAGAGAGAGAGAGAGAGAGAATGAGAGAGAAACATCAGTAATAATAGAGGATCACTGATAACTGCCTTCTGCATACCCCCTACTGGGGATTGAGCCCCAAACTCAGGCATATGCCCTGACCTGGAATTGAACCTTGATCTCCTGGTTCATAGGTCAACACCAAACCACTGAACCATGCTGGCTAGACTGGATGTTGCATTTTTTCAAAAAAATTTTTGGCATACTTTGGGATAATCACTTCATTTTTCATCTATGACAAATTGATGTTAAATTTATATTAATGAATCCGTAATATTGAATTATCTTTGCATACTCGAAACAAACTTGCTGTTTTCATTATTTCATAAACAGCTAGATAAATTTAGTACTGTATTTTATATTTTGGCATCAAAATCTAAATATTAGTGAGACTACTTTGTTGTTGTTTTCTCTTTTGTATGTATGAGTTTTGTAAGTTTTTGGTGTTGGAGTTGGCCAATATTTGAATTGGGATTTTTTCCCCCCATGTATTGTAATGTCCTTGAAGACTTAACAAGTCAGAAAACTAATTTTAAAATTTGAAATAGTTTTTGTTTAAATCTTCTGCACAGATAAATGTTTACATTGTTTTTCAATATTCCATTCAGAATGTTCTGCTTCTTCAACAGTTAATATTCATATTTGATATAAATGGGAATAACTCATTATATCAAGATTTTCAAATGTTTTTGTATCTAAGATGACACCTGTTTTCTTACCCCTAATTTTTTTCCTGTCTGTTTTCCTTGATAAAAATAAACACAGGTTTGTATATTTTATCCTTTTTGCTCTATTTAGTGTTTGCTTTTTTCTAAAGAGCCACTCTAAAATTTATCTATCTATTCTATTCCTTTTTTATTTAGTTAATTTTAATTTCTGCTGTCATCTACAATAATTTCTTCTTCTTTTATCCTTAGGCTTGCTTTGTTTTGCTCTGGCTTCTAAAATTAATGGCTTAATTCATTTGTTTCTTTTATTATTTAAAAATTGTAAAAATATGTTTTGTAAATTTGCCCAACCATAGGTTTGATATGTACTGTGTTTACAATGATAACTTTCTAAGTATTTTGTAGTCTCCTATTTGACCCAGAGTTATGTGTAAGAATATTGTTTTGTTCTGTTCCGTGTCTTCTTTGGGGACACTAGTTTTTTTCATGTTGGATATCTACTCTCTGAATCCATCATCTCTCTCTCTCTTTTTTTTTAACATTGTTATAACATTTTTGTTTTCTTTTAATTCAGGAAGAGTGCTTCAAGTTTGTCTTCTACATTATAGATTGCATTATGAGCACTGCTGATTAAACACTTTATTGCTCCTAATGCATTTTTAATTTTGATATTTCACATTCAGTATTACACCATTTTCCTTATTTCACCTTACTCCCTATATTCTGGTTTCTCAACCAGCTTCCTTCTCACCTCAATATGTTTTTTTCTTCTCTCATTTTTCATCTCCTGCGTCATGGGGTCCTTGAATGTTATTTAGATCACAAAACATATGCTGTTTAAAATTTATTCCCATTTCCCATAGTAAATCTTTTTCAAAAGTAGGCACTTCCTCTGCCTCTTGAGTGCTGCATGTTCATTTCTTAAAGTTACACACTTTTTTCATGTGCCTCATAATGAGGTTTTGTTTTGCCTGTTTACTCATTCTTGAATAATGACTATTCTATCCGGCCTGTTACTTCTCTGCAAAACAGAGTGAATAGATTTCTCTTGAATCCTACCACACTTTACTTGGTTTTTGTTCTCATCCTCTGAGATTTTATGCTATGTGACATTTACCATCCAGTTATTAAACATCCTGATGAGAGATTTACTCTGACCCTATGGGAGCTGAGGCCCTAGCTTTCTGTGTGTTACGGCAAAGCCACTGACCAAGGGGCTAGATCTTGAAGGTTCTGCCTTTATTCTTTCTGCTACCACAAAACAGGCTAAAAAGGAGCCTTCCAACTTAATGGAGAATCCCCTACTCAATAAATAACCCAACTGTTGGCCAAATAATGCCACCACAAGTACCCAGCCTCAAGCCGTGACTTCCCTCCGGTTCTGTAGGATCTGCAAAGGGGAAATTTCCTGCAAGGCCAACGACCTGAGCTGTCCTCCCACCAGGGACCCTCTGTTTTAGGGAATTCTTCCAATGTTCTCAGCCTCTTCTTCACTTTTTTCTCTCAAGGCCCTAACCTTCTCTCTATAGGTGAGCCCCAGGGTCTTTCATAAATAGGGTTGATTTGCAAAAACTCACTTGACATTTCTGCATGTGAAAGGTGTTCTTCCCTAGCTCCCAGCACTCATGCAAGATTTCCCAAGCCTCATGTTCCCTTTGACGGTTTAATTGGAATTTGGAAGGCACCTGTGCTTAAGATGCCATCTTTACCAGAAGCAAGGCAGGAATGCCTTTGTAAGTAAGCGGAATGTGTCTCAGAGTCTCTCTGTTGGGGCTTAGATTGTGGGTGTGAATGCAGATCTATTACCCAGAGGCCAGCCATAACTGAGGGACTCCATGTGGCTCTCAGAAGTGTTTTGCTGAGAATCCTGGCTAATAAATTCCAATGATTATTCTTTCCTGTTTCCAAGTTGGCCTGGTCTATACATATATCTGAATGTCTACCTTGGTTTTCACTTTTGTTTTCTAGCCCAGTTATGAGTAACTATGAGATGCCAGCCATTTCACATGTATTATTTCATTAATCTTCACAAAATGGTATCACATAGATGCTATTATAATCCCCAATGTACAAATTAAGGAATTGAAGTCTAGAAAAAGATTTATATACTTCAAAGTCACTGAGCACTCACTGGCTTGTCACCCTCTAAAGCCTGTGTTTATATTGAGTATTTCAAAAATCTTCCCCTAGCTGGAGAATTTTTTCCCAAAAAACTGGATAGATATCTCACCTTAATCATGAATATTGGCAGCCATTTATATTCCCTGCCATCACATTTGTACCTTCTCCCCTTGGACCAACGGTCTACTAGATGAATCTGGACATCAAACTAATTCTTTCCTCCTATCTCAATAAAAGTCATCTTTTTTTCCAGAGAACCTACCCCGCTGTGTGCTCAATATTCCATTCACTTTCTTCTTCCTTTCTGTCTCCCTCCTCCCTCTCTTTTATTGATTTCAGAGAGGAAAGGAGAGAGATAGAAACATCAATGATGAGAGAGGATCATTGATCAGCTTCCTCCTGCACTCCCTGCACTGGGGATCACACCTGCACCCTGGGCTTGTGCCCAGCCCGGGAGTTGAACTATGACTTCCAGGTTCATAACATCCTTATGAGAGATTTACTCTGACCCTATGGGAGCTGAGGTCCTAGATTTCTGTGTGTTACAGTAAAGCCACTGCACCAAGGAGCCAGATGAGCTGTTCTCTCTCTACTTGCTCTCTCATCTCAGCACATCACATATTCAAATCTCTCCATGTCTTCTCCACATCGCATTGCCCTCAAAGCATGACTCATTTTCTTTCCCATCACTATCAGACATTTCCTTCCATGGTCATGGGAAACTAGCTGGCACTAGCTTTTTCTATTCTCTCCCCCGCTCCACATCCACATAATTTTAAGCCATAACAACCCCACCAACATGCCCAAGCCAAGTTGACCTCTGGCTTCCCAATGGGGAGCTTACATTCGGATTATCTGTTACATGTGGCAACATTGACTCCTTTCTTTATAAAATTTTTCTTCTACTCTGTTTCCATGACTCCACTCTGTTCTATCCTCCTGCCTCCATGAACTTTTTTTTTTCCCAGTTACTTTCTACTTTTCGGTTTTTCCTTCTATGCAAATGGTGGGGCAAAATGTCCCAGCATTCCATTCTCAGGCCTCTTTTCTCTCTTCTTAGATCATAAAACAATCCCATTTATGTTCAAAGCCTCAAGTAACACTTTAATGCTGATTGCTTCCAAATCTATGCCCAGAAGCCTGACCCTATCTCTATGCTCTAAAACTATACTTCTACTGAGACAAGCAGTTATATTTTATCTTTTCCTCCATAGTCTTGGATTCCTGATGGAAGGTACTAATGTCATCCACACAATCATCTTCCTCTCCACTAATCCCTGCATTGAACCAGTCACCAAATTCTGCATTTTCTACTGTTTTTGTCATTTAAAAAATTTTTAGTTTTCAATTACAGTTAACATTAAATGTTATTTTATATTAGTTTCAGGTGTACAGCATAGTGGTTAGACAATCATATAATTTACAAAGTGATTCCCCTGATGTTTCAAGTACCCACCTGGCAGCATAGTTATCACAACATTATTTTTTTCATTTTTTGAGTTAATAATTTTTTTTCCATCTCTGTTAATTCTGGTCCCTATCCTTCTTTCTTAAATTAAAATTTTGACCTCCAATTAGGGTGTCCAACTTGTTCATAATTCTATAAGAGTGTTTATGTTGGAATTCATTTATTTTTATTTTTAAATATATTTTTATTATTTCAGAGAGGAAGGGAGAGGGAGAGAGAGATGGAAACATCAATGATGAAAGAGAATCACTGATTGGCTGCCTCCTGTATACTCTACAACTGAGGATCAAACCCACAACCCAGACATGTGCCCTGAATGGGAATCGAACCATGAGCTTCTACTTCATAGGTCGACGCTCAACCACTGAACCATCACAGCCAATGCAGATTGTGTCTTTAGATCTTATCATCTTCAGTATAATATTCATACTCCTTAAGATGCATATTGAACTTCCTGCATATTAACAATGCCCACACATTGTCTCACACCCTGCCTTTGCACATTCCATGCTTTATTCCTGGCATTTAACCTCCTTCCCTTGCAACCTTGTATTTTTGAGAAATTCCCAGTCATTCATCATTACTCAACCCAAATGTCACATCCATTTTGTTCTTGCTTCCCAGAAATACTTAATATATCATTTCTTTATGCTCCCACAGAACCTGGTGTACAGATCCCTATGCCAGCATTCAGCATATGACTTAATAATGTGTTTGCTCACTTCTTGATCTCCCATCCGAGACTGTAAGCTCTTTAAAGACCAGAATGATACTTTTGAGTGACTCACCTGACTCTCCAGGGTCCATCATTGCTGCCACTGGGCCAGGTATCTCAGTTATCTTACCTTGTCATGTAGATCGTGAGCCATATTGTAACTTCTTCCTCTGCTGGTGATGACCCATGATGTTTTATGCCTGTGTCCAAGTGATCACAGCCAACTATTGGAGAAAGAGAAGAGAAAACCTGTTGTTATGTAGAACTCAACCACTAACTCGTAAAAAGAATGACTCCTTCTTTCTCAAAATTATAGACACTCATCGTATATAATAAAAGCCTAATATGCTAAGTGTCCGACCATTCATTTGACTGTTCGACCAGTTGCTATGACACGCACTGACCACCAGGGGGCAGATGCTCTGACTGGTAGATTAGCTTGCTGCTGGGGTCCGGTCCATCAGGACTCAGCAAGATAGACCAGACAACGCCCTGGACCCTCTCTGGCCCTGATCGTGCACTGGTGGGGTCCCTCAGGTTAGCCTGCAACCTCTCAATCTGGGACCCCCTGGGGGATGTTGGAGAGCCAGTTTCAGCCCAATCCCCGCAAGCCAGGCCAAGGGACCCCCATCGGGCCTCTAGTACGGAAATAAATGGCACAGTTGGCCATTGAGCCCTCTGTAGCTGGTTAGTTTCTGGAGCCAATGACTTCTTTCCTCGTAGGTGTTATGCTACAACCAAGTGCATAATCCTCAAGAAGGGGCAATGTGGGGAAGACCCCATTTCCCAACACCCCCTTCCCGATCATCTTCCATAGTGATATAAACACATGACACCATGTGCAGAACACACTCTACAGATGGGTTCAGAATCCAACCATAAGGGAAAGAATTTAAATTATGCTGCATAATGTGGCTATTCTTAATCTAAGGTAGGGTTTCTCATCCTTGGCACTATGACATTTGGTGCTCTCTATACAATCCTTTGTTGTAAGGGACTGTCCTGAGCATTAAAGTTTGCTTAGTGATCCCTGGCTTCCACCCACTAGATGCCAGCAGCACCTTGGCCCATGTTGTGACAACAACAAAAAAATATCTCCAAATGTTGCCAAATGGCCCTTAAGGGGCAAAATCACCCCTGGTTGAAAATTGCTGTCTAAGAATAAAGGAAAAAAGCTTAAACTCTTCATGGAGTTTCCCTGAGAGTAGTCCCCAATTCCTAAATTGAGGGAGGGAGGGAGGGAGGGAGGGAGGGAGGGAGGGAGGGAGGGAGGGAGGGAGAGAGAGAAAGAGAGAGAGAGAGAGAGAGAGAGAGAGAGAGAGAGAGAGAGAGAGAGATTTTCTAATATCTTCCTAGTGCAACTATTAACCCACTATCAGATAGTGACTATCTGGAACACTTCATATCTCTTACACAGGGCTTGGTACACCATGGCATTCAATTCCTGGCCTCCTTCAAGGTCTCTTCGCCCACGTGTAGTGGCAATGTTGCTTCATCTCCCGTAATATTCATGAGAATAACCGCCCTCTCACCCAACCCATATGTCACTCAAGATAAAACTAATTCTCAGAAACAGTGCCGTTCAAATCTCTATTTAAAAAGAAGGAAAATGCCCATGTACACATTGGCATCTTCCTCGGGCCCCAGCAGACATAAAAATGCTTTACTTTGTGGTGGGGGGCATCATAAGTTTCCCTTTATTCATTCTCTGACTTCCAGGCCATCGCTGCAGGCTTGCTGGTGCACACGGACCTCTTCAAGCAACAACGCGACTTAGCCCTCCTTAGCTACATACAGATACTTTGAAATGACATCTTTTCTTTACAAACGCAAAAAAATTCATATTTGGAGGTAGGGTAACCACTGCGACCCTACGTGGAAAGTGATTAACAATAAAGATATAGTTGCATTTCATCCAGAACTGGGAACTAGAATGGAAAATTGCACTTGCAGTTACAGCGTGAATAGATTGATTAATTAGACTGATGATCTTTCTGGTAGGGTAATGCTCCAGATGTTTATGTGGACATTCTAGCGCACCAGCTTGTGGTGATACTCATGGATAACTAGGAGGAACAAACACTTATTTATAAGCATCTTTGGCTTGGTTCATCATTACCACTATCTGGTTGAGATCACCAGATATGAGGGAAAGAATTCTTGGACAAATATAAAGTAGAAACTGTAATCTGACTCCCTTTCTCATTTTGGAAATAAAAAAGCCCTGTACTTCACTTATGACGCGAACACCCCACTGTATTTTAACCAGCATGTGCCTATTTCAGTGAGGATGTGATAATGCCTCTTTAGGCTTAGAGCAAGCACTAATTGGCATTATCCTGCCCAGCATGGTGCAGGGGGAAAGGATGCTATATTTGGAATTAGAAGACTTGAGTTCTAGACAATCCTTTGCCATTAGCCCACTGCGTCTCATTTAATCTCTCTCGCCTCAGTTTTCTCATTCATAATAAGGAGGAAATGGATGAGATGGTCTCTGGGTTTATTTTTCACTTCCATATTTCTGTGAACCAAAGATCACCTTCCGTAAAACATGGATCAGATTAAAAATGCTTCCTCCATGGCAGGGCCAGCATTAGTCACTGTCATTGTTCAAAGAGAAGTCAAATGATTGTGGTGAAACCATATAAATCTTTGTCAGTGGCTTTGGTACAAGTTACTCAAATCCACTTTCATTTCAGACAATACATGAACATGAATAGCCAGAGAGTAAACAGAACCTGGACAATTTAGGCTCATTCATTCAGGAAGAGATTTAGACAGTACAGTATTTTCCTTCACATAAGCTGTTTTTGTTGTGGTCGTAAAAAAAATAAGAGATGATGAGATAAAGCAGTAATCTAACACTTTAGTGGAATACACTTCCTTCCAAATCAGTGAGAAATCTTTATTAGAAAGTATTCTCTTCTGGATTGAATAAAAGCTGATCAATATGTAAACATTGGGATTTCTTTCCATAAATTGTGGATTTTGCAGAAATAATTGGTATATGTCTAAGTAGTATTTGTTACTCTAGTTCATAATTACTCCATTTATTTCCCTATTCTCTCTTCATCAGTTTGATCATTTTTTTCCCTCTTTTGTGGCTCCAAAATACACAAGGAGTTACAACAAGCTTGTGAAAACAGCTTTACATGAGGGAATGATTATATTTTAATCACCAACAAAGAACTAAACAAGGACGTGAGTAGTAGATGAGCCAACACACATCACTAACTCAGTATGTATTTTCCAATTGATTACTTCCTAAAATTGTGAGAGCCCTTTGAAGTTTTGTCATCTCCTCGACTCTTCTTTAAATACGGGGAATTCTCCGTCTGTATACTTATTCTAAATGTAACACATATATAACACAAAGTCAATTACAATCAAACAATTCTATACCCATGATCAGATCTTAGAGACTCAGAAACTCATAACGTTGCTAGCCTTTGTATTGGAATTAGTTTTAGCTAAAGTCCTAAGACTACAGAGGTCACATTCCTAATTCCATGTAGGATGTGTAGAGGACGTGTTTGTTTTTGATAACCAATTTGGTAATTCTTGTTATCACCACACTGTTGTCTATATCTATGTGGTGTGTGTGTGTGTGTGTGTGTGTGTGTGTGTGTGTGTTTGTGTGTGTAGCCAGAGGGAAAAGAGGGTGGGAAGTAGATGAAGGTGGGCAAAGAGGGGGGAAATGAGGATGGAAAGAGATTTTGCTTGGGGCGATGGGCATGTGATGCAGTAAGCAGATGATGTTTTAATGAGTTGTACTCTTGAAAACTGTATCCCAATACCTTAAATTGAAAAAAAAATATATATCAAAAGGGAAACTAAACTAAACTACAATATGTACAAATTTAAATGAATTGCAATTCTTATCCCATGAAAAGGATGGAGAAGATAAGGAAAAAGATAGATCAAGTGAAAAGTAATCTGGGGAGAGTTACTGGTATGCTATGAATCCCATTCCAGGGGAGGCCATGAGGGACAGGGGGTGGGTTTTAGGGACCCACATGGAGAGCTCAATATGAGTCCTTTGAGCCTGGTAGCCAGGGGAGCTTTGTGTCTTCCTCACTCCTGAAAAATTGAATATATGAAAGGTTGGCTGGTGGTACAAGAAAGAAAGGGAAGTATGTTGGAATCAGCCTGCATGGCCAGTTTTTTGTCACTTATGATTTGAGAGTTTCCTAGGAACCAGAAACAAGCTCCTTTGCAAAGACAGAGAGCTGAACTCTGTCGTAGGTACTGTCTGAGAGGGTTCTGCAAATAGGGCAAAAAAGATTTTAGCAGAAAGAAGTTGAAGGTATATCCTAGGGTGCCAAGAAGCCCAAGAAGTAGTTAGGGGTCAGCAGGGAGGGTGCATTTACTCACTTCAAATGAACTGTAGGTGGAATTTCCGTATGGGTTACCCCAAAAGAGAGCCTAGGACCAAAGTTTACATGCAGGTAGCTGAGCTTGGAAAATGAATGAAAAAAGGGGGGGGGATGGGCAAGAAAGAAGACGAAAAGTCTAAACAGATGTATTATTTAGGCAGACTGTGGGCCACTGGGGCTCAAGCCCACCATGGCCTCCTTGGTTAGAATGTACCTCAGAATTGCCCACATAAAAAAAAAAATAACACTTATCCAGAGGGCTTAAATGCCCTCACACTGGCATGTGAGTTTCAAGTGCACTCCCAGAGGTGTTTTCACAGCAGCATCAGAAAAATTTTAGCGCAGAAATCAAGGCATGCTTGGTGCACCAGAGGTGAGATGGCACCCGGTGACACCTGCACTTTGTGCTCGTCACAACAGTGACTGAAGCAAAAGGAACATGTGAAGTAAGGCACAGAGGTGTCTGATACATGGGGCATCTCCAAAGAATCTGAAAAAAACATCAATCAAAGAAGGGGGTCAACTTTAAAGTAACAAACCCAAAGGATGTGGAAACTAGGTTAACACAACCGTATTGGTCAAGTTAGAAAATGCTGGTTTCCTCTTGGCCCTCCCTTCTTCTTACAGTCCTGATTTTTAAAATTATTATTATCATTACACTTGACTGAACATATTACTTACAAACCTGAGTCTGTATTTTGTGACTTGAAGAGACCAGAGGACATTTGATTATCTAAGATGACTGGCAAAGTCTTGGGGCTGGCTCTAGATCTTACGTAAGGGCAAGGCAAGAGCTGGCCCTACACAATACATTTAAAGGAACAGTAGATAAACAGTAAAGTAGCTTCCTGATTACACCCAACATAACATGCTTGTTCCACGTAACAGTTGCTTATGTAATAAAGTTTTGGCTTTGGCCCTGCCGTCACTTTGAAGTTGAAGTGCATGCCTTAAGTGGAATGCCCACTTTTTTTGTGGAGGGTAACTAAGAGGTGGGAGAAGAATCCGTCCTGTATTTTATTCAGTTGTTTCAGCATAATGAGCACCCGGAGAATTTCAAACACATGGCCCCATGCTTCTATGGACACCACCTTTCCACATGTGGAAACGGTTCCTATACAGCCTCCTCTAGTTCTAGGAAGCACAATCCCAGAAGCTACTATTTAATGGAGCAAAATATGGGATTCAGCAAAAGTAGGTTTACAGTTGTTCACATGGAAAATAATACAATAATTAATAAATAATAAAACAAAAAGAAATTCTGTGTTTCACATACTCACAACTATCAGCCTACCTTTGCCCCACCCTATATTAGCAGTGAAAATGCTAGGAACATCTGCCACCATCCTATAATCTTTATAGGAGCTATGCCTGATATTCTGCTTATCACCTTGACCACCACATGCTGAGCCCGGGGGCTCATCCATCACCATGAGGCTTCTCCTCCCTGTGTGGTTGTAGACAAGTCCAAACCTGGTACCACTCCATGTACCTTTCCTCTCTCCCAGACCCTTCCACTGGTGCCATCTGAAACTCCCGATAGAAGGTCCACTAATGCCAAGCATGACTTTTTACTGACTATTCTTGAATCCTCCCCCGACTTTAACCTTCACATCCAATCCTTCAGTAAGTTGTCACAGTTCTGCTTAAAAATAAAATAACACATATATGCATACCTCTCTATTTCGCCTTCATTTCTAAGTGTCTCCACTTTTACATTTTTCTCCAGATACCCATGTATCCTTCTATGGACCTCAGAGCTCCCCATTACTGTTTCTTTCCCGCTTATTACAAAACCAAAAACAAACAAACAAACAAAAAACACATTTTCTTTGAGGCTCTTACCATTTGGCTATCCTATCCTCTTCCCTCAAGGTATGTTATCTCATGGAACTCATGTGAGGCCCTCACTTAGTGTTCCTCAATATACCTACAATGTTCGTCATTTTCTTCTATATCAATAAGCAATTGAGCTTAGCTTGTTAGTTATTTGGCTTCCTCACCACAGCTTCTTCCTGATCAGCTGGTCATAGTCTTCTCATCACTAAAAATTTTTCCAACTCTGATAGTGAAATATTCTATTCTTCAGTGGGTATCTTTCCAGCTCACTTAGCCTAGTTTCTGATCTCTGCCATTCTTCAACCCCATTGAGCCTTCCAATAGATTAACCCACCAATCACTTATCTTTTTTTCTAGAATCTATGGTTCCCCTTTAAAATGAATTCTCACTCTCCTCCCAAATATTGCTAGCGATCACAACCAAGTTGATTGATTTCACTTTAAATCAATGAACACAAGAGCCAATGGGCATTTGCAATAACATTGTTGCGTTTCCTTTATTTAATTCGCTTTACCATTTTGGTGGTTCTGCTAGAATAACATAGCTAAGCTCTGTGTTTCTCAGAATGCCCTTCCCTGGACAGTAGCAGCTTAGAGTTGACCACAGGTAATGTGTGTGGGATTTGGAAGGCAGAAGTGAGGCCGCAGCCATTGGGTCTAAAGGTCAGTGTAGAGATTCAAGCACAGTCACTGCTCCCGCACGATGCCACTGGACTCCTGTCTCATCTTGTTGGCTTGCCTAAACCTGCAGCTCATCCAGCACCTGCTCCATGTCATCAAGCACCTGCTTTCACCAGATCTCCTCCTTCAGCTTCTCTGAGTGCCGGGCCAGGTGCTTATATGACTCTGTGGTGCAGGAGACCCCCCTCATCACTGAGTTGGAGGTGGTGAGAGACAGACAAAGATTTCCATTTGTCTTCATGGCTTCCAGTTGGTTCATGTGGGTCTGGTTTGTTTCCATGCATTCCTGTTTGTTCTTGCTCTTTCCCACTTCATGTCCAGTTTTCCAGCTTTCCTTCCCAAGCACCATCCCTGCTGACCTGAAATGATTCCAGGCCTAATACCAGATACAAAATCTACAGCCTCGCATGGACTTCCCCATCGGTTCCCACAACTGCGTAAGGCCTAATCATTATAATAAATCCCCTATTTTAAACCACCCATAGTAATTCTTCTTCTTTAATTGAACCCTAAATGATAAAAGCATTCTCTCCTTAAAACTCCCTACACCTCCTTGACATTAGCTAATGAGCATTCTTTACATTTTATTGCAAAAACATAAGCCATCAAAGAGGAAAACACCTTCATCTTCTATCGCCACATCCACAACCATAGCGGTGGAGTTACCTCCTCCCCTGAAAGGATGATCCCTCCAGACTCCACCCCCTGTCATCTTCTCTCTTATTCTTCCTGCATCACCAATCCTTTTTTAAAAAAACTGTATCATTTCAATGAGCTCTACTATCTCTTATCTTTAATAAACCTTTTCTACACCCCACTTCCCCCTCCATACCTCTATTGCCCTAACTCCTTCATAGAAAAACTCAAAAAGCTTTTATAAACCCTCTCTCTACTTCTTGTTCTCAACAGCCTTGATTCTACTCCAAAGTGGCTTCATTTCCCTACAATTCCCCCTGAAACTGATCGTGAGCAATCACCAACAATCTCTACATTTCCAAGTCATAATTCATAAATAATAATACAAGAATAAGATCTGTGTTTTGCATACTGAGAACTGTAAACCTATTTGTGCTCCATCTGGAATGAAGCTGTATTCTGCTGAGTTGGCCACGCCTTCCATTTTTGAAAACTCTCCTCTGTGGCCTCACATGTTATTGGTTGTTTTTTTTTCACCTCTTGGACTGCTCCTTCTCCTTTTGATCGCTGACTTCTCTGTCTCTTTTCCACCTTTAACTATTGGGGTTCTACTGAGCTCAGTCCTGGGATCTCTTCTCTATTTGTACTTCATCCCCAGATGATCCCAACCACCCTCATGTCCTTGATATGCTGTCAACTCCCCAATTTTCTCTCCTTACCAAACATTGCCTCTACATTGAAGATTCATGTATCCTAAGTGTCTTCTTGACATTTCCCTTGGATGTCTCATCAGGAACTCTTGATCTTCCCCCATAAATCAGGTCCTGCCCAAGTCTTCCCTATCTCAGTAATGACATTAACTGCCCATCCAATTACTAAAGCCAGAAGCCTGAGAGCCATTATTAAATGTAATAAACTACTGTAAAATGTAAAGCAGATCATGTTAGTCCCCTGTTAATATTAATATTCTTCAGTTGTTTCTCACTGATCTTAGAATAAAATCTAAACTCTAATCATGGCCAACAAAGCCCCACATGATCTGGTCTCTGCTTACATCTCCACCTTCATCTAGGCTCCTCTCCCCTTAGCACAGCCCTTCTGTTAGGTCCAAGAAAATCCTTCCAGCTTAGATATCACCTACTCAGAGGGGATGTCCCTGGCCACTCATTCTTAGTTAGTCCTGACTTTTCTCTATTATACTTCCCAGATCATTTCCTTCCTAGAATTGTAAGATAATCTGTACTTATTTCATTTCATTTTATTTAATTTTAAAAATTATATTTTTCTTGATTCAGAGAGGAAGGAAGAGGATGAGAGAGATAGAAACATCAATGATGAGAGAAAATTATCGATCGGCTGCCTCCTGCATACCCCACACTAGGGATCGAGCCCGCAACCCTGGCATGTGCCCCAACCAGGAATCGAACTACGACCTTCTAGTCCATAGGTAGACATTCAACCACTGAGCCACTCCGGCTGTGTTATTTCATTTTACTTTAAATTCATTTGTTAACTTATTTATTCTCAGTCTCACTTGTTAGAATGTAAGCTCTCTAAAGGCAGGGATTATGCTGTAGTCGTGCACCTTGCATAGTGTTGAGCATCTAGTTAAAACACAATAAATACTGAATTAAATAATGAGTGATAGCAGATGTTTTTTTGAAGGGACAACTTCTTTGAGAGTTTAAAATGTCTCTTGAATTTTCATGATGGATCTACAGTGAGAATGATAGCCTAAACGTAGGATATTTTCTTATGAGAGCATCTCAGAGGGCTAATGCTTTGTAGAACATGCTTATACACTCTTAAATTTATAAATCAGCTTAATGTTTTACCACAAATGACCAACGTTTTTCTCATTGAATAATTAAGAATCATAAATCCATTTAGAGATTTCCCCACTTTGTGTATTTTTTTCCCTTAAGAGTTGGAAGGCCTCACTATCATAATCCATTTACCACCACATAGGCTGGGGCAGCCATTGCACAGATCATCTTCATAAAGTTTTATTTGTGAGTTGGTGTTAAATTTGGTGATTCACCTAATCTTTAATTCGTAAAATAGGGCAAAGTGTCAAATTATTGCTCACCAGTTTTGGCCCTTGTTCATTAACTGAACAATAGTTATGGGCAGTAAATACACCTTCCAAGTTTAAGATAGTTAAATTTTCTTAAATTTTCTAGAGCTGTCTATAAATCATCATTGACTTCCAAGCTGGTGGAGAGAAAGGCACAGAGTAAGTAGACCACTCCCTTGGAAATGGTCACTTAGGCAAACCATTTTGAAAGTAGTCATTCTGTGGGATTTTTAAGCAGCAAAGATACCTTTAAATATAAGGTTATTGGGTTTAATCTATATCAAATGAAATATTTTTAGATGAGGTTATCTTGATACTAATCATTGTAAACCCCCAAATTATCCTAAAAGGAGATCATGCAAAGCCAACAAAAGAATGGAATATTAAAAAAAAACAACACGCATGCCACCCATTTACCCACAAACATCTGTCTTCTGCGATCACAGATTCAAACTCTGAGTGAGTCCCTATACCCAGGATGCTTCCCAGAAGCAGAGCCTGCTGGTGACCCACTCCCCTTGACATAAAGCAATGGTACCCGTGCTGTGGAAAAGGGCTGAGACAAGAATATGGTGAGCAGAGTCCACACATCAAACCTAGAAAGAATATGGGGAAAAGACAGTTTAAATGACAGCCTTAAACCCAAAGGTCCTGTCTCCCTCTCACAAGATTTAGTCTGTGTCTTTATGGAAGCCACCTCCAGCAGCCAATGGGAATTGTGGTGCTCCTGAACTGTGACCCAGAAAGGGGGAGATGCAGAAGCCAAATAGAGTGACATGAAGAAATTCCCACTCTGGTCCTAGGATTGTCTGGCGAGCTATCTCTACACGGTATGTACATAAACAGCTCTTCTTGGGTGGCGGTTTAACGCTGCTATACCTTCACTTGCAGTTACACTGAATGGAGCCGCAACAAATCTTCGTAATGCCAATCTCATCTTTCCACCTCATTGACAGCTCAGGAAATGCATCTGAAATTCATAGTAGCCTCATAGCCTATGGCAAGAGCAATCCATGCTGCTAAAATTTTATTTTAGAATTCAAGCTGGTTTTTCTCAGTTTAGGATGCTCCGTTTTTTAATCTTTTGCTGCCTACCACACTGTATCAAAATAACCAGCCAATATTGTTCAACTGTCAGGGGCCTCAGCTGCCTCCGAATTTTATCAGTACAAATAAATACTGGCACATAGTAAAAATAATTCCAGTAGGTGGGAGCTCACATTAATAGAATTAAAAATGAGAAAAATGTGTATAAACTTTGACTTCACTGCCCCCCTCCTTCCCTTACGGACTTGAGAGAGAGAGAGAGAGAGAGAGAGAGAGAGAAGGTTCACTAGATATTCAGACTGATTTAATGTTTAGGCTGAGAGGGATGCTAGGCTGGGTCCCAAATTTGTGCAATGTTCAAAGGGAGAGAGATTTTAAAATCCCAGAAAAAAAGAGATATTTCCAAATTAATGGCATTGCCCGGATGCCTTGGCTCCCTGCACCCCACCAGGAAGGTTTATTATTTTCTGGTAAAATGTAGCTCGGATGGGGAGTGGTAGTCAGCGATGCGTCAGAGCTGCTCTTTGAACACATTAAAAAGCTGAATGCACAACAAAGAACAGATGTTCCAGCATGCCTTATTTATGCACCCATCAGCAATCTTCCAGTGACCACAAAACACAGCCTTTTCCCCCCCTCCTCCTCTCCATAATATTATTTTCTGATAAACTCGCTCTCTGTATTAATTTCTTTATTTGTGACCCCAGCTGAACTCCTGGGTGGTTGTCAATGTGCCTGTGAGCATGTGTGTGCAGTGTGTTATTTGAAAGTCTGCCTCCATCAAAGCTGAATTCTATTGAACTGTGGAACAGGTGTGGATTCTGCAATTAGATCACATTTCAGAGAGAGAGACACTGAGGGTAATAATGGCGGTAAATTCTTCACAGTCGAATGCAGCACCATAGCGACCGGCAACAATGAAGGAGAAGAGGTATTAGTATTAGGGGCGATTATTTTTCGTTTATGGGATCATCTGATTGAATATGGCCATAAGGCACGGTGAAACGTGTGCTCGGGGCTCACCAGCTGTAAGGCAAACTTGTTTTACTGGCACTTATCTGAAATGCCTCGCTCACCCACCCTCTCTGCTTACAATTGGAAGTAGCGATTAGGAAGTGAGATATAATGCAGATTAAATGTTATGATGGACCAAGATCCTGTTGGGTTATTAAAACCCATTTGCTTGCACTGGTTTTAAAGGTATAGCACCTTATTATTTAAATCTCCAGCTCTAGATCTCTGCGCTTTCAAAGGTGGGAGGCAGGGGAGCGAGGGGGAAGGTTAGGTGGAGAAAAATATGTTAGAATCTAAAGAGAAGCAGGAATATTTCCTCTTCCTACACAGGAAAGCTGCGTTGCTTTTTTTTGTTCGTTGTTTTTTTCAGTGAGGGAATCTAATCTGTGACCTCAATTGGAGCTTCAGAAAAACATGATACATTAATACACAAATGCTCAGCACCGCAAATTGACTTAATAGACTAAAAATAAATAGTGCAGGCAATTCTCACAACAATATTTGGTCAATTTTGGAACTTCCGATCGTGAGTGGTATGTCCTTAATTTATTTGCCGTCTTTCCCATGAAGTGGGAAATATTTGGTACCAAACTCGGAGGAGTAAAATCAGCCCTTGGGAGAGTTCCAGCTGTTCCCTGAGGCAACTCAGAATGGTGCTGTGGGCTGGCTGGCAGCAGCTGCGATCCCTGAAAGAATAAAGGAAGCCAGACAACGGAGAGGAGGGGTTTGCACAAAATGAAGTCACGGGCATCCTACGGGCACATCGGGAATCTGGGCTCAGGAGAAAAGGACGCGGGTAGCTTGATAAAATGCAGATTCTCCCAGCCCACAGGCCTGGGAGCTCAGCTCTTTGTCCAGTAGTCTTGAACCCTGGGTGGCAAGGTCAGTAACCAGCATCCTAGGTAGGACACTGGATCACACAGCCAACATATTGCCAAGGGCAGAATTCTTTTTTCTGGCACCAAGATGAATTCTTTGAATAAAACACCTGAGGGATGGGGAAAAGTTCTATTGTCCACAATAGCTACCTCATATTGAGAAATCTGTTACCAGGACAAGGAATTTCTGATTTGTATAGGTGGCCTAACTAAGATTCCTGGCAGAAAAAAAACACACACACACATTTTCTGGCTAAGCATCGGTAAAGCAAGGACGTGAATATCAATTAAAAAAAAAAAGTGGTTTTCTGTTACTATCCAATCATTAATTCTCCAGCCACCAAATTGGACCCAATATTTATTATTTCTCTCTCGATTCTGCAAAATAGTTCCCATATTATTTAACCACCTGAATTTAGCCACATGGCCTTGACTTTGGGTATATCACTCCCCCATCTCTGATCTAGGTTTCTGTGAAAGGAAGGGTGAAATGGAGATGTAGTTTACAAATGTTAACGTAGAACCTCTTTTACAAGCAGAATACTAGCTAAGAATTGGAGCAGCTATATTTTTCAAAAGAGGGAATGGGGCTCCCACTCCGCTCTCTCTTTGTTTATGGGGCTTGACCTGCTTTTACCAAATTTCAAGACTGCTCCAAGCTGGGTATAAAATATCTGAACCAAATGTTATTGAGCATCCTCTCCAACTGAAAGTGAGATTGAATATCCGGGTCTCTCTCAAACAATCCCTGGGTGGAGAATGAAGGGTTAGTGGGGTAACAATCTCACGCATTTTAGGTGCTGCAGGTTCTACAAGCACCAGTTAATAGTCTCGGTGGCAAGGGGATTTTTGTCTCCAGGAGGGCAGCCACCAATTTGACAGCCCCTTTTCAGCCTATTGTGTAAAGCGACTGACTGTTCTAGTTGTCCTTAAGTCACAGTTTTTGTTTCATTTCTTTCTAACTGGCAGTGAAACAAAAGTTTTCAGTGAGGTCTGACCTTTTCGTTTGTCTTGGCTATCACATCACCAGTCATTTTAATTACATAGTGAGAGCCTAAAGATTCCTTTTTTTTTTGTATTGTGTTAGTTTTATAAGTTTTCTCATCCAACCTCTAGACAGCTTCTCCAGTTCCCTTTGGATCTTATTCAATCACCATATTCAGCATTTACCTTTAAATATGTGAATATAACTTCTTATACATTTTTTGTTTGTTCGCAAATGACCTTTTGTGAAAATCAGAATGAAATGTAGACAGGGCTTTTCCCATATCCTATACAATAAAGAGCTAACATTCTAATTAGACCTAACAGCAGAACGAGCATCCAGACGACCTTCCGGATGACCATCCAGACGAAGCCGGGGCTGCAAGGGCCGAGCCCCTTGAACGAATTTCGTGCATCAGGCCTCTAGTTGGCGATAGAACAGTATCTTCCTTAGCTGAAGCAAGGAGAGAAATGGAGGAGTTACTTATTGTTATTGACGTGGTGACGGCTCCTTTGCAGATGTCACAATGTCAACGTTTTGTGGCAAATATGCATTGTAGCTTTAACATGCACTGGTACACCTTGCCACTTAGTCATTGGAGGGAACGCTGACACGAGGCACCGGAGCCATGTGTCGGCAGATTGTAGGAGATACTGCCTGCAAGCTGTGAAAGTGAAGAAGTCAGACTATGGAATTCTGATCGAAAGCTTGACAGCGCAGGACCAAGGGATCCAAACAAGATGTGAATCACAGCCTCTGAATCAGGAGAATTCATTAGCTCTCTGGTATTCGGCCTAGCCACCAATCAGTAATGGCATTACCTGGGAATTGTATATCCTTTTGCCCAGTAAAGAAAATTGGCTTTATAAAAGAGTAAGTGGTTTGTTTGCAAAGCAAGGAAACATCTTTAAGATTTGTTTTTCTTCTGAAATGTACTAAGCCTAGCCACCCTTCCAAAAGAGCAACGACATAATGATAGAGTGACTTTCACACTATGCTTCCAATGCCGACGTCACGCGTAACCAAGTAAACGGCTGATTACCGGCACACATCTTTCAAATGGGCCTAAGCTGGAATTTCTGAATGTTGCTCTTGCCGCTATAACTCACTCCCCTCAAGCCTGGGAGAGAGCCTCAGCTTCAACCTGTTTTGCATTATGACAAATACAACAAATCCAACCTAAATAGCAAGTTTTGGTCAAATAAAAGGTATTAATTAAGGTATGTCTTCTTACATGCCCAGGAAGGTGTCAATAATGTGGAATTAAGCTTTGACTCCAAATTCCAACATTTGAGTAAGGCATTTCATTCATAGACCCAGATGAAACCAACAAAACTAGTGGCTAAGGCATTTGGTCAAAGGGTAGTGTTTCCCTCTGGCTTGCAGCCTGTTTAATAAATTATATTGGTGACCCTCATAGCAGAATGCTGACCACAGGGTCATGCGCGCTATCAGCCATCTCTCCATCTCTATTTCCAATCACAGGCAACTTAGTTGCTAAGGAGCTATTTTTCTCTTAAAATATATGTAGAGGGGGGAAACGAGAAACTTCTATATTAATGGCACGATAATGACATTTTGAAAATAAAATGGTGATGATATATCCTCTGTGGGAATATTATGCCCTCAGGCTAACACAGGCAGCTTACCTGTTTCACTTATTAGAGTATTTTATAAACATGTGTGAAATGAGCAACTTAGTTCATCCTGAAATAAAACAAGACTACATATTCTTTTATGTCCATGAAGAGAAAAGATGCTAATTGCTCACCTACAACTCATCTAAGAAACTGAGAGAAATTCATCTGTAATAAAATCAGAACAATATCATTTCCAGTACCTGCATGATTCTCATTCAGGTGCATCATCCCCAAAGACTTTTTAAAAGAAAATAGAGCTCTTACTCTATGTTTGCCATTAATTTGCTACAGAGTTGGGCAACCACGTGGTTTCTCCGCTCCCTTCCATCAATGAGTCCAGGCCAATAATTTGAGTGGAGGGTACAAGTGGATAGGTGTGAGTTAAAGAACTTTGGAATTGCAGAGATAAAAGGTTTTCTCTCATGGAATGCCCTTATTATTAATATTATTTCCATCACCATTATTTATGCTCCCAGCACACGTATTGTGAAAATGTGTTATTCGCGTAACTGCTATGCCCTCACCATGTCATTTGCAAAATCACCATGTTCTTCTCACAGAAATGTCACGGAAATGTCATTTTTACAATAGCTGCATTATGAATCTGCTATAACTTGAATTGCTTTACAATGAAAATGCAATTTCTCAGCAATTAAAATTATTCCACCCACCCCAGTCAAATAATAGAAAGTCGCCTCCCTGTCCAATGTTGCTTACAGCGCACTGCAGGATATTGCAAATTGAACAGAGTATGTCTCCTTACATGCCCAGGAAGGTCTATGTCTTAGCCCTACCAGTGGTCCCATTACACCACGTGTGATTATCTGCTAAACCTGATCAGAATGAGTGTAGCACGTTACTAAGGCTCTTATAAGATTGGAAGATTGCACTCAATCAATTATATTCTTTCATGTTTAACCAGGACCCTAATCACTCTAAGTTTGCAGGTATAACAACACTAGATGAAGATATGTAAAAAGTTAATGCCAGTTTTTTCATTATGAGAAGAAATTATTCTTATAAGTGTGACCCATTATCATTAGGTCTCCTTAAATCCCCTTCTGGTACTCATTCAAAGTTTCTTCTTACTAACTGCCTTTCAGAAACTGTTGACTTCAAATGCATTAGTAGCATCATCTATACTAATAAAAGGGTAATATGCTAATTAGACTAGAAGACCTTCCAGGAGACCTTCTCAGACGTCCTTCCAGACAAAACCATGGTGGCGGGGCAAAGGCAGAAGCAGTTAGGGGAGATCAGGCCAGAAGGGGAGGACAGTTAGGGGTGATCAGGCTGGAAGGGGGGGCAGCTGGGGGCAAGCAGGTTGGCAGGGGGGCAGCTGTGGGCAAGCAGGCCAGCAGTGGGGGGCAGTTGGGGGTGATCAGGCTGGCAGGGGAGGGCAGTTGTGGACAATCAGGCCAGCAGAGGGGGGGCAGTTGGGGGCAATCGGGCTGGCAGGGGAGGGCAGTTGGGGGCGATCGGGCCGGTAGGGGATGGCAGTTGGGGGCAATCAGGCCAGCAGGGGAGGGCAGTTGGGACTGATCAGGCTGGCAGGGGAGGGCAGTTGTGGACAATCAGGCTGGCAGGGGAGGGCAGTTGGAGGTGATCAGGCTGGCAGGAAGAAGCAGTTAGGGGCAATCAGGGAAGGCAGGCAGGCAAGCAGTTAGGAGCCAGCAGTCTTGGATTGTGAGAGGGATGTCCAACTGCCGGTTTAGGCCCGATCGTTGGATATCCCCTGAGGGGTCCCAGATTGGAGAGGGTGCAGGCAGGGTTGAGGGACACACACATATACCCCCTGTGCACGAATTTTGTGCACCAGGCCTCTAGTCATTAATAAGAATGTAGCAATGTACAAAGCATAATAAAAGTTGTTAGTAAGCTGCTCCTAGAGTGAAATTATTCATGGGTATAGGTTTGGAGATATTTTTAAAGGCTCATTTACTAATTTTCTTGTTTTCAAGTGAACTCTTATATGAACACCTAAGATGTACAAGACTAAAACAAAACATGGAGATTTTTCAAAATGATTTTCTGGGCTCAGACCCCTAGAAATAAGAAAAAGAAATGTATTTTCAAATATACTTAACCAGACTGAAAAATAAAGAGCAGGAGTGTCATGGGATAAATCTAAATCTAAGTAGACTAGAAATGTATATGGGGCAGCGTGGCCTTTTGGCCCCTCTCTCTGACTTTCATTTGAGCAAAGCAGTAGATATGATTGGTGCTTGTTACCTCCAGTCTAAAGCAGGTGGTATGGTGCTTGGGCCACAGAGACAGAGCGATGCTTCTGATAGCTGAAAAACCAGGAGAAGTGGGAAGCTGCTACACATGACACATCAGTCAGAGGTATGTCCATTTGGAAGCACACCCAACTCATTCCCAAAGGCCATGGAAGATGCTTTATATAAAGGCCAGAATCTTCACAGAAGCAAACAGGTATTTTCAAACACAAATATGAGCAATGAAAAAAATCGCAAACATTTAAGAAAATGTAACAGCATAGAAGAGATGAATGAACAGAACTAACTCATGAGGAAATAAAGTTAATAAAAGAAGCAAAAAAGATGGGGGAAGGCCTTGAAAGAACCATGTTGAAAATATCCTTAGAGAGATTCCAAAAGAAGTTACAAACAAAAAATAAACAACTCTAAATGCCGAAAGCATTAATGTAAAAATTAAAACAACAGTAAATAAATTAATTAGAATCAGTATAGATGAAGAGCAAATTAGTGAGCAGTAAGATTAGAGCTAAAGAAAAACTGAAGACTTCAGAATAAAAGGGCTCACTGAATGCCAAACGGGATATATAACATTTTTTAGAAATACCCAAGGAAAGGAGAATAACTTTAGAACACAAAAAATAAAGCCATGTTAGAGCTTGTCCACTGCTGGCTGGATTATTAAATGGTGCTGCCACTTTGGAAACATACTTGGACATGCCTCTAAGACGGAAGATTCTCTTGTCCTATGACACAATTATTGTACTCCTAGGTAAGTACACCAGAGAAACGTGCACATGTGCCCCAGGTGACATTGTCTATAATAGCAAAAAATAATAATTTTAAAACCATCTAGCTGTCCAACAACAGTAGAATGCATAAGTAAATTGTTGTATACTCACAGCATGGTATGTCTATAATAGTGAAATGAGCTTCATCTATATAGTACATATCAATGTGAACGGGTCTCAAAAATTCAATTTTGAAAAAACTAAAGCAAGTTGATAGAAAAATCTATTTTTGCATGAGTGTAATAATATAAATGTTTACACTGGCAAATTAAAAGCCATATTGCATACAATTATATACAGACATAGTAATATTTTAAAGAAAAATGGAAGGATCAATAACAGAAAACTTAGGATAGTAGTTACTATTGGAGGGGAGGAAGGGAGATGCATATATGGAGGGGCACAAAGGAGGGGTTAAAAGGCATGGGGATTATGTTAGGTCATAGGCTCTGTCACTGCAAATTTGCTCATTTTATTATTATCTGTTACTATTCTTTAAATTGTACTTATACATTTTACATGTATATGCTCTATGTATGCTGTATCTCACATTTAAAAAAAAAGTGGTTAGCTTTTAGAGATCACAAATATATTCCAAGTGGACACATAAGTCAACTTTTGTAATGTGCTGTGAATAGGTGTTTGTGGTTTTGGAATAAAAAACAACAGCAACCCAGTGATAACATTTTACATGAGTTTTAAAAAAATGCTTATCAGTTCCCCTGGGGAGGCTTGGATATGGCCATGGTTTCTCAAAGTAAAATGACTATTGTATTATTGGGGATTCTTTTGGTTGTAAATGGTGGAAACTGGAAAACCTACCTATCTTAAGCAAAAGAGTGAAATGTATTGGGAGATTCATGGGACCCTGAGAAGGGTACGGGTGCAGCCAGCCTCAAAAATGTGACTTCCACCATAGAACCAAAGAGTTCATTTTCACTCATTTTTGCTTAAGATTTTTGCTTTATGCTTAAGTTAGGTTTTTAAATTTCTAACACTCTCAATCAAAAAAATCCTAAGTAGTACAATTAGTCATTTTCCTTCGCACAAAGCACTATTTTGCTATCGTCTGTCTCTGTTTTACTCTATATGCCAACTTTCTTCTTTTATATCAATGTCTTCAACAAGGCAAGAAACAATGCTGACTGCTCTAAGACTTCGTATTTCAAAGCCTCACCACAGAGAGGAATGGAAACAATTTTCCTGAATACCAAGTTTAAAAATCTCAGAGAAGATGCTCATTCCTGGGGTAATCAACTGAAAAGGGGTGAGGGGTCGGCGGGGTCAGGGGGGGAGATCGGATCTGTAAGAAGATGGTGACACCAAGTCAAGGCCCATTGATTGAATTAAGGCAGGTTCCTTCTCATCCTCAGTGCTCATCCTAAATATCACCTTCTCAGGAATGCCTCTCCTAACTACACTATCTAAACTGGGTGCCCTACTCTGATCCTCTCTCACATCACCCTCTATCTTTCTGTTGCAGCACTCTCTAGAACATGTAACTATTCTATTTTTATTTACTCGTTCACCTGAGGTGGTAGGAAGAATAATGGCCCCCAAAAGATGCCCATGTTCTAATTCTCAGAGCCAGTGAAAATATTACCTTCCACAACCAAAAGGAACTTTGGAGATGCAACTAAGGCTACTGGGCCTTGAAACGGGAAGATTACCCTGGTGGGTCCAATCTAATCACACAAATACTTAAAAGCAAAGGACCCTTTCTGGCTGTACTCATGAGGACATGAGATGACAAAAGAAGGCTTAAAGAAATGTGACATGAGATGGACTTGCTCAGACATTGCCGGCTTTGAGGATGGAGGAAGAGGGCCATGTGCCAAGGAATTCAGAAGGCCTCAAGGAGCTGGAAAAGGTGAGGAGATGAATGTTCTCCTGGAGTCTCCAGAAAGAAGCTTGTAGCTCAGTGAGACTCATGTTGGACTTCTGCCCTATAGAATTTTAACATAATAAGCTTGTACAGTTTTAAGCCACTAAATTTGTGGTAACTTGCTACATCAGCAACAGGAAACTAATATCCCCAGTTATTGTCTTTTACTAGAATGCAATGTGCAGGAGAGAGGGAGTATGTCTCTCTTTTGCACCATTGTCTAGTTTGTAGCACGGAGCCTAGCACATATAGAATGAGTAAGGAGATGAATAAATCATGAACTAAGGAATCTGTGACTCAGATCCAAAAGTTCATCCTGCAGCCTTCATATGAAGTGTTTATCTTCCCTCTACAGGAGTCACAAATGCGGAGAATCAAACAGAAAATGAAGACGATGACCTCAAAGATTCTCTCAATGGCTCAGAAGGGAAAACACTGGCTGAGAGAATGTGAAAAATGAGTCCTTTTCTGCAAAGAGAGGAGAATCACACCAAGCCAAGAGAACAATCAAAGATGCTAGCAAATCCCAGATCTGGGGCAGCACTTCCTCTCTATTTGAGCCTTCAGACGAGATGTGTTTTCTGTCAACTGCCATCTCCTATTCACTTTCCAGAGCAATGGCGCTAGTTTGGTAAAATACTGGATCACACCCATCAACACCAAAATGGTCTCTTTTCCAATGCAGTTAGATTTTATGATTTACATCCATGAATCCGAACTAGTAACTTTTCCAGAAGTGAGGGTATGTTCTAAAGCATGTATCTTTTTCCAGGCAATTTGTTTTTGAAGAGAAAGTTCAAATTAAGATAATCCACTGTGTTTCTGGGTTCAGCAACAGAATACCTTTAGTACTCAGAACCAACTAATTAGAACTGGCAGCTTTCTTCTCCCGGAAGAATCAAGGAAGAGCTGTGCCTGAAAAATGAGCAAAGCATTGCAAAGAAAGGGTTAAAGCAATGTCACCTGTGACGAACTCAGAGCCACTGAAATACTATGAAATCTATGCAGCAAAACAAGTTGTCAGAGGGATAAAAGAATGGCCCTTGACACTCTTTTCATTCAAAACTTTAGCTCATACACCATATCCTTAACCAAAGCATATACATGTAAGTAGTAGCTGACATATAATTTCTTACTCCAAACATGTGCATATGTCATGGTCGTGCATGGCGGTCCAGCCAAACAATCAAGCTCTGAGCAGAGAAAACTTGCCTTTCCTGGAGTCCAGGAGCACCCAATGGCAGTAAATCACTGTTTCCATCTGCAGGTGAACTCCACATCTGAACTAGAGGTCTTACTCTCACTTGATTCTTCTCTTTCCCACACCAAATGTTCTTAAATCATCGAATCTCTGTCTTTCTTCATGGTAACCGTGGAGGAAATGATTGTGGATAGAATTAAGTGGGCACAGGTGGTATTATAGTATATATTAGCTCCCAGCGTAACATCTGCTTCAGATTCTTCAAAGCTTCTTATTTTTACAACAGTGTTCTTTGTCTATTCTCTCTCTTTTTTTGTAGTTTTGTGGGGTTGGTTTTTTTTTCTTCCTATTTCAAGTCCCTGGAAGAAAGAGGAAAGGGGGTGGCGGACAAAGGAATTTCCATCTGCTTCATGAGATGACAGCATGTGGTTATGTCTGTTGTACAGGATTCCACAGTGCGCACTCCCTCTAGATCAGCTCTGTCCATCGGAGCACTCCTCGGTGATGGACATGTTCGGTGTCTGCTGCACTGGGTCTGTCCACTCGCTCCATGCATCTTCAGATGTGGCTAGTCTAGTGACTACCTGAGTTTTTTATTTTGTTTAATTTTAAGCAATTTAAATTTAGCCCCCTTGCTGCTAGTAGCCACCATACTGGGTAGCACAGTTCTAAACACGCGAGGAGCATTAGAATTTCAGTTCACATCTTTCTATACTTCACATTATCCTCAATTTACTTAATATAAATGCCTTTAATATTAAAGTTTACATGTAAAAACATTAATGTTTTCTCAGCATAAGCTCTCTCTTCTCTTTCATTTATTCCACTTTGCTTCCTCTATAACACATATTCTTTTCCCATAGTCATATAAGCAATCACTTACTTACACACACACACACACACACACACACACACACACCAGAATACTAGATATTATTAAGAAAAAGGTGTCTGTCATGCCTACATCTATTGCTTCTAAAAAATATATAGGAGGGAAAAAGGAGGGGCGTGTGCAATGGCTAGTCTCATAACATTTCCAAATGTAAATATTAAGGAGAGTTTATAAATCACACGCAATGTGCACACACAGAGCCACGAGTTGCTGCTCATTACAGAGCACTTTCACAACGACAATGCTTTGTCCAAAGTGAAATGTGTGGTGAAGGGTTACCATTAACAAGGACAGGAAAAGCAAAACAGAATTGGAGGTTTTGAAAGGTTTAGAGCTTTACTAACTTGGGAGTTTTGTGAAACTATATTTTCCCCCTCAAGGAATATTTTTCTTCTCTTAAGCCATTGTTGGTCAAGTGAATGTTTAATAAATAACTTGCTTTTATTCCTAAGTGGTAGGCTGGACTGTGTAACTCATGAAGCCTGTTGTTTGACAGTCTCGCCGACTGTCTTTCTATCATAGAAATAAAGATGGTGACATCCGTTCCTGATCCAACCAGAGCTAAAACCTCCCGCCAGAAGTTGAGGTTCGGTTTCCAAATTTAGTATCCAGAGTTTCTCAAAGGTCACCACCACCAACAAGGAGAATTTCATTACCACAGCGTGTTTCTTAGAAGGACACGAGAACTGACATGCCATTCCAGCAATCCCTTCCAGCCGAATGCTGACTCCACCAGGAAAAACAGACCTGAGGGAACAACCTCCGGGGCAGGTATTCACCATGGTCCCTCAATGTTGGGCTGAAGCCTCACTATCCTTTAAAGAACGTTCTTGTTTTTATTAGAAAGCAGATCGGGCCCTAACCGGTTTGGCTCCGTGGACAGAGTGTTGGCCTGTGGACTGAAGGGTCCCAGATTCGATTCCGGTCAAGGGCATGTACCTTGGTTGTGGGCACAACCCCCGTAGGGGGTGTGCAGGAGGCAGCTGATCAATGTTTCTCTCTCATCGATGTTTCTAACTCTCTATCCCTCTCCCTTCCTCTCTTTAAAAAAAAAATCAATAAAATATATTTTTTAAAAAAGAAAAAAGAAAGCAGATCAGAAATAAGGAAGGGTGTACATGGTTTATTTGAGAGGTGCAGACACACTGGTGTGCCAGTAGGCAGGTGATACAGGGAAGGAAAGGCTAGCAATAGGAGTACATTATTAAACCAGTTACTGCTGGGGGTGGGATGCAGTGTAAAATACTGGATCAGGGACAGGTGCATAGCACACCTGTGTCCCCATCGCTCTTAGACATTGGTTAAGGAATGCCTCAGCGGGTATGCTAATTCCCAGACATCGCTAGGGTGAAGGGGGTTCTTTCAACCAAGAGCAGTTCTCTGACAAAGGTGCAGGTGCTGGCTGTCAGAAGTCAGGCTGCCCGGCACCACTGGGTGGGAGGTTCTGAGAGCGTATGAGCATTGACAGAATCTGCTACATAAATATTATATGATATGTTTCTTAGGGTAACGAATGTTCATTTTATAGAGCTCCTTTTAGTTTTTCCCCCAAATATTGCACTTACTTGCTGCAAGAGGAAGTAGTCTAGAATTTGGCGAACTCTTCCCTATTCAGTTCAAGATTTAATGAATTTCAGTAATGATTTCGCCATGATTCTAAGATAAAGAACTAGTCTCGATTTTGCACAGAAGCTACTCTCTATGCTTGATTACTTTAGTCACGTGATTTTCCCTAATTTGTTTACATTTTACTTCATATGGAATAATCTGATTTAAAAAAAACAAAACTCCAAATTTGAATCCACTAATGGACACATCCTATATTGAAAAGGTACAGAACTCCATGTAACTCAAGTTGTGGATCTCCCAGATTGCTAAGACCTATCAAGAGAAAGGCCACGAAGAGCATGAAGCTTTCACCTAAGTTGTGTGCATATGTTGGTTTATTGTACTTAAAACATGAAACGGTTAAACAATAAAACCCCACATGGCTGTATTCAAGCACATAAAAAATTAGCATAGAATCCACCTGTCATAGATCATACACAACAGAGAAGTTTTTCTCTCTGAGAAAGTCAGGACTTTATGTAAGATCCAAAGTAAAGAGCATGAATCAGACCCCCAAACGCTACCCATGAAGTTGAAACAGATTTGTGAGAAGGTGGGCCAGGATGGTGGAGTATGCAAGGGGAGGAGACTGGGACTGGCCTGAACTCAGGGGTGTGACCATGAAGACCACTCATGGTAATAGGTATGATCAGGACTCAGGAAGCAGAACTGAGATGGAAACTATCAGACAAGTCCAAGCATCCTATGGGGCACAGGCATTGCTAGAAGCAGGATCAGGAGAGGAAGAGGCCACAGCGAGGATCTTCCTGAGGAACAAAAAGGCAACGAGGGAGAGAAGGGAGTAGAACAAGGAGGGGTGCTGAGGAGAGTGGCACAAAGTCGGGGCCTCATCTGGGAATGCCAGCAGCCAGTGGGGCTCCTGTGACCTTGGAACATGCGTCCACCCAGAAGCACTTTTAATACAACTCTACTGAGATAAAGAACACACATGCACATGTGTAAATAGCACCACAAATGACAAGGCTCGTTCTACTTTGCATTTCTTAAAGCTGGCATATAAGGCAATATGTTTGAGATTGTACTCTACCAGTTAATAATTTTTAAATATTTATTGACAACAACGGCACATTTATAGTAAAAATGTTGGAGCATGCAGGAAAAAATTAAAGAAAATCAAAGTCTCTAACAATCTACTTTCTTAGAAATGTTTATATGTGCTCTATAGTTTTAACAAAAGATGAATATAATCCTATCTAATAAAAGAGAAAAATGGTAATTGGTGTACGACGATACCCTTTTCATTGGCTAATCAGGGCTATATGCAAATTAACTGCCAACAAGATGGCGGCTAATTTGCATATGTAGGCACAATGCAGGGAGGCGAAAGGGAAAGCAGGAAGAAGCCCCCTGCCACTGACAGTGATTGGAAACCCAGGGGGGAGCTAAGAGCTGGGGGGCAGGCGCCTTTGCCACCCTGGCCAGTGATAGCAGGAAGTAGGGGTGGAGCCAGCGATGGGAGCTGGGCACGGTCGAAGCTGCCAGTCCCAGGAGCTAGGGGTCCCTTGCCTGGGCCTAAAGCGAAGCCCACGATTGCGGGGCCGCTGCAGCTGTGGGTCCCCGCTGCCCAGGCCGGACGCCCAGGCCAGAGGCGTTAGGCCTGGGCAGGGGTGGAGCCTGCAACCGCGGGGAGCTGGGGGTTCCCTGCCCAGGCCTGACACCTCTGCTGGAGGTCTCAGGCCTGGTCAAGGGGCCGATCCGGTGATTGGTGATCGGAGGGTGATGAGGGTCAACTCCTCTGGCCGAGGCATCAGGCCTGGGCAGGGGGCTGAGCCGGGGATTGGGGGGATATGATGGTCCCCTTGCCCAGGCCTGAAGCCTGGGTCAGAGGCGTCAGGCTTGGGCGGGGGGTGGAGCAAGCGATCAGAGGGAGATGGGGGTCCCCTGCCCAGGCATGATTCCTGGGCCAGAGGCCTCAGGCCTGGGCGGGGGCCAGAGCCAGGGATCGGGGGGAGATGGGGGTCCCCTGTCCAAGCCTGACAACTCTGGCGGAGGAGTCAGGCCTGGGCAAGGGGCCGATCAAGCGATCGGAGGGTGATGGGGGTCTACGCCTCTGGCCGAGGCATCAGGCCTGGGCAAGGGGCAGAGCCAGCAATCGGAGGGGTCTGGGGGTCCCCTGCCCAGGCCTGACGCCTGGGCCAGAGGCATCAGGCCTGGGCTGGGGGCAGAACCAGTGATGGGAGGAAATGAGGGTCCCCTGCCCAGGCCTGACGCCTCTGTCTGAGGTGTCAGGCCTGGGCAAGGGGCCGATCCTGCGATTGGAGGGTGATGGGGGTCAATGCGTGAGGGCTCCCAGTATGTGAGAGGGGGCAGACTGGGCTGAGGGACACTCCCCCCCACACACACCCAGTGCACGGATTTCATGCACCGGGCCCCTAGTGTAATATAATATAATATAATGCAGTTTTGTAACTTTTTAACTTAATACTTCAGAGTAGTATTCCTTTCCATTGAATTGCACATTGCCCATCTATGAGAAATTCTTCTAAGAATATAGTATTTTTAGAGGTAAAAAATGCCACCACCACCACCACATTGTACACAAAACACATGAAAAAGCAAAATGTTGGTTTGTGTCGCTTCCTAAAATGTCAGGGTTCCTGCGTAATTCACACTGCTAACACTTCAGTGTCCCAGCAGGAAGCAGATTTGATTGCACATTCAGAGGAGAACAGTTTGAGGAAGGTTTGGTAAAGGCAGTAGGGAAACTGCCAGGACCCAGAAGGCAGAAACAACAGGGCTACTTTCTCCTCTAGACCTGAAGGGTGGAGGAGAGGGAGCAGCTACCAGAATGTGGAGAGAGTCCTGGGCAGATGGCTGCCTTGGCAGGAACTGTGATCTGGGTCAAGGGAGACAGCCAACCTGAGATAACCCTGCTGGGAGGGAGCTGGGAAGGAATGGCCACCAATCCTAGACCTCTCTTGCTCTGGCCTTCCGCCAGTGTTCCCCCTCCCGCTGCTGAACCCACCTAGAAATCGGCTACCAAGGAAGCCTTTTGATGTGTCCAAACAGGCCAGCTTTCTGTGGCAGAAAGCAAGGCAGAGAAGGCTAGAGAGTGGAAACTCTCAAGCATGAGTGCCTGGGGCGGGGGGGGGGCGGTACTTCTCTTTTCTATACATTCTGGGTAGCAGAAACTATCTGTCTCTCTTTCATTCATTTAATGATTCACTTATTCCACAAAGAGAGTCAAACTTCATATTAATATTAGCAAAATGGTGGTGGTTGGGGCGGGGGGGGGGGGGGAGTGGAGGCTGATAGCCTAAATATCTGGTAATATTTTTTGTTAAATGTTGGCACATCAAAGAATAGAGTTCTATGCAGATAGCAATAATGTATATTATTCAAATACTTGTGTCAATTCTTTTTCATGTTGGTATGCTGGCAAAGATGCATTTAGATCATAAGGAACTGTATGTACTATGGGTCTAAAGGTAGAAAACATTTCATTCAATCAAATGTGGGTAATTTTCTAAGTATCAATGACAATTCCTATCGCCTATGTTCAAAGAAAAAAAATTCTCTGAAGTTTGGTTCAGAGTTCTGGTTTAATTTTTATTTACTCCTTTTATTCTAGGCAGTCAATATCCAAATTTGATATCAGAGAAAGAATATTTGAGTGCCGACATTTGAAAAAAAGAGTCTGCAAAAAACAAAACAAAACAAAAAAACACCAAAAGGCTTCATCCAGAACAGAATAAAGATAAAATCCAATTTGCCCTGTTTTCTTTGACTACCTGCCTACTTATTTCTTCCTCCTACTTAGTATTTTATTGAGTTTTCTTTACATTAACAGCTGACACATGGTGTCAAATTATTAGTCAAGTCTTAATACCATAGCAAAATATACCCAGCACATAAGCAACAATATCCCTGCAACAGCTATACCAATGAGAATAAATTTGACCCCACTTAACCAGGCACTTTTCAGGGAAAAGACAAGATATCTTTCTCTAGTCTAGGTCACAATGACCTTGATAAGTCCCCAAGCCAACATAGCTTCCAATTGCTCTTTGTACCAACCTGGATTGACCAGCCATGCTACTTTTCTAATGAGAAGCATTTTCTGGAAAGGCCACAGAGACTAAACTCCTTATCCAAATTATGAGATGTTTCCATTGTTGGTATTTTGTGGTAAAAGCTAGATTAAAGTCTTAATATTCTAATGACTTAAATAACCCACATTGCAGCATGACAGAATATGAGTATGTTTGGACTGACATAAATGCCCTTCTTCTAGGTGTTTTATTTAGGGTCATATAATCCAGAAGAGATAAATTGCAATAAAAATCAACATTATAGTCCCTAAGGCTAAAAATCTCAGGGGAAAAAAATGGCCTTTGCTTTGTATGGCATTTGTTCAATATTCCTTTAAGCAACAGAGGGTTTTACTCTCTGGAGAGGAGAGAGAAGTAAAATCTTCTCGGGGAGAGGTGCCTTATTGTGGGCAGGTGCCTCTATTTTCTTAGCCTAGTGAAACGCTGTGACAAATTTCCTTCTGCGAGTGAAAATCGGCATCATGTATCCCAAACCCAGATAATTGTAACTGTAAATCATCCCTCTTTCAATATTAAAGTGCTATTTGTGGGTTATTCAGAAAGTGAGTTTACAGAGTTATTTTGAAGAAACTGATTTTATTGCAAAGCAAGGAATGATAGTAAGTATTTAAACAACTAATTAATGCGGTTCCATATTATCCCCTAACCAATCCAAGCATCTCTCTTGGTTTGGGCAAGCTTTCCTGCAGGTGGTTGAATAAAATAATGGCTCCTCTTGGGGGTGGGAGTGGCCGGGGAGAGGTCAATGGGGAGAAAAGGAGACATATGTAATACTTAAAACAATAAAGAATTTAAATAATATAATGATAATAATAATAATGGCTCCTTAGAAAGCATCACAGCCACCTGAAAACTGGTCCCTGTTTTGCAACCCTTTGTGTACCTTCTACAAAGACCAATGCGCTTTTTTCTCTCGGGTAGAATTTCTATGGCATACGCTTTGCCCACAGAGGTGGGGGAGTGGGGGAGCACATGTTTAGGACTGTGGCCACTTTAAACGAAGGGGCTGCCAAATCACAAACAGTCGTGCAGCTGATCCACTTTGCAATGTTGTCACACATGCCTAACAAAATATTGTGCTACCGACACCATCGCTGTATTCTGCACTGGTAATTAACCTTGTAGAGTTATTTTAAACAAGCCTCATGCATATGTCATAAAGCAAATGACAAATTAAATGTTCAGATATGATTAGGAAAGCTATTTTCCTTTTGGATTTAATTCTGTTCCAGACAAGGCTTCTGTTAAGAAGAATGTTATAGATTCAAAATGCTGGAAAGAACTTTAAGACTCTGTATACCCTTCATGTTTTTTTGTGGGTGTTTTTTCTGTTCTTTGTTTTGGGGGAGACCCAGGGCAGTGATGTGATTCACCCAAGGTCACGCAGGTAGTTTGTACCGGAATCAGTAATAGAGTCTCCTGACCTTGAGGTTCAGACTCACTGCTCTGGTCTTTGTCTTGGTGGGTTAAGCATTTGGCCCAATGTGAGGAGAGGAAGTATTTGGCCTTATGGATTAAAAACAAGCATATGTATTTGCCTCTGAAAAATGTCCAAGATTCATTCTTGTTCTATTTCTTCTCTGCCTTTTCATTTTTCCATGTCAGCCAAACTTTGTCTAGAAACATTCTAATTTTTACAAACTCATTAAACCTCAAAATTCCTTTTATCTGAACCAACACACTTTGGCTTGATCCATGCACTTCAGTGCCATCTCTGTGCCATTTCAATCATTTTTTCTCCATCCTGCTCAACTGAGATGATTTTAAAAAAATACAAAAAAATACTTTCCCCTTAGAAAAGGACACATGAAGATGTAGTCCAGACAGGCAAACTATGGGACACATAAGTGTTTACAATCAGGGAGCTGAATACCATGTTCACATATATGTGTAGGGGAATGGCTAAATAAGAGTAAACTGGAAAAATGGAGACTTTTTTTTCATTAAGCTCACTACCTATTTGATTTTAAGACTTACAACCATATTTATCAGAGTTGACATAGATCATCTCTTTGACTTGACCCTGATATTTGCACTCCAGATTTAGTGTGGCCAATGTGATTTACTACCACCCGAATAGTCACCCAACTACTGTCTTTAACTATTGTTTTCATCCATCTTTGCATTTTAAAATTCAGGGACCCAGCCCCAAACTACAAGTCATTAGTGATCAAATTGATTTATCCATTCTTTGTTCCAATCTCTTTTACTGACTCCTCTTGATCCCGAAATACCCCCTGGAAGTGGAAAACATAATGACAATGAGTGTGTAGTCCCTATTTATGTTATAAGGAAACTGAGAGGTAGATAAGAACACATCTGGCTTGATTTTCACAATGATTGAGAATCTCTAAATCTTTCTTGAAACACAGCTTTGCTGGTGGCTCTAGCACTTTGGGAAGATGCAGCAGGCAGCTGACACAGCCCCGGTTCTTTACAACAGATTTACTCTGCTGGTTGTAAGTGGATTTGAATGCCTAATAAATGGACCATAAAATAAATTTCTCCTGACCACAAGCGACCACATCTAAGCTGTATATCTACATCCCAGGGTTGGGGGAAAGATACACAAATAAGCAGCCAGATGGAAAGAGACCACTCAGCAGAAGTAGAGAAACATTCTATCCTCTCCTTGTCATTCCTGAAGTGGGGCAGTAGCCCACTATTCCCTTGATCTTCCTCTGCAAATTTTACGTATACGTGGTTCTATACTTACACACACATGCATATACGTTCACACATTCCCTCGAATGACAGCACTTTAAGGGAGAAGCTCTTTTATTGTTATTTTCACCTTTTCCATGACATTTCCATGTTATAATTATTATCTATGTGGCCAGAAGGAATGTGAAGGTGGGAGCACTGCAGGCACTGGCATTGCCCACCTCATATGCCCTCAGCATCTTGCCGGCATGCTAAAGGCTGCCTACTGCAGACACCTCTGGTTCTCTGCCTGGGGGCACTTTCCTGATCAGGGGGCCAGACTTGACCCATTTTCAGGTCACACCCAAAGTGCCAGAGAGTTAACACCCCAACCAATCACAGATGAGGATTAGAGGATAGATACTCCAGCTTCTTCACCCCTCGGCTGGGATGACTCTGAAGCATGCTCTGCACTGACTCCCTGAGCTGCCCAGCAGGACTGAGCTCCTGAGTTGGCAGTGGTAAACTTATTTAATAACCTACGCTTATTGGCCGCCTTCCCCCTTCCCTGTTTTACTTCTTTTACAGCCCTACTTGTCTTTACTGTTCCAGCTCCAAATGAACTAGTTTCACTGGAATTCTTGCCTCAGAGCTGGCTTTTGGAAGAACCCAGACTGGAATAGGGATAGTAGTTGGAAGTAGAGGCTCTCTAGTCACCTGGACCTCAGTTTCAACCCTAGCTCCACCGCGTCATTTTCCTGACCTTGAAAATAGGAGTAAGAATTACAAAGTTATTGACAACATTAGTTGAGAAAATAAAGATGAAATTTTTATCACAATAAAGGGCACGTAGTAAGCATTTAATGCATAGCAACTATTTATTTTGGTTATTTATTGCTGTGTAACAACTGAGCCTAAAACTTAGCTTAAAAGAAATGAAGTGATCAGAAATTTTCTGTTTGCTGACCGAGTAAGAATTTTATTCTCTGCTCAGAGCTCTTGGTTGGAAAAAAATTCTCCAGTGAAAAATTAAGACTTCAAACATGTGCCAAATGCAGGTGTGGGGTCTAAATTTAGATATAATAAATAGCAAAGAAAGGTCAAAATAAACAATCAATATAAATATTTGTCCTAAAGTGGTGATGGCATTGGCCCTGAACATATGGGTGTTAGATTTGATCAAATAATTGAATCAATACCCTCTCCCCTGGGAATCAACCTTTAGGCCACTTCACAATGGACATTGTATTTGCTTAGACCACATTCCACCTGCTAAGTCCATTATCTCTCCCCTCTGGAGTTTCCCAGAATCCCGTTCTGCACAGAGAATTCTCCACCCAGAAAAAGCCCATCTAGAGTCCTTTAAAAACCTTTGACTCCCAGTCTTTTGGTGCTGGCGCCATTTGGGGCTCAGCCCATCTTGGTTTCCAGATGACATAATCCTATCTCATAAAATAGTAATATGCAAATTGACCATCACTCCAACACACAAGATGGCCACCCCATGTGGTCAAAGATGGCCACAACAAGATGGCCTGCAGGGGGAGGGCAGTTGTGGGCGACCAGGTCAGCAGGGAAGGGCAGTTAGGGGCAATCAGGCTGGCATGAGAGGGCAGTTAAGTGTGACCGGGCCAGCAGGGGAGGGCAGTTGGGGGTGACCTGGCCTGCAGGGGAGGACAGTTAGGGGCAATCGGGCCAGCAGGGGAGAAGTTAGGCATCAATCAGGCTGGCAGGGGAGTGGTTAGGGGTGATCAGGCTGGCAGGCAGAAGCAGTTAGGGGCAATCAGGCAGGCAGGCAGGCAAGTGGTTGAGAGCCAGCAGTCCCGGATTGTGAGAGGGATGTCTGACTGCCCATTTAGGCCCAATCTGGATCGGGCCTAAATGGGCAGTTGGACATCCCTCCAGGGGCCCCAGATTGGAGAGGGTGCAGGCTGGGCTGAGGGACACACACACCCCCATGCACGAATTTCGTGCACTGGGCCTCTAGTAAATTCATAATTCTTTACCCCATTTAGCCTCATGCATTACTCCTTTGGCAACCCTAACAATGGGCTGCTGACAAGAAAAACACAAAGCCACTCCAAGGAAATTTCTAAAACCCCAAAACACATAAGACTCCCACCAAAAAAAAAAAATGTTTCTGCTAAAGATAAGCTCACAATATAATATACACATTCAAAAATTTGAGGAAACGATTCACCATGAGAAAGATTCGAAGGTATAGCAAGCAGATGTAATAGGAAAAGAACTTTAAAAACAAAAAGTTTAATAATTAACAAATACAAAAGAATAAACTTAAACTATAATAAAAACCAGTATTCCATTTCAAATATAAAAAAATCAAATAAAATATTTAGAATTTAAAAATTATAGTCATTGAGATTAAAAGTCTGGACAAGTTAGACAAAAGAATAGATATAGCTTAAGAGAGAATTAGTGAACTGAAGTAAAATGAAGACATTGTTTAGAATAAAACACACAGAGAGAAATGTAAACCTTAAAGGAAAGTTGCTGAGACATGTAGGCTAGAAAGAAATCTAACATAAGTCTAACAGAATTTTCAGAAGGACAAATAAAAAGAAGAAAGAAAAGATAATACTTAAAGAAAAAAAAAGGTGAACTTTCCATTATTGAATTAACACATGAGAGTAAGATTTAAAAAGTCCTCTCACTTCCAATCAGCATGAGTATAGGGTATGTTTAGTCTTGGACACATTGAAATAGTACTGCCGAAAAGTAAAAATTATAAAAGCAACAACTGCTTCTACCCTGATGGAGTAAATGCTGCTGGAGTAGTTCTCCCACCATAGATAACTATGGAACTGGACAAAATATATAAAACAACTATTTTCAGACACCGGACAACAGAAAGGTCATGACTATGATCACTGAGAAAAGAAAAAATGATCACCTCGGCTTTCTGTCTGGAAGTACTGCTTGGGTTGTGGTGCAGGCAGGAGAAGTCCAGTCAGACAACCAAAGTCTCACTGAACTGAGCCAACAAAGATCAGAATCAGGGCTCCAGGGGCACCTGGAATACGTGTGGCAAAGTACCAGAGAGGAACAATTACACAGAGAAATAGCTCTAGGTTTTGAGGTTCCCTTGAGTCTTCGGTCTAAGATTACTAGTAAGTTGCACTTGTGCTGGGTGAAACTCCATGAGACAGGGCAGAGAACAACTGAGAAAAGAGCAATTACCCAGAAGATTCTGGAGACCACACAAGCCTCAGCAATGTTTTGGTTCCAACCAGTGAGTATGGAGAGCTCAAATGAATGCCCTAGAAATTCAGTAGAGACCCAGAAAGATTACATCTTGAGAACATAATTAGTTTAACCTTAGGGGAAAGTCTACTCTAAATCCTCCCTTACAAAGTTTCAGAATAAGCCTTGAACAGATCCAAATGACCTACAAGTAAATTAACTGCTTTCCAGAAAAACAAAACAAAATCCCCAAGACTTTTTAAAGAAAGATGGCAAAATCTAGACACTCAAGAATATTGGATTGACAATGTCCATCATACCATCAAAAATCACGAGTTGTGTGAAATAAGAACATTTAACTCATGATCAGAAAGAAATAAATTGAACTCAGAAAAAGCAGAATACAGGAAGAAATGGAAAGAAAAAGAAATAATTAAATGGTGGGTAAATGTAAATAATCATTGACTAAAAAATAATAATAATAAAGAATAATCATAGCAATAGTTTAAGTGTGGGACAAAAATATTAGAGAACAGTATTTTGAAAGATGGGAATATGAGTTAATTTGAAGGATTATACAATTCTTGTAAATGCACTGTTTGAGAGAAGCATAAAGATATTATCTTCAGACTTCAATAACATTTTCTCATTGAAGTATAAACTTTAACCTTTTTGAAGTCAATTTTTCATTTTAAATGTGTAAAGGTAGATTCTTAAAAGTAAAAATAAAATTTTAAAAAAGTAAGAGAAACCTGATTCATTAAGTAGGGAAGGTAGTCGTAGCAAAGATAATACGTGATAAATTTAGAATGCAAAATATAAGTAGGAATATGTCCAAGCATATTTCAATAAATATAAATATACCAAAAAAAGGACAAATATTCTCATTTGTTGTTTCTGAAAGACATACCTACAATATAATCAGACTGAAAGGCTGTAAGCATCAAAGAAGGAAGAGATATGCTGAGAAAACTGCCAAAATAAACTACTAATATTAATATGAGACAAAATAGACTTTAAACCTAGAGATAAATAAACAAAAGAGAGATTACTTAATGTTAAAAGAACAGTTCCCCCAGAAATACATGACTATCCTGATTCTCAACATATAGAAACAAAAATAGAATCCTAAAAAGTTGATAAATCCTCAAACATAGATGGAGACTTTATTTAACATACCTCTTTCAGAAACGGATAGTGCAGCCAGAGAAATGGAGATACTTGCCAAGTTTACATAAGTGATAAGAGTGAAGATTCAAGCCGAGCTGCTTAAACCAAAACCTGAGTCCACTCCTTCCATGTGCTTCGTCCCTTCCCTTTGGAGAAGACTTCAAGTTTCAATTTAACTGTGTCCTTTGTGTATCTTTCACTTTTATCTTTTTCATAGCCATAAGGTACCCTGCTAGTAATAATAGTGGTTAACAATGTTAACAGTGCCTTACATATTAATGCTCACCACAGGCCTTATTGTGAGATAAATACTAATATTATCTCCATTGTACAGATGAATAAACTCACATACAATGAAGACAGCTCTTTGCTCAGCTCACCCATACATTTTGCCCCCACCTTTCCAAGCATGTGCCTTTCTGTTCGGCTTTACCTATACCCATTCCCATGGGTCTTATCTTTCCTGGTAGAGGTGAAACTCTTTAAGAGAGTAGGATATTCTTTATGCATCTTTGTAATTCACACCCCCTCAGACCCTGCTGCCCACATCTAGCAATGTTCTTGACCCACAATAGGTGCCTCTAAATATATGTTGAATGGATTATTGTTTTGTTTTGTTAGGTGTAATTTACTAAGGCTTCCCAAGGAGATATAAATGATCATGGGACTGGCATAAACCTATTTTGGAAGAGAGAGTCGATGTGGAAAGTAAACCATCTTTACTTGTGTTTAGCCACCACATAATGTATTAAGCCACTTGCTAAATATGATGATTCACTGGAAAATCCACACTGCCTGTAAAGCAAGCACAGCTCCTGCCCTCCAGAAGTTTATACTTCAGAAACAACATAATGAATCAAACAGGGAAGACTTCAATGGCCACATATTACTTTGGGTGGAGATGCTCATCTATCTTTTAAGCTAATACTTACATATACTAACTCATCTAATCCTAGCAACAACTCTATGGATTAGATATTAATATTTTCCACATTTATAGATGAGGAAAACAAGGATGAGCACAATTAAGTAACTTGCTCAAAATCACAAAAATAGCAACTTTTGGAAGTGGGTTTTTAACCCTGGCAATCTAGCACCAGAAACTGCAGTATCTCATGTCTAACAAGGCTACTTGGCTATGTTGATATCAAATCATAAATTTATAAAGAAAAACCACAGTCATGTAAGGTCCCTGCCTCCTCATCACCATAAAGAGCTACAATTGTCACCAGCAGCTTTCCTCCAAGGAGAGTCAGAGGTATTTGCCAGAGAGAAAATATGTTACGGGCCATGTGGTAGATTGCGTTACTATTGTGATGCAATTCTTCCCATTGGAGGCAAAGTCTATTTTCCTTAGCCCAACCATTTATGTCAGGTTTGGCCAAATGATTTGTTTGGCGAATGGAATGCAAGTAGACATGACAATGTGCCAATTCCAATCTTACAGCTTAGATTGTTTCAACCCATCTTCCTTGCACATGTACCATTGCCCTGAGAAGAACATGCCTTGGGTAGCCACTGATCCAAGGGGCCTGAGACTCTTGAAATAGAAATATCCCCACTTACAACATGGAACCAAGCATGACTGAGTCCAGGCTAGATCAGACAAATCCCAGCTAACCCACATACACTGGAATAAATGATTTTAAGCAACAGGTAGAGGGGCTTGTTATGCAGCATTATTGTGGCAACAGCTAATTGATACAGCTGACACCAGTGGTTGGTAGCACTTATTTTAGAATCAATAACTATTGTGTTCCTCTTTATTTCTAATAATATAAATGCCTGAAGCAAGTGGGTGAGGGGTCCAAATTAGAAGACTAAATGTCAAAATTAGAAAAGATACATTTGGGAGTCTTCCTTTTCTACTACATTGGCATTTTACTCACATATTAAAAGTCCCTGAAATATCGCTTGTTGGCTGAGCTGTCACGATCCGTTCTATAGACATTTTGATGCACTTTATTACAAACTTTAAAATCATATTAGCAGCTGTTATTTTATATCACAATGGATTAATAAGATGCGTTTTCACAAATAAGACACATTTTAGATAATTTTGAAAAAATTTCAGTGTGAAAATCCTGTGCCAGGATTCTACATTTTAAATGACACATTTCCAAATAGCCTAAAGTGAAAATGCTCAAGTAATATGCCTATTTGTACTGTGCTTGCTACTATCAGCCCTCCAACAACCCAGGAAACACGTAACCTTCCCACATATTGTGTTGTTTTCTATTGTGGCATATGAAATTCAGGAAAAATATATATATGTCATGGTTACTGTTACGGAAGAGGTCAGAGAGTGGCATTGAAAAAAAAATAATAAAAGTAAAGTAAATTTTTTTTTCAGGTTTCCACTGCAACACTTGAATAATGTACACGAGAATGATCAGAAAAGCATTGGTTCCCCTTCAAATATTAGAATAATGGAATATTCTATTGCCTTTTCATGTGGAATAATTAGGAGAGAGAAGGGTGTGTGTTTTTTTTTTCTTGGAGGCAATCCTGCTTCCTATGGTGTTGCTAAGGAATAAGGAAATCTTCCTTCCAACTGATCTTAAAAGAGATATCTAAGATCTATCTCTCCCGTTTATGGATTACAGCTAACTTTACAGTCGTGCGTAAACTGTACATTTGAGTGCAATAACACACGTCCCCTGTCTCACAATAAAAATGTTATGGAATATTATATTTTCATATAGTAATGCTACTCTTATTTTGCTAGTAGAAAGGTATAGCATTAATTTAATTGACTAGCATAAAATTCTCTCACGTATGATCAATACTTTATTTTCTCAACAGTTTTCATACCCAAAGATTTCATTCAACCTGTACTCCTTTGCCCTCAAGGCAGAGATAAGGGGCATATCTGCTGACCACTCTGCTCTCTGTGGCACAGACAGGGCACGTGTGGAGCAGGTTTCTAATGGGAGCAGTGGATCTCAACCTGGCCGCACATTAGACTCACTGGGGAAGCTTTGAAGGACACCAATGTCTAAGCATCTCCTTACATCAATTAAATCACAATCTCTGGGGATGGGCCTGGGGTATTGCTCTGCTTTACAATCTCCCCCAGGTGATTCACATGTGCCGCCAGGCTTTCATTCATTCATTCAGGCTGTCAATTATAGAGGGACAGGACACAAGCTAAGATCTCGGGTAGATGGGCTCACTCGGTGCCTGCCCTACATGCCCGTTCTGGTTGCCAAGAGTGAAAATTCCCTGCTCAGTCCCCACATTATGCAGTTTTTGTTTTGGGGTGTTGTTGTTTGCTTGGTGGTGGTGGTAATGTTTTCTTTGTACACTGTGGATCTTTATTGCCATTGCTTCGATGCTTTTGAGTGCAGATCTCCCATTGACATCTGTGGGGTGCTGCTCCTATAACGAGTTTGGAACGCAAGACTGAGAGCTCCTTGGTGTAGTTGGAGAGAGAATTTTGCCCTGAGCTTTTTATACACACCAGGGTTTAGGTTTCCTTCTTTCTTTTTTACTTCTTTTATTTTAATCTTGCAATCTCATATCTCTGCCTCGTGGTTGTGGATTTTGAGTTTGGAGTCTCTCTTTTACTTTCTCTAAACGTTGCATGTATTATCACTCCCTCCTTTCCTTCTTAGTGAGGTAACTCCCTGGAGTGGTTTTTCCAGTTTCACTCCTGAGGAGAGTCAGACCTGGGGCCAGCGAGGTCGATCATTTAGGCCTTGTGGTTCTCCTCAGTGTAATGATCATAACGAATGAGAGAAACTTCTCAGTTCCTTTGGATAAAGAGACTGTAAATCTGGGTGATGACCCTGGGCATATATTTACCTTGTAGGCTACTGGGAAAACAGAACTTTTTAGGAAGAGAAGAGGAAGTGGGGACGTTTGCCTGGGAATTTCTCTAGACTTCCACGCAGAGATGCCGATGACAGTCCACTCCACGAGAGTCACAGTTCTGCCTCCTCCCAACCTAACAATAGTGACACTATCCTATCCACCATGGTGGCTAAATTGATAGTGGGGCTCTTTCCCCAGGAGCACCCCCTGAATTCCATTATGTTTTAATGACAATATGAAAACATGTGGCTGAAATGATGTACCCACTCTTACTTTATCATGTCTAAATCTGGCAATGACTGGGTGTGTGAGGGGCACCCACTCCAGCTACACAAATGGCTTTCAGTGTGTAAGATTATCCAGTCTCTCAATCAGTCTATAGCATATTAACTTGGCATTAGGTTATAGAACATGGTACCTCTCCAGTCATTTTCTCAGGAAAAAGTAAAATACTTTTTTGATGGAGAATATTTGATTTTCATCACTGTCCACTTTCCTTAGATAACTATTCTTTAAATTCAGGAATCCATGACAGTTCTCATTCTTATAAATCCAAGTTGCTGATTTTTCTTTCTTAAAGGAAAAAGGATGTTTTCATTTATAATCATACTAGTGGCCTGGTGCACGAATTTTTGCAGACTGAAAGGAAATTAATTAGAAGAAATATTTTAATATTGCTATTCACCCTTTCTCTATAATAGAAGTGTCAACCAAATTCACAATCGACAATGACAGATCGAAACACATGCATGTGATTGGTGCCAGCGAGAGCTTTATATGCACAAGTCAACTTAGCCTTTTATAGACATAGAACAAACTTGCTTAATTAGACCTGCTTTCTGATTTAGCTAAACTTTTTCCAGCCCAGTGAAGCAACCCAACTTCTCTTTCAGGTAATTGTAAGCAACACAGCAGTAAATATCAACACAAAGCAGATTATTATTATAGATCACACAGGAAGAACAAACGGTAAAATATTTAACTGCAGCAGTGTTTGACTATGTTCTGCACAGTAACAAAACCTGAGGTCAGTTTCAAGGTCCACCATTTCTTACTTCTTTTCAGTCGGGTCAAGTTTCTAAGCTTTCTAAATCTCTGTTTTCCGGCTAATGAAAAGAAAATAGGATCCCACCGAGTCTCCTATCTACCTACTACAGAACTTCTGTGAGGATAAAATGAGATGAGGCATGGGAAAACGCTCCACAGACATTTGGTTACAGTGTAAAATATTTTCACCTGTGTTCCTGGAACGCCAAGGAGGCTAGTCGCTAGGGAGAGGAAGCTGGGTGTTGCTATGTGATGTCATTGCCCAGATGGAGGGAAGGACACTTAGCATATTAGCCTTTTATATATAGAGAGATTAACCAGTTGATACTTTGCTCCAAACTGTTGTAATAAAAACTGATGACAGAGCCTTTATTGACATGGGGTCAACTCCATTGATTTGAGCCCGTAAAACCTGCCAGGACATTCCACTGAAGAATAGTTTCTTTTTCCTTAGTCATTTGAGAGGCTTTTTTCAATAAGATATTTGAAGGAATGGAGAAGGTGGAATTCAGAACTTAGTTGAATACCTATGCCTTTATTATTTTCAAATAGGAATCACATACAATATCATACAATATTAAGTGCATTTCCTTCAAAGGAAGCCCTAGGAAAATGTAATCAGCATAAAGAATTAACACAAAGCCTACATATTTCAATTGTTTTTTTTCTGCTTACAACTAAAGGGGAGCAGGCTATAAAAATTTGGGCTGATAAGTGGGGACTTACACACAAGGTTTGTCAAGAATATTTCTGATAACAAAAGAAAAGGAAGCGAAATTGCTGATGTTTTCTTATTTGCTATTCTTTAGTTCAGGGCTATGTGAAATAGAGAAAGATCTTTGAACAATCATGGATTTTTGCTATGAATTATTTAACAAAACAAAGCAAAAAAAGGACAGGTCCATTTCTTTCCTACAGTTAACATACCACTGCTCTCACAGAAAAAAAAAAAATCAAGCATTGCTGAAAACCCCAAATGAGAAATTTTCAAATTCACCTTTACATTTGGCCATAAGATTTCCTTACTGTCTCATCAGTTTTGGAAAATGGAAAGGCTGTCATAAAAGGCAAGGAGAAAGAACCAACTCAAAGGAAATGTGGGGAGGAATTTACCTCCAGGGTTCCATTTTTAAACGGGTTCCAAAACAAGTCTACAAAATGTGGGTGGATATGCTGCTGCACACCCACAGTCACTTTGATGTGAGAAAACCAGCAAGGCATGCACCTTACAAGGCATCCCGCCGTTTAGTACACCGTACTTTGCACAAACAAGGGAGTAAGAGGTTGTGAATGGGGAGAATCTGGAGCAAGGAGTTCCCTGGGCAGGACCTAAGCCTGCAGCCAATTCCCACGATATGCTGAGCTTGGCAGAAGGCAGGGCAGAGGTACTTAAGTAACCAGTGAGTGCTGAAAGTAAAAATCCATTTGTATTACAATAGATTGGATCCATCGTTCAGCTGAAACACTAATGCAAAAGTGAATCCCTAAGAGGCCCCCCCAAAAAAACATATATCCAAACACTGGCTTAACGAATGGCTTTCTTGTAGGTTTGGCCAATGGGTTTAGAAGGCACAGGGTGAAACAAGGGGGAAATAAGGGGAAAAATATGAATGTTAAGGAAGCAACAGATTCAAATATAGATAGCACATAAATAAGAATTAAAAATATATGTATGGAAAGGTGAATATCTGAGTAACAGAATAAAGAGGCTAACTGGATCAGTGCATAATTTGTGAATGGGTTAAGTGCCCAAACTAAGTCTCCAAGTCCTATTCTGGCCACCCCTCGGGTTACTTATGCCAGGACTCCTCAAACATTTCTACTGGTGAAGGCGAGTATGTATTCTCCCTGGAGGCCCTGGTGGCACAGCCTGAAGTAACCCTGGAATCTGTTGTTTTACCTTTCAAATACAGTAAATGCATTTTTTATATTCCAATCCAAATTTTACCCATTCTTATCCATATAGGTTTCCTCTAAATCTGGATAGGTCAATGCTCCCCAGGAAGGCTATAGCTTCACACAGCCCTGAGTACACACTGTACCCCTGAGCACACGTAGTGCAGTTTGGAGAGGCAGTGAGAAGAGAAGAGGAAATGAATTCTCAGCTACTATTAATGACATACTCAGGATTGAGTGAAAGAGGCACCTGCTTCTTAGAGGAACAAAGAGCCTTGAGCTTCTATGAACATTTCATCACAAGTTCTGGGCCACAGTAGGCATGATCCTGATGTGTTAAAGTAAATTGCTGAATGGAGAAGAAGAACAATGAACGTAGATAGAAACACAGCAATGATGGGAGTGAAATGCTGACAGGGTACATTAACAGATTGCATCTTAGATCTAATGCTTTCTTCCAATCTCCACTCTCCACACCATACATTCTCATCCAAGGCTTACCAAATTTTAGCCCGCATCAGGATCCCTTGACCGTGTTGTCAAAACACAGATTCCTGGGCCCCATCCCCAAGGCTTCTGATTCAGTAGGTGTGGGGTGGGGCCTGAGAATATGCATTTTGTAACACATCCCCAGGCGTTGCTGATGGGACCGTCCTGTGGTCCACACTTTGAGAAGCACTGATCGAAACCGTTCTTTGTTCGCTGCCTCAGGGAACGGGTGCACAATGGAAGTTTGAGGAACAAGTCTGAGATCTGAATTTTAAACCCTAGACTTTGGGGGAAATAAAAGGACACCTGGCATAGACAAAGATTTGGAGCAATGACTGAAGAACTAGGAGCACCTCTTAGCTTCCCTGGGGGAGTCCATTAGAGCTCAGATACTGGTGAAGCTCCTGAGAAATGAGCCTGGGTTCTGACACCTCTATTACTGAGGCTAAGGGTGGAGAAAGGGGGGAAAGGACAGCCCATGGGATGCGAAGCCATAAGGAACCCATATCCCAGTCCCCAAATAGGGCCCTGGGAAGGCAGGAAGGCCTGAGAAGATATGGTTCCATGGTGCATCTGAGCGAGGAGTTGGCGACCTTTTTCTTAAAGGTTCAGAGAGCAAATATACACGGACTCTGCCACACTGCTCAATTCCGCCATTAGCACAAAGGTAGCCACATACAATATGTCAATGAGTGAATATGGTTATGTTTCAATAAAACTTTGAGGACAGAGCATCAGACAGCCTGCGAAGGCTTCCTGCATCCCAGCATGTCCCAGGACCCAGAATTAAACCATGTGCTTGAGAGCAGCGTGGAAGTTGGCAAGGACCTTGGACAGCCTCTCTGAGATTCCAGGATCCGGAATGATCCGAAAGTAGCTGAGGTACCCCCAGCCCTCAGTGGCCTTGCCAAGGTCGAGGGATGCTCGGCCCCCCTTTCCCACTGTGTGGAGAGACCGGGTAAGCCCCCAGCACAGTTACAACCCTCAGCAAATGAGAAGGGGAGGGTGACTCCCAATGTATGGTTTTCTTACCCTTGCAGAATGGAGGCTCAAACCAGAAACTGAGTTATTTTTAGAAGCCCGGTTTGTGTCCTATTCTCATGTTTGCAAGAATGAGCTCTTTTACCTTTTTGTTAGTTAGAAATTTTCCTTTGAAACCTGGTGCATATTTTATACTTACAGCACATCACTAGCCACATTTGAAGTGTCATTAACCACATGTGGCTAGAAGACAGCAGACTGGACTGTGCAGCTTTAGACAACAAGATCTTCTCTTTTCCCCCTTTTCAGAGCAACCAGACCAATCCCACCAACCCTACCTTGACTGACCTCAGAATGAGTTAAGAAGATAGTCATTGTGTAAGGAGAGTACAGGCTCCCAGCTGCTACAGGCCAGAGAGGAGGATGAAGAAAGAAATTTTTAAAAGCCTGTTTTCAGTCAATAGTGAGAGCAAGAAGACAAGAGACCACATGGGACAACCATTTGTAGGGAATTTGAATAATTCAGGTCAATATCTAAGGTCTCTGTGGATGACCATTCCTGAAGAACCTGCATCACGAGTCAATTAAAAAAATCTAAATGTAGCAACACTTCTCAGCCATTACTCACTTTTAATAATTTTCAAGTAAAGGGTTAATAGAGTAGTAAATCACTGCTATTAAAATAATTTATAATTCATCAAGAGTAACAAAGAAACAGAATCACTTGATGTTCACATTTCTAAGAGAAACACCTCAATTAGCATCTATGGATGCTTATAACTCAATTAACATCTATGGATGAAAATTGGAAGTTGGATGGTTCACCCAGAGGCTAGTGTCTTAGGTGCAGGGTGCAAGGATGGGAGGTCCCATAACTTAGCGTACACTGAGAATCCTGCTGTATTTTGAATGATTTAAAAGATCTGTGTGCTTCATCTCTAGTTCAGTGGATTTGGATCCCTAGAATCTTACAAAACAGGCCAAATCTGGGAACACAGAGTCTAAGAGGGAGTTAAGAGACTCTTTGGTGGGTCTGTAGAAATCGGGAAGCTGCTAATAACACTGCACCTATGAAGGTAGCAAAACACTGCATTTCCATGGGCTAGAACAGCCAATAAAGATCACTGTCTTTCAACTTGTACCAAAACAGGGAATAAATAAGTCCTAGATTTCTGGCTAAACATAAAAACGATATAGTCGAAACAAAATATGTTGCTTAATGTTTTTAAAAATGAAATTCAGCCCTAGCCCAGTTGGCTCAGTAGTTAGAGTGTTGGCCTGCAGACTGAAAGATCTTTGGTCCAATTCCAGTCAAGGGCATGTACTTCATGGTTGCAGGCTTGATCCCTAGCCTCAGTTGAGGTGCGATGTGTGCAGGAGGCAACCAATTGATGTGTCTTTCTCACATGGATGAATGTTTCGCTCGGTCCCTCCCCCTCCCTTCCACTCTCTCTAAAAATCAAAGGACAAAATATCCTTGGATGAGGATTAATTTCTCTTAAAAAAATGAAATTCATGAGGTTACACTGGATTATCATGGATTTCTGTTTTGGCAACACCATCCCTGTCTCTCTAGGTCAGCATGGTCTATAGAAAAATACCATGAGCCACAAACATCATTTAAAATTTTCTAGGAGCCACATTTACAGGAGAAACAAACTGGTAAGAATCATTTAAATACTATTTTATTTTACCCAATGGATCACAAATATTATTTCAACATGTAATCAATATAAAACATTGCTATCGAGATGCTTTACATTTTTTATACTAAATCTTTGAAACCTGGTGCCTATTTCAGATTTAGAGCAATGCCCTGGGCCACATTTCAAGGGCTCAGTAGCCACAAGTGGCTAGTGGCCAGCTAGCACACTGGAGAGCTGCCTGATGCTCCATGACCACGGTGGAGCGATGGGCAAGACCAGACGTGGCAAGAGCACCCCTCCCCTCCAATCACAGCAAAGCTGCTTCACACACAGAGCTCAGTGCAGTCAGCAAGCCTCACTGAATGGAGGCTCTTAATATCACCGATTTAAACATGTGACGTGTGGAGACTCTGATGATTTCTTTCTACCTGCAAAATAGGAATCATGCTTGGCTGTTCATGTCGGCTAAGTGTTGAATGGCAAACACTCAGCATGACACCTCGAACCCATCACATGTTCTTTATCTGTTTCCTTTTACAGGAAATTGAAGTCTTTAAAAGCTTTCTTGAAATTGCATTCTCTTTATTCTCAGACTTGATAAATAGCATATGTTGGGGAGGTGGAGAGCAGGGGAGGGAGGATTCCTGTTTTTACAGCTGACATGTTCCCAGGGAAGAATCGCTGGAGTGGAGGAGGAAGAGAAGAATCCTCTATGGCCCCATCTCGCCTGACTGGCTAGAGCCGCCTGCTGCAAGACTATTCTGACCAAAGTGGTTGGTATCACCCCCGGTCACAAACTGTCAGCCAGGAGGATGACACTCACAGACGTGACTGAAATCTGTCATGAAAAAAGGCAAACATACAGATCAGGCCGTACGGGAATGGGGCTGTTGTCTTGTCCCATGGGGTGGGGAGGGTACTCTTCCAAGTCAACAGGCAACTGAGCTTCGAAATGTCCAGGATTTGAAAGGTGTAATGCTTAGATTCACTCTTGTCAATGCATTCCCAGCAAAACCAGTGACTTGCCAGGTTTTCTGGGGGATTTTAAGAGGTTCAGTGTGTCTTTTTTTTTTTCCCCAACCACAGGGAGAACAAAAGGTGCAGGCCATTTTGGCTAGCCTGTCTGGTTTTGTGCCCTACTGATGGATAATCTCACAAAACATCCCAGGAGGAAGCCAAGCGCATGGGTGTGTCTCTACAACCCCAGCCAAAATGGTCTAGGCCGAGCATGTTGCACCACCTGAAACAAGCTGTTAGACGGCCAAACTGGCTTGCGAAGGCACAGCCAGAACCAGTGGGCAGGCGCTGCTGGAAGTAATTTCCAATTCATGATTTGAACAGTGCTTCTAAAGAGCAAGAGTCCCACAATGGTATGGACTGTGGGAGGAGAGGGCTTCAAATCCATGGGTCTGTCCAAGTAGAGATCGGCGGTCATTTCTCAGGCCAGCTGCACTGGGAAATCCAACATTCTGCAAGGCCCCTTCCCTCCATCCACATTCACTGGAAACCTCTCTGTGCCCAGCACTGTGCTCACAGAAATGAAAAAGATGTGGTCTTATCCCGTGGAAGACTCTGATGTTCATGAGTCTATCTATAGTTGGTGTGTAAAATCACAGGCTTACGTCTCAAATTGGGTTCGTTTGAAGGAGTGTGTCCCATTCATATAAGGCAACCTACTTCAGTAAGGCAGAGAAATCAACCAAACCACCAGCAATAATACACAACGCAGGTCATGCCAGTCTGCCTGCCTAGAATCTTCCTCCCTCTCCCCTCACTTTATATGTTATCTTTCAAGTGTCAAAGTCCTAGCTCCCCCAGGGTCCCCTCTTTGACAACCCAAGCTAAGTTGATCTTCCTCTTCTTGGAAATCCTATTACACATATAATCAATACCATTATGTTCTAATCATTTTGTGTTTTTGTCAGTAAGATTATAAAGTTCTTAAAGTTCAGGGGCAAACAGTCATATTCTGTATCTTAAACTCTGATGGTTCTAGGTTCATACACGAATGGTGAAAAAGTATTTATCAAATGAGCTGAAAATTCAAGAATATTAAGAATATTGACAAATCAAGTATATTTAAAATAAATGACACCAAATAAGGAAAACAATGAGAAAAGCACCTCCTGATACTTAGGAAACTGTAGTACATATGGGTAGGTGCAGGAAAAGACAAAGGAAATGCAGAGATTTGTGTTATAGAAATACAAATATTTGTTGAATTACTAAATTAGTTAATATTTGAAACTCAATATATACATACATTAATTAACATTAGAAATTCTGTACATACCTGGTTTGGGGTTGCATATGCTCAATATTGAAGGTTTTGCTAAATAATTCAATTTATAAAACATGACGAACCTATTATGTTCTCTTTCCCTAACAGGTTTTTTGTTGTTGTTGTTATTGTTGTTTACTGATTTAGTTATAAGATTAACTCAAATCTCTCTTCCCATGGTCTAAGTCAGTGATGGTGAACCTATGACACGCGTGTCAGAGGTGACACACGAACTCATTTTTTTGGTTGATTTTTCTTTGTTAAATGGCATTTAAATATATAAAATAAATATAAAAAATATAAGTCTTTGTTTTACTATGGTTGCAAATGTCAAAAAATTTTTATATGTGACATGGCACCAGAGTTAAGTTAGGGTTTTCAAAATGCTGACATGCCCAGCTCAAAAGGTTCGCCATCACTGGTCTAAGTGTTTCTTTATGGCACTCAAACATTCCTCAATAACATGGGCCAATCAAACCACTATGCAACAGTCAACCAAAGCTTTCCCTCTGGAAAAGGCAAACCTCACTTCTAGTCCCAACTGAAGGTTACTTTCAACAGGTATATTCAACCTTTCCACCTTCCTACAAATTCAACCCATGCTATAATTTTCATTAAAAAGGAAACAAATATGGTATGTTTCACTTCATAAGTGTTGGAGAGCCGCTAAAAGTCTATTGCTACTGCATTTTAGTTCCTAGAAAAATGCCATATGATTTCTCTAGAGATATTTTTAGAAATCAAGGATTTTAAAAAATATATATTTTATTGATTTTTTACAGAGAGGAAGAGAGAGGGATAGAGAGTTAGAAACATCGATGAGAGAGAAGCATCGATCAGTTGCCTCCTGCACACCCCGTAGTGGAGATGTGCCCGCAACCAAGTTACATGCCCCTGACCAGAATCGAACCTGGGGCCCTTCAGTCCACAGGCTGACGCTCTACCCACTGAGCCAAACCAGTCAGGGCAATCAAGGATTTTTTAAAAATATATTCTTATTCATAAATATAATGATTGAAGTCATTTATTTGTACTTATAGACAATAAAGATTACAAATGCAGTCAAATATAACTTCCAAACCTAAACAGAGTCAATAATCCTGTCTTACCCTGAAGACTGGTTCACAGCAAACTTCAAGTAATATAGTGAACAGATATAAGGTGCCCTTCCTTCTATTTATCTTCTTTCCTTACGCAGACATTCATGCCAAGGATAACAAGCAAACTTAGAAAAAGAAAACATGAGCATAAGTCATGAATAGTCAGACAGGTATCAAATAACTGGCAGACATCTATAGCAGCCTTCCTATTGTGGCTGAAAGTGGAATGACCACGCTCATGGCCAGCCCCACCCCTCAAAGGGCAAACCTCAAGGAGGACAAAATATAAACCACAGATTCAGCTTTGCCAGCTGCGAGTATTGGGGTTATGCTTTTTAATATTCACATTACAAGGCTTCTGGGTCTCAGTATGCCCATAAAGAGAATATTTCTTCCATATCCAGGCTACTCCACCTTGGATTTCTCTGAGACCTCCAGGAATATTTACACAGCCCAATGGCCCATGTGCTAATTTCTATCATTGCCTGAGAAGAGGAAGCTAAAATCCTTGCTCATTCATCCCCAAGGAGCCCCGTCCCCTTTAACTCTCGTCATTCTTGTGTCATCCTTGGTGCCTTCCTTGCCCCCAGCTAGACAATCTTCAGTGACCTCCACAAGCCCAGCCTCTGACCCCTGGAGACCAACAGTCACCGAAGAAAAGAACATTAGTGGCCTGGGACTTCATTACCATCTCTGGCCAAGCAGCACTTTCTCCAGGTTCAAACCCGCCCATGGAGTTATCTCCTTCTATCACAGCTTCATGCAACCTTACGCCTAGGCTCCTCTGTTAAGGTCTTTAGGGATACACCTCTTTCTGCACACACACACACCACAGCCCTTTCCTGGAAACATCACCACTACTGTCATACTTATAGATTGCTGTATTAAAGGCTTCATTGTCAATAAGGCATTTAATCTTCGCAACAACTCTTTGAGGTGGATTCTACAAGTGGCCCCATTTTATAGACAACAAAACTGAGGCACACAAAGGATAAACAAGTTTCCTAACAAGTCACACAGCTAGGAGGTGCACAGCCAGGATCGGAAACAAGCAGTCTGAGTCTAGAAGCCACACTCTGGCCTGTGCCAGGTGCTATCCATCACCACCACCCCTGACTTCAACATCCCAACTGGAGAGAGGAAGAAGTTACCACAAAACCCACGGAGACCTAGCAACATGCTCCAGGTCATGGAGAGATGGAGAGAAGTCCATTCCCCTGGCATTCCGGTGAATTACCTTGGGAACTGGCAACATATGGTGACCTGGTCTGGTTTTGTGCAGCTAATACTTAGAGGACTGTCTCTCCACAATCTCTCTGGATGAGCTCTGGTGAGTTTGGTTTCCCCAGCCCCAGAGAGCTCTTTCTCACCCATTCCCCGCATTAGCAGTCAGCCCTGCGTTCTTCCAGAACCTTGGATTCCCTTTGTGAAGGAGCGGGCTCTGGCTTTGTCTGACTGGGTAAGAGCCTGCTCTCATTTTAGCCAGAGGCCCCAGTGTGCTCCGTGTCTAGTGCTTATTTGTCAGATATAAGGATTGTTGCAACCATTCTAGATGAGCTACTGGGAGTCTGGAGCTCGTCTGGAGACCACATTGGATACAAAGGCGAATCACTTCTACAATATCTACTGGACACAGACAGTGTATTTTTGGGCTGAAGCTTATGTATTTTCTGTGCCATCTTGGGATTAAAGTAGAAAGTAATTATCCAGTTCCAAAGAGTGGATGGACTAAAAATTATTGTAATTTTTCTCTCACTAGACAAAGGAGGTAGCAGAACTAGCCTGGTTCCATTTATTTTTAACACCTCCCTCCCCTCCAAAGACGACAGGATTTGCCATTTTGTAAGGAACCATCTGATTCATCTTGAACCTCAGTGAATCCAAAGTTTAATTCCAGGTGACATTTCTGGTGGTGCATTCTATCTTTGCAAACAGAAAATCCCTTTGATTAAAATTTCACACCTAGCCAAGGACCCTGAAAAGCTGATTACCTGGTCCAGTCTTAGCTCAGCCTTGCCAAAAGGTTTACAAACCTCAGTACAACTTGAGGGGAACTTGGCCGGGGCTTCAAGTTAGTGGGATCAGTCAAAGCCCAAGGCATTTGCCAGGTGGCCAGTTCCCTGCCCTGTGTCAGCAGCTCCAAATCAGGCACATGCTCCTTAAACCAGTCCTGAAAATGACTGGCCTTCAGAGCCAGAGCCCGACGGAAATATGAGCGGGCTGTCCATGACCGAGGCCAAGGGCATGCAGAAGGTCAGCACTCCTCCCCTCTCTCCATAGGTTTGGGGGCAGAAAGCAACCTTTATTCTCTGAAAGCAGATGCTCGAGTTCCAGTAACATTGAAAGAAAGAGGACGAATTTCAAATGCCCAGATTTGCGAACATCAGTACAGAGGAATAAAGGCAGGGGCAATCTTCAGGCTAATGATATCATAAAAGTGTTTGGAAAGCCTCAGGCTTAAACATCTCCAGTGCCACAACTAGCTACTATTTTTAAAAGGACATTAGGTTTACATCTGCATCTTTGAGATAAAGATTTTGTGTCAGCCGTTAGCCCTCTGGACAGCATAAAATCCTAAGCAATGCTGTCTGGGTTCCACCTGTTGTCCACGAGTCCAGGGTTTGGGCTTTGATGATGGTTTGTGGCCCAGACCCCATGTGACCTCACCGCCAAAGGTGAGGAGATGTGCATCTACAATATTATCCAGAAGTTTAAACCCTTCTGAATGTCGTTGATGTTCTCAACTTGTATCACTTCCATATGCTATCTACATGCTATATAAAATCGTGTTTTCTCGTTGGTTCTTGAACATTTGCTGGTGTCAAGGAGGTTCATTAGTTCCCTAATGACTAACGTTGGTGAACAAGCTCTATGATCACCTCTTTTGATTAGATAGATTTTAATCATAGCCAAGCTCAGACTCTGGTGGCAATGTGGAGGCTGAACTGACACGTGTCGATACTGGAAGCAGACCAGTAGGGATAGTAGAGCCCCGAAAGGGTCCAGGAAAAGCAGAGCGAGAAGCTGAGCTGTGCGAGTAGCACACAGCTGGGGCGAAGGGGTGTGTGAGCTATGTTACAACCCTATAATCATCGCAATTCATCTCATAACCTCCAAGTAGAGTCAAAACCTTCTGAGACCCTGTAGAACTATTTAGAGATCCTTGGCAGAAATAATGAGTGTTGAGAAAAAGAAGCAATGAGAAGAAGCAATGGGTGAAATCTGGGACAGAAAGCCTGCTAGGAAATACAGAATTCGACAGAGCCCTTTGAAAGGAGATGGTGGGAGAGCATGGCCAATGAAAGGGGTTCATTTAAAAATATTTGGGAGAGTTTGATCGGAACAAGGAGATAATGAAAAAAGGGGGCATATCTTGTAGATATACAAAAAGACCTGAAATAGGGTGGGGGATGGAGGGTTGAGTCTGGACCAACTTGGGGAAATAAGCATTAGATGTTATAGCAAGACACTGGTGGGGCCTCTTGAGAATCAGACACATAAGACCACCTGACAGATGCATGGAGGTGTGACCCACTCAAATCCCAGAAAGGAACAGAAGAAGAAGAAAAAAGAGAGACTGATGACTTTAAAATTAGAAAAACTAAATTTGGGCTTATTATACCCGAGAGGAATATAGCCTGATGCACAATTTATGCAAATTGATAAAGCTGATTACACAAATTAGCCAAGTCTTTGGCTTGTTTTTTCTGTGGTCAATAAATTCCCCTCTTTGCCCCCCCTTCCCCCAAATCAGTCTATCACTATTGGCATTTACAACAAACACTCTTTTTACTTGTGGTGGCCAATTACTTGAAAGCACTAAGTGGAAATTATTTCTTATTTCAGACTCTGGGCCGGAACTTGCAGGACTAAAGGGGCAGAACAGATCAAAATAGTTGGTTCTCCTGTGAGAGTGGCATAGTTCATGTAACACAGCACAAGGCCCTCCCTAAGGAAATTTTTCCATTCACATGACCCTCACCTAAACCCCACCCAAGTTTCACTGAACAGAATGAAAGACACTATTTGCAAAACATAATTAATATTAATTAGCTCGCAGTCAATCCTCAGAGCCACCCTAGGAAGTGGAATCTATGTTCATTTAAAAGTGAGAAACTACATTTTGGTGATAGGTAACCTTCTCAAGGTCACAGGGTCAGTAAGCAGTGAAACCAGGACACGAACTCAAGTTTATACTCCTCTCAAATTATGCTTAGCACTTAGGATCGGTTCTCTTGGCTTGAGAAGTAGGGCCCGCAAAGCTGAATGCTATGGCTCAAATGCTCATCTTTGTGTGAGAATTTTTTAGAGTAAAAGTACACTGCAGGGTGGGCGGGAGGGCTCCCTAGAAGGTTCCTGGTGGGCACAGTGTGGTGTAGTGGTGAGGAGCACCAGGCTCATGGATTCTGTCACTTTCTAACTGTATCGACCGACATCTAGTGACCTAGAGCTCCTATCGCTAAACCTCGACTTCCTCATCCATGCTATGAGGATGCTGTATTGCAGTACCTTTCTCGTGAATTATTATGAAGATCAAACGAAAAACATTCTGAGCCCATAAAATACAGTGCCTGGCCCAAAGAAATTTGCCAGTAAACTATTAGCTAGTAGAACATCCTTCGTGACAAACAGAGCCCATGTATTATTTAACAAAACACTACCGTAGCAGTGACGAAGCAACGGGTACTGCTCACATATTACTCACTGAATCCTTATAACCAGTGTGATCACCAGCCCCATTCTACAGCAGGGGAAATGGAGGTGCTGGGAAGTGACAGAGGCGAAGAGCTGGGGAGGGGCTGGGGTTTCACGCTCAGTCAGCTCAGAACAGGGCAGCTGCCAGCCTTCGACCACAGACATTGCTCCCTCTTCCCTGCTTTGTCTAGTTTCCACATGAACTCAAGTGACTTATTAGAAGCCAATCCATCCTCCAGAAAAGTACAGCCCAATACAAATAAAATAGAAGCTGTGTTGTCAATCAAACAGAAACATGCACTAAGAGCCTTAAAGAGACAAACATCCCCAAATAGCCCTCATCTCTCAGTGATTTGTTTTAATCAACTTTCTTCTCTTATAATTTGAACGTTCTCTTTGATGAGGCGTACTGTTGTTCATGAATGAAAAGGGTAAAGTAACAAGAAATGAAAATCTTTTTCTCCCTTTCCAACCCCCATACCAAAAAAAAAAAAAAAAAGTTGTTCTGTTCTTTCCTCTTCGACCTGCCCACATGCTAGTTATGGGTTTTGATGGCTTAATAGGACCTCCTGACAGTCAAAGGACAAGCAAAGGACAAAGGAGCTGTCTGTCAACGTGGCCGGGACTAGTTTCACCCCCAAGGTACAGATTTAATTTCTCTGGTTTGGCAACATGTGACTGGTGATGAGGTCACCAGGGCAAGAGAGAAAGTCTAGAGAAAAAATTTTTAAAAAAATGTGCTTTAGCAAGAGATTTAAATAAAAATGAGCTTCCTTGTTAGTGGGTTTTTCTTCACGGAACATTCTCAAGCCAATTGTTAAAGCATTTTAAAAGGCCCACCGATTGCATCTCACTATTACTGTTCTTAGTAGTGGCGATTTGTCCAGAGAAACAACTGGCAACCTTTGGGACATATTTTTCAATCACAGGAAACATGAGGAAATAGAATACTGCCTGTCTGAAATATAAAGAGGAATCATTGAAAATCACGATACTGAGGGAGAACCAAGATGGCGGCATAGGTTAACGCCGGAGTTTGCTGCTTTGAACAACTACTTCAAAAGTGAAACCAAAAAACGGAAGGGACATCACCCAGAACCACAGGAACGCTGGCTGAGTGGAAGTCCTACAACTAGGAGGAAAGAGAAACGCTTACGGACACTCAGAGGAGGCGCAGTGCTGAAGTCAAATTCTGAGGTGCGGAGTGCGCGGAGCGGGCTGGCGGCAGAGGGCGCGGTTGTTGTTTTCATTCGGGAGGGAGTCGAAGACTCTGAGCTCCAGATACAGGCAAGTCTTTAGGGACCCAGACTCAAACGGGAGAAGCGGGACTGTCTGGCTTCGGTCAGAGCGAGTGCAGCTTTCTCTCCGAGCTTTGCAGCGGGTGCTGGGACTCAGAGAGGCAGAGCCCCTGGGGACAGGACAGAGCCGCCATAACTGCTCTCTCTGGCCCACCCTGTTGATCCTGTGCGACCCGCCCCGCCCAAGCCCTGCACAGAGGCATTTGCCGGATAGCCTCAGGCAAAGGCTAGATTAGCACCTCCCTAGAGGACAGAAGTTCTCTCACTGCTGACACAGCTGATTCTCATAGCCACTTGGCCTGGAGGTCAAACCCTCCCTGGGATTAGCTACAACAATCAAGATTTAACTATAAGACTTTGAACAAAGACCACTAGGGGGTGCACCAAGGAAGCATAACAAAATGCGGAGACAAAGAAACAGGACAAAATTGTCAATGGAAGATATAGAGTTCAGAACCACACTTTTAAGGTCTCTCAAGAACTGTTTAGAAGCTGCCGATAAACTTAATGAGATCTACACGAAAACTAATAAGACCCTCGATCTTATATTGGGGAACCAACTAGAAATTAAGCATACACGGACTGAAATAACGAATATTATACAGACGCCCGACAGCAGACCAGAGGAGCGCAAGAATCAAGTCAATGATTTGAAATGCGAGGAAGCAAAAAACATCCAACCGGAAAAGCAAAATGAAAAAAGAATCCAAAAATGCGAGGATAGTGTAAGGAGCCTCTGGGACAGCTTCAAGCGTACCAACATCAGAATTATAGGGGTGCCAGAAGATGAGAGAGAGCAAGATATTGAAAACCTATTTGAAGAAATAATGACAGAAAACTTCCCCCACCTAGTGAAAGAAATGGACTTACAGGTCCAAGAAGCGCGGAGAACCCCAAACAAAAGGAATCCAAAGAGGACCACACCAAGACACATCATAATTAAAATGCCAAGAGCAAAAGATAAAGAGAGAATCTTAAAAACAGCAAGAGAAAGTAACTCAGTTACCTACAAGGGAATACCCATACGACTGTCAGCTGATTTCTCAACAGAAACTTTGCAGGCCAGAAGGGAGTGGCAAGAAATATTCAAAGTGATGAATACCAAGAACCTACAACCAAGATTACTTTATCCAGCAAAGCTATCATTCAGAATTGAAGGTCAGATAAAGAGCTTCACAGATAAGGAAAAGCTAAAGGAGTTCATCACCACCAAACCAGGATTATATGAAATGCTGAAAGGTATCCTTTAAGAAGAGGAAGAGGAAGAAAAAGGTAAAGATACAAATTATGAACAACAAATATGCATCTATCAACAAGTGAATCTAAGAATCAAGTGAATAAATAATCTGATGAACAGAATGAACTGGTGATTATAATAGAATCAGGGACATAGAAAGGGAATGGACTGACTATTCTTGCGGGGGAAAGGGTTGTGGGAGATGTGGGAAGAGACTGGACAAAAATCGTGCACCTATGGATGAGGACAGTGGGTGGGGAGTGAGGGCGGAGGGTGGGGCAGGAACTGGGAGGAGGGGAGTTATGGAGGGGAAAAAAAGAGGAACAAATGTAATAATCTGAACAATAAAGATTTAATTAAAAAAAAAATATATACAAAAAAAAAAAAAAAAAAGAAAATCACGATACTAAGAGAAAGCAGAGAAATGTCTCAGGAGTAGGAAAAGCAAAAGTCCTGATAAGGATTTATCTCCATGCATATAGAGAAGAGCTGAAATAAGAGAAAGTGGAAACAAGTTACTCTGGTGTAAAATTATAGCTTTGGAGAAAAAGTGAGACACAGGAATTGTGTGTTAATATTATCAGGATGAATTGTGTGTCCTTCCTTTTAAGTATTGTGTGGGAATAATGTAGAACCCAATGACTGCACTTAAGAGTAATTTTGAGACCTCAAAGAGTTCACAGAGAGAGCAACCAAAAATCTGAGGAGTTAATCCCTAAATTACTAAAGAGGAAAATTAATGGAATAATTGGTCAGTTCACTGGACACTTTACCTTTACCTTGGGTAGATATAGGAAAATAAATTCCAGGTATTACCAAGAGACCAATGATGGTGAAAATTCTTTCCCTCACCTTCTTCTGGCTAAAAGTTTCCTAGTCTTTTCTTCCCACATACACCAATATGAAGATACCAAACTTATAATCCTGTGAAAGAGTATGTTATACACACACACACACACACACACACACACACAATGGAATATTACTCAGCAATAAAAAAGAATGAAATTGTGCCATCTGCAACAACATAGAATATTGACAGAAAATTCATAAGAAAAGAAATCTGAATGGTTAAATAGGAGAAGATAATCAGTCTCACTAATGAAGTTTCCACTTTACTCATCTGTTGGCAGAATTTTTAAGTCTGACTTTATCAGGTAGAAAAGTATAAATTGTCATAAGCCACCGAAGTGTATAAATCTATCAAACCACTTTGAAGCTTAGTCTAGCCATGACAATCTGGAATCCAAAAACTCTACTTCTAGGTATAGATTATAGAAATATATTGCAAATGGGCAGAACAAAAAGTTCATTGCA